>NC_089796.1:12059301-12079301 GCF_040412425.1 Macrobrachium rosenbergii | reverse complement strand
AACGAAAGGAAAGTGTGTTTTATTGTAATTTTTAAGGACCAATAAAAAAAAAAATCTTTGAGGAATTCACATTTCCCTTTCTCCCGACGCATCCTTGCTTTCATCTTTCTATCTTGTTCATCAGGTCTGGTCTAGATAAGGACCTTAGGTTGTTTGTCGTTGTGCTGATGAAAAGAGGCTGAATGGTAATTTCAAGGGTTATTTTGAGCACTTAATCGTTAGAGTAAATGTTTAATGTTGTTTATTCATTTTCAGTCGAAGTGTAAAGGAAAATGGCTGCGATTTAAACTACAGCTGTAGTTTGTACCTAAAAATACACCAAGGCTGGAAAAGTCACTAATGCTTTCATTCATCAAATACAAGTCTTCTCGAACGCGTAAAAGGAAATAAAAAAAAAAAACGCTAATTCAGAATGTGAGCAGTAGCAGAAGGAACATGGATTTTAAATGAAATATGGCGCGTGACTCAGAAAGAGCATGGATTTTAAATGAAATATGCAGCGTGATTCAGGCGGAAACTGTTTCGCTCGTTTTATTGACAGGGTTTTTCCGCCCATGCAGCATGTTTTGGTCAAAGACTTTAGGAGAAAATTGGTCGTGTTTGTTTGCGTAGCACGTGTGTCGCGCGGCTGCCCAACACGTGCCCTGATTTGCAGGTAACGAGATGTGATTTGCAGGTAGGGTCCTCCGCGCAGGTGAAGAAGAGTAGCCACAGCCCTCGACGTCAACAGGGACAATCAATCGCCTCTTCATTTGTATGTCCAGGGAAGTTCGTATTCTCAGAGTTCCCATGATAATGTTGTCGAGTACTTGTTCGGTGTTGTATTCTCAGAGTTCCCATGATAATGTTGTCGAGCACTTGTTCGGTGTTAGAGAGAAAGAGAGAGAGAGAGAGAATGTTAAAAATGGTTCTTTTCAAAGTTCCCATGACAATGAAGTCGAGTACTTATTCGGTGGTTATAGAGGGATAGGGAGATAGAGAGAGAGAAAAAAGGTTAAAAATGGGTCGTCAGAGTTCCCATGATAATGTATTCGTGTGCTTATTTGATGCTATAGAGAGAGAGAGAGAGAGAAAGAGAGAGAGAATGTTAAAAATGGTTCTTTTCAAAGTTCCCATGAGAGTACTTATTCGGTGTTATAGAGAGAGAGAGAGAGAATGTTAAAAATGGTTCTTTTCAAAGTTCCCATAATAATGTTGGCGAGTACGCATTTGGCGTCAGAGAGAGGGAGAGAATCTGTGTTAAAAATGGTTCTTATTAAAGTTTCCATGACAAAGTTGTCGAGTATTTATCCGGTGTTATAGAGAGAGAGAGAGAGAGAGAGAGAGAGAAAATGTTAAAAATGGTTCTACCCCGGTGGGGTGAGGAGTTTTCTCGTCTAAACCTCTATAATAGCTTTCAATGTTTTATAGCGAAGTATATTACGGATCACTAATTCAGTTATCTTCCTGTTCTCCCTTTTTAAAGAGAGAAAAGAATGTAAAGTAGAAACTGAGTTTTATAGAAAAAGTTATTTTATAAGCAAGACAAAGAGAGAATCACTACAGGCTAATGATCACGCTTCTGGTTGTCGGGCAGTGTCAGATTGCTCGCTCGATGAGGTTAATTTCTGAATTAACCTCATCGAAGGAGGATGACGTGGTGTCTGGACCTTGGTCACCTTGTAAACCATTCCCTATCAACTGTAATAACAACTCAGGTGTTGATGAGTGCTCATTATTAGGTTTTATGATGTTTGGTTAGTAGGGTGATAACACCAAGAGCCGTTTTATTCAAAAGGTTAATCGGATTTTGTACGTTGTAAATAATTTTGGCATTGGAATATTAGTAAAAAAAGATTTTACGCTACTTTGTTAGGTGATGCAACGATAGCATATTAGCTGGACAGAAACTCATATAATAGTATAACAGCGTAGAGGTTTATATATATATATATATAATATATATATACACATATATATATGTATATTATATATATATATATAATATATATATATATAATATATATATATATATATATATAATATATATATAATATATATATGATATATATATATATATATATATATATATATATATATATATATATATATATATATACAAATATATATATATATACAAATTGGCTTACTGTCATTTCATATTGCTGGAGTGTGGATATATAAATTGTATATATATATATATATATATATATATATATATATATATATATATATATATATATATATATATATATATATATATATATATATATATATATATAGATATATATATATATATATATATATATATATATATAGATGATATATATATAGATATATATATATTATATATATATAAACATATATATATAGTGTGTGTATATATATAAACCAGCCGAGATTTGAGTTTTCAAGAGCTTACAATGGGTTCGTTGTTATTATTTTTAGTTTTCTGAAGAGAAAACTGTTGTGCCGGCTTTGTCTTCCGTCCGCGCTTTTTTCTGTCCGCACTTTTTTCTGTCCGCCCCCAGATCTTAAAAACTGCTGAGGCTGGAGGGCTGCAATTTTGTATGTTTATCATCCACCCTCCAATCATCAAACATACCAAATTGCAGTCCCCTAGCCTCAGTAGTGTTTTGTTTTTTTTTATTTTATTTAAGGTTAAAGTTAGCCATAATCGTGTTTCTGGCAACGCAACAACACAGGCCACCACGGCCGGGTCAGAGTTTCATGGGCCGTGGCTCATACAGCATTATACTGAGGCCACTTAAAGATAGATCTAGTTTCCGTGGTCTTGATTGTGCGCTGTGCAAAAACCTCGACTGCGCCGAAAAAACTTCGGCGCATTTTTTACTTCTTTATATTGAAGACTGTATCTGATTAGTTGGTAGGCAAGGCTTGTGAATTGTGATTCAAATCGTATGCTCTGTGTTGTCTCATCATTGTCTTTAATTTGTTTTCCAAATATTTTCTTCGTTATTGTTGATGTTTCCTCGTCATATTCTACTTCGGTTGCTGTTCCATCTCTGTCTGTCTGTCTGTCTCTCCGTCTCTCTGTCTTTCTCTCTTCTTCCCTGTATAAATGGAAAACCGTTTCTCTTTCTCTCTCTCTCTCTCTCTCTCTCTCTCTCTCCTTCAAAAAGACAGTGCATTATCTTCTCCCTCTCTCCCTCTCTCTCTCTCAAAAGACAGTCCATTATCTCTCTCCCTCTCTCTCAAAAAGACAGTGCATTATCTCTCTCCCTCTCTCTCTCTCTCTCAAAAAGACAGTGCATTATCTCTCTCTCTCTCTCTCTCTCTCTCTCTCTTAAAAAGAAAGTGCATTATCTCTCTCTCTCTCTCTCCCATTTAAAAGGACAGTGCATTATCTCTCTCTCTCTTAAAAAGACTGCGTTATCTCTCTCTCTCTCTCTCTTCTCTCTCTCTCTGTAGGTTTTAGAATCTCGTATTTGTGAACGATATTAGATTTATTTGTGCTATATTTACATCGAGTGGGAAAGAAGGGTATTCAGTTATGGAATGTATCGTTTTTTCTTGTCTGTGCGCTTTATCTAGTCCTCTTTTATGTTCTCTTTTGTACGAGGATTCTACTTCGTTCGTAGGAGGCTTGCATAAAGGGTTAATTGCATCCTATGATTGTTCAAAATGTACGCGCAAATACTTTGAGTGTTAATAATAACAACATTGCTTAAAAAATTTATAATGTGATAAAATATGTTCATTAAAGATCCACAATCATGTAATTAAATTGTATTATTGGTAAAAGGTAAAAACTTTAAACAGAGAGCTGTGAACACCAGAACGGTGTTCCTCTTCGGTGTTTTTTAGTTTTCTGTATAAGAAAACTACTGAGATGGCTGTTTGTCCGTCCGGCACTTTTTCTTCTCCGCCTCAGATCTTAAAACTACTGAGGTTAGAGGGCTGAAATTGCATGTTGATCATCCACCCTCCATCACCGCATACCAGCCTCAGTCCTGGCCAGTAGTTTTTATTTTATTTAAGGTTAAAGTTACCTATGATCAGCGTCTGGCACCGCTATAGGTGCCAAAAACATAGGCCACCACCGGGCCGTAGCTGAAAATTTCATGGGCCTCGACTGAGAGTTTCATGGGTCGTGGATGAGAGTTTCATACAGCATTATACGTTGCACAGAGGCTTGCGCGATTGCACTGAAGTAACTTTACATTTTTTTACGTAAACACTGAGGAAGAAACACCGTCTCGTTATTCGGGAAAGCCCTCTGTTTAAGTTTTTAATTTAATTTTTACCAAGAATACTGTTTATTTATATAACTGTCTATCCGTGCGATAACAATATCTGCTTTCCACCATGTTTCTATTTCAGTCCTTTAAAGAAAATCAATTTTGTATTAGTAATGAATAAATGGCTCCTTGGATCACCGCTGTGTTATGCTTTGCCCACAACTTGGATGCTCTTGCAGGCTTGAGTGCTTGCTATTGTCTGTTTCCAAACCAACTATCATTTCACTGATCAGTTTTTACCTCACATCGGGATCGAACCCAGGTCTTCTGCATTTCATTTGAACGCCCTGTGTTTAATCTAAGATGTAAGATAAACATGCATATTTCTATTACTCGCGTCATTTTTTGTGTTGAATACTGTCAGCCATTTCAATTATGCCTTTGGCGTGCATACGCGGGCGAGATATATGGAGTTTCCTTGGCCTATCTAGTCTCCCTTCAAGTCAAATCACCTTCTTCAGCGGCACGATAAATTAAGGCTGCTGATTGGTTGTGGGGGGACCATTGTAGTTTTTGCCAAGGGCAGGTTTGGAATATTTTCCTGGCCACTAGCGTGTCCTCAGGAATGCAATAGAATGAAATGGAATATAGAGTTTAGGCCAGCGTTACACTGGGACCCAAGGTCGTTCAGAGCCGAAAGGAAAATGAGAGAAGTTCTAGTGGTGTAACAGGAGAAAATCTCGCCGTTGCACTATGAACAATTATTAAGAGAGGGTGGATACAAGATGGAAGAAAGATATTATGAATGGAGGTACAGTAAAGGAATGAGGAGGCAGCTAAATAAGACGCTAAAGAACCTTAGTAATGCTTACAGCGCACCTGACGGCACTACCTCTTGCGGAGAGCGTGTCTCCATCTGCGCGTTTTCGAGGGGACTCAGCCCTTTGATAACATAGCCTCGTCATGCGCCCCACGTGGTGCACTGTAGGCATTACTTTATGTTTCTTGCAGCGTGCCTGGCCCCTAGCTGGGCCAACCCGTCTCATTCCTTTTACTGTCCCTCCGTTCGTATTCTTCTTCCATCTTACTTTCCACCCTCTGACAATTGATTCATCCCATCCGCCCGTTTTCCTGTTGCACCTTTCAAACCTTTTTACTGTCAATTTCCATTTCAGCGCCGAATGACCATAGGTCCTGTGTTTGGCTCTGGCCACCCTCTACATTCAATTCAGTCCATATTACATCGCTGTCCTAATCTTCAAAGACTCAGAATTAAGGGACTTCGAGTCCTTCAAAACCGCATCAAAGAGACGATCCCGCTCTAACATTGTTATCGACGGCTGAGATCTTCCAGGTGCATCAGATAGGGACCCCTTTTGATTGTTGTCGTGAATCGCGGATCATATAATTAGTGCGTTTTGAGACAGTAATTAATGCCGTAACGAGATTACGGGCATTAACGAGGTTGTTCCGTAACGACGGAGGGATGGGTTGGGAAGATTCAGTGTGAGAAAGGGATTGTGGGAAGGCGGGGACGGGGGAAAGGGGGATGGGGGGTTCAGGAGCACTCCAGGTCTGGATCGAGGAAAAGTCTCCGGGTTGAGAGCAGCCCAGACATCGGAGAGAGTTGATTAAGATAAGGCGATAAAAGGCCGATCTTCTGAAGGGTTTCTAAGGAACGCCGTTTATCATTTCTGTATTTTATGCGGATGCGATACAGCGAATATCCCTTTTCTTTGCGCTTCTGTATTTTACGCATGTATTCAGGCCTTCAAGGAGGTGCATTGTGCGCGCAAAAATAGATTTTTCAGCGGTTCATCTTATCTGTGTGGTACGGAAGGTCTTCGCAATGGTCTATTCAGAATGCCACGCCCTCAGGTGAATAATGGCTTATCTCAGACGAGTGTATGACAATCGCGCCCTCTAAAAGATGGAAGACTAAAGAACGAAAGACGCCGAGATTACCAAACCTTGTCTGAGGACTTCAGATCCTCAAGGTTTGGGATTCTATTCCTGCTTCTGTATGTCCTGAGTAATGACGCTTCTTCCTTAGGGGTTAAGCCTCACCCTTCTTTATTGTACTTTTCTTGTTTTCTCCTGGACTGGGCTAGAAAAGAATGCATACATAAACTAATGGCCAGAAGTTTGTTTCACTTGTTATTTTTCCAATGGCGAAGAGAGTTACATATTAAGGTAATCTTCATTTTCATTTTCCGACATCCATAACCTGCCGTCTTTCAAGGGGCGACTGGTAAATGGCTTCATGAAGTTAAGCCATTTTTCTTTCCTCATTCTTTTTCATATATCATTCAGGTTTGAGCTGAATGGCTCCCATTTATGAAAATGAAAATATTTTAGTGTTTCTTTACATTTACGGGTATGAGTGTACGGCGTGAATGGAGCTATTATTATCATTAGTGTTACCATTATTATTATGACGCTTCATCATAGTTACTAAAGTATGACACTTCACTATGTGCGCTATGATTTCGCCATGGTTGATATTAATGAAGTTGTCTCTATGTAAATGTATAACTCAACATTTATTCTGTCATAATTCTCCCGTGGAGAGAGGCATTACTTTAGATCTTTGCAGTGTCCCTTCGACCCCAAGCTGCGCAGCCCCTTTCATTCCTTTTACTGTACCTCCAATCATATTCACTTTCTTCCATCTTTCTTTCCCTTTCACCCTCTCCTAACATTTGTTTCATAGTACAACTGCGAGGTTTTCCTCCTGTTACACCTTTAAAACCTTTTACTCTGAATTTCGTTTTCAGCGCTAAATGACCTCATAGGTCCCAGTGCTTGGCCTTTGGCTTAAATTCCATTAAAGGGGATTGGGTTTTGGGGGGGGGCGCATATTTAATGAGAGAGGAAAAGGGGGCCAACTTGATCGGATATTTGACAGATCAGCCTAAAGGCCGTTTATTATTTATTCTCTTCTTTGAGTAGATTGTTTGATTATTTTGCTTGTGGTCGTATGCATGAGCCTTCTCTCTCTCTCTCTCTCTCTCTCTCTCTCTCTCTCTCTCTCTCTCTCTCTCTCTCTCTCTCTCTCTCTCTCTCTTCTGCTGAAGGGGACAAACCGTCCTTCCTTCATTCTCCATCGCCATGTCCCTTAAAAGCGACCACATCACTCATCATCATCATCTCTCTCTCTTCTCTCTCTCTCGCTTTTAAAGCCACTTAATCATTACTTCATTGGAAATGATGACTGGACACATGATTAGAGCAGCGCGTCAGGCAAACACTCGGCACCTGCCCATTCAAACCCGCCCCCCATTCATCTCTGGGGACAGGTGTGTGACATTTGCAATAACACAGCCTCCTCTGCATCCTTTTACAACCTTCCCCCTCCCCCCTCCCTCCTCCCTAGCCATTCCACCCAAGTTTTACATAGGACAAATTGTTGCTTCTTCTTGATGAAAGCTTTCATGCCGTGAAGTCTCTCGCTGGCGTATTCCCATGGGAAACTTAGTTAAAATGAAAATGCTGTTTGGTTTTGCCATATTAGGGAAATAAGTGGAAGTCATAAATTTGTCGCTTTTCTTGTGATTCTCATTAATGAATATAAATCTGAAGTGGTATTACTTTTGACCGATGCATTTGAAGCTCTTATCACGAATGCATTTGTTCTTGATGACTCGTTCTCATCATTAAAAGATATATATGAAACTGCCTTAAATTTGATATTGTTATTTTGATGACTTATACTTTGTAAGGGCAATCAATTTGGAGATCGTATTGCTAATAAAAATTAATTAAAAGCTCTTTTCCCAATTTCGTATAGTCGATATTATTGTTTATTATTATTATTTCGGTAGGTGAAACCTATTCACACGGGAACAAGCACACAGGGGCCATTGACTTGAAATTCAAGCTTTCATAGAATGTTGGTTTCAACCTCCCACCGCAGACCCCACACTGCGGCAGCAACTGATCATGATACAGAGCCAGTGATTTTTCATCGCCTTGAGGGAGGCGCGAACTCGCGACTTCTGAGCGGCATATCGCCACTAGCGGACCAGCTAAAAAATCAGACGCCAACAGCATCTGTGTTCCCAGGCGGTCACCCATCCAAGTACTGACCAGAGCCAACGTTGCTTAACTTCGCTGATCGGACGAGAAGCGGTACTTTCAACGTGATATGGCTGTTGGCAATGAAAATTAATTTAAAGCAATTGTCTTCCTGATAAAGAGTAAATTTAAAACTTTTATCCTTGGGCCTTATTTTCGATAGTCAACATAATTGTGAAGTCATCTTATATTTGATAAATAAATTTACACTTTTATTCATGATGAGGCATCTTGAATCCGATACTGTTGAACACTAGTAGGGAGGTAGGGCCGTCAACACACCTCGCGTGGTGCACTGTAGACATTACTTGAGGTAATTTGTAGCGCCCTTTCAGCCGTTAGCTGCAACCCCTTTCATTCCTTTTATTAAACCTCCGTTCATATTCTCCTTCCATCTTACTTTCGACCCTCTCTTAACAATTGTTTCACAGTGCAACTACGAAGTTTGCCTCCTGTTACACTTTTAAAACCTTTTTACTCTCAATTTCCTTTTCAACACTGAATGACCTCATGGGTCCCAGAGCTTGGCTTAAAATCGTTCTACTCTCAATTTACCTTTCAGCGCTGAATGACCTCATAATTTTACATTCCTTGCCATTTCCACTTGTTGGACTAAAAACAGGGTAGGTAGGAGAACTTCAAATAATAGACAATGTCAGTCAGAATTTATTTAAACAGAAAATGAACAACAGAATACTTTCGTTACATACATGACTGTAAAGGCGATACTATATGTCAGACCCACCTATGTATAACTGAGCCCTGGTATAAATAAGCTTAAACCTTAAATTAGGTCAAGGTTCGTGTTATGGAGGTTAACTTTCCACTTTCACACATTGCGCTCATTATTGACGAATGAGAGTCGTTGCTATCACAATAACGTATGTAACAGATATCGATATTTCATAAATAATGTGTAATCAGTGTCCTTACCTTTATAGGGATGTCATCGGAAGGAGTTTTTGTGGGATGTTTCCTTTCCTGAATTAAATGCGATGTATGAATTGGAAGAATAAAAGAAATGCTTTAAGCGAAAGGATAATATAGCGTAAAACTTTAAATAAAAATTTTAAAAATTTGTAACGAATATCCTTCAGAGAGGGAGAATCAGTAACTTTTATTATTATTATTATTATTATTATTATTATTATTATTATTATTATTATTAAACAGAAGGTGAACCCTATTCATATGGAACAAGCCCACAGAGGCCACCGACTTGAAAATCAAGCTTCCGAAGTATATGGTATTCATTTGAAAGAAATAACAGAAGGCAATAGGACATACAGAAAGAGTCTGTTATTAGACAAGGAAAAATAAATTAACAAATTGGTAAATAAATGAGTTTTACAAGGCAGGAGGTTAACCCTTTAGTCTTCGACTTTCTCCGCTATTCGCGTGTAAACTTTAGTGGGAAATTTTAGAAAATTAATATCTAAGTCAGATAAAATACTGATTTATACCTAAAGCTGAAGAAAACATAAGAAACACGAGAGGAGAATAGGAAAAATCATATGCTAATTTGTTCTAATTTTTCAACAGTTGTAGTGAAAATTTATAATTTTTAAATAACTGTAAAAAATTATGATTTTCAAACAATTGTGAAATAAATTTATAATTTTTAAATAACTGTAAAAATTATGATATTCAAAACAATTGTAGTAAAATTTATAATATTGAAAAATTGTAGTTAAAATTTATAATTTTTAGACATTTGCAGTAAAAAATTATATTTTTAAACAATTGTAGTAAAATTTTATAATTTTTAAACAATTTTGGTAAAAATCTAAATTTCCTAACAATTGTAGCAAAAATCTGTAATTTTTAAAAAAATTTAGTATAAATTTATAATTCTTAACAATTGTAGTAAAAATTTAAAATTTTTAAACAATTTTAGTAAAGATTTGTAATTTTTAACAGTTGTAGTAAAAATTTATTATTCTTAAACAAGCGTAGAAAAAAATTAAGATCAGACTTTAAGGAACACAACTTGTCTAAAATAGATAAACAATATCTGTACATGAAATCGGAGATAACGAGCTTGAAAATAAGGAAGCAACAAAGACAACACTTCTGTCTTCCTTAAACCAAATTCAGTTCTTTGTGCAGTCGTGAACTTCATCATTTTGTCAGTTGAAAAATCATAAACAAGAAGATGAAGTAGCTTTCTGCAAATTTTAAGAACAGGTGTATATACATAACACACTTCTGCATTAGAGGCAGAAGAGGTAACAGTAAGTGGAATCAATCAAACACAAAACAACAACAACAATAATAATAATAATAATAATAATAATAATAATAATAACATGATAATATTAATAATAATTATTATTATTACATATTATTATTATTATTATTATTATTATTATTATTATATAGAGGATTAACCCCGTTCATATGGAACAAGCCCACCAAAGGGGGGCCATTGACTTGAAATTCAGTCTTCCAAAGAATATGGTGTTCATTAGGAAGAAGCAAGAGGAAGGGAAATACATTAAGAAGATTCACTTATTAAAAAAGGAAAAACTAAATTAATAAATAGGTAAAAATATAATAATAATAATAAAAAAAAAAAATAACAATAATAATAATAATAATAATAATAATAATGAACGGTTAACACCCGTCTCTTCCTTGTCACATATTAATTACACAAACTGAAAAGGATAAGAAAAGATAATCAACAGAATCGCATTACGGCTTGAAAAAGTTGCTGCAAAATGTGATAGAACAATTAACTCGAAGCGAGCATTACCCTTCCGTCTCTCTCTCTCTCTGTAATTTGTTTGTTTTCATAACGGATTACACGTCTCAACCATTACGTCATGGGACCCCGTTTGTCCATGTTTAAAGAGAAAACTTAGACCAAGTTTTTGATTTGTGAGAAATTCAATTGTCATTTGGATAACGCGCTCTTCATAACTAAATAAGATTGAAATATATTTAAGTGAAGAAAATCGTTTAATTATACTGCAAAAGGATACAGATATCTTGCTATGGCGCGGGTTTTTAAACTGCAAGAGATGGATCAGAGTCTTTTCTCAATATATATATATATATATATATATATATATATATATATATATATATATATATATATATATATATATATATATATATATATATATATATATAATATATATATATATATATATATATACATATATACATTATTATTAAGTATATAAATATTTAATGTGATAAATATATTTTAATATATATACTATTTATGTAAAGAAGTACAACGGGATGTATATGTATATAAGTATATATATATGTATATATTATATATCTATATTGTGTGAATGTATATATATATATATATATATATATATATATATATATATATAGATATATATATATATATATATATATATATATATATATATATATATGGATGTGCATTTTTCCTATTCTAGTGTTAGACCACTCGCCTCACCAGGGAGAAGGACTGGGTTCGACTCTCAACTAATGCAGACGGATTTTGGTGGAATCTGTTGTTCTAAATAATTAAAAGTCAACATGTTAACATCAAATTTACATACACACAATACATACATAGCACATACGTACATACATGCATACAGATACATTCGATTTCCTGGGGGGCTGTTGTTCCTGTCAGAGGCTCTTTGGGATTATATTATTTTCTCAAACATTTGTGCTTTTTTACTCTAACAGTCTTTTGAACAGAATGCTAAATATTTAGAAGGTATATGTTGTGTATATTCGAACGCATTTGATTTAAGTTTTAATGTATAAGTTTCATTATTGTACCTCTGTAATGTATTTTTAACATTTTTTTCCATTTCGACGCATTTTTTGAAAGAATATGTTTATATAGGTTGATGTAATCTGTCGTACGTAGTTGTCATGTATTTGAAACCTGTTTGCTTTGGTTGGGAAGGTATTTTTTATATTTTAATATGTTTATTACGTTTTTTAAAACGGATTCTTTTATTTTGTCGTAGTTTAAACGCATTTGTCGAAATATCTTCACAAGCAAAGCACATCCCTAGCAACCTATCTCTTCATTATTCCCTCAACCAAGAAATCCCCACTGCCAAAAATAATACTAATAATAAATAAATGAAAGTGCACCCTCTACCCTAGAAACGACAAAACTGGGGAGATAACCGAAAAATTGAAAAATGTCCAATAACAACAAGCAATATCTCATTAGTCTCGCTTGAGCGCAGATTATATTTAGCAAGCGAGCAGTTACACGGGTCTGGGAAACCTTGGCCCACCGACTGTCATTTGTTATAAACAGTAATTCATGAGAAGCATTTAATGGACATCATTGGTCAACATTTCACGCCTCGTTGGCTCGGTTCCGACAGTGTTGGATCCGGGGTGGAAGGTGGAGAGGGGGGTGGATTTGGGGAGGGGGAGTGAGAAGGCTTATAGTCTGGGCTAAAAATTGACGTTTTTCCGTTCGCGCATGTATATACATACGCACATACGCGCGCATAACCACACAAACATACATGGGCACTCACACAACTTGAGATACAAATAAAGATACTAACACGTACACAGATATTATCACAGTACCCAACTCAGACAGATTATTATTATTATTATTAATGTTAGACCGAGAACGAGGGAATTACCTTAATAATTTTTTAAAGAATTGCGTCTTATTTACCCTGTTTTTAAAGTTTGTTTTAAACAAATCAAGATCTGCTTTAGCTGAAGAAGCATTGAGCAGGCTCGAAAAAGCCCTAAATTATTTCATTATTTGTAAATACAGCACTTTACATAAATGTGGATTTTGGATTTTATAAACATATTCACGTCGATTGTAGAAGATTTTCAGATTTTCATTATTATTATTATTATTATTATTATTATTATTATTATTATTATTATTATTATTAAGAAGATAAACTTTATTCATATGGAACAAGCCCACTGGAGCCACTGACCTGAAATTAAAGTTCCAGAGAATATATGTTCATTAGAAAGAAGTAACAGTTTGATCTCCAGAGAATATGGTGTTCATTAGAAAGAAGTGACACAAAATTCAAGCTCATAGAAAAAGAAGTGACACAGTTTGAAATCACATACACAGAAAGAAGTGACACAGTTTGAAATTCAAGATTATTAGAGTACAATATAAAACATTTACTCATACCCAACACACATACACAAATTACGACACAACCGCATTCACAAAGACACAACCGCATTCGTTCGTATGGAACTGCAACCCAAATACTTACACAAGTGCTCACCCTCACATAAACGCACGTACAAACATACACACACACATATGGCTTACTCCCCCCGTTTGTGGTGACTTATGGATGAACGTCCGCGCGAGCACGTTAACACATGCGTTCACACGCAAGCAAACGTATACGCAAGTATATGCAAGCACAAACAACGAATATAGCCTATGCAGGATGGAAGATGACTCAATATGAGCCCTGCCAATCTTATAGAGGAAATATCTCATGCAAACTTATCCATGTATGGAAATACAAACTTCCATACCATGCACGCACAGGCGCGCTTACAAACATACAGGCGAAATCATGGACAGATCCTTAAGGTCATGCATGTGCCAGCACAAACAATAGATACAAAAGAACATACCCATGCAAGCACAAACAGAAACCATGATATACCTCCCCGCACACAAACACTCAAACATGAATATACACTAAGACATGTAAATGCAATTGCTCATAGAATGCTCCTTACCAGCGCTAATGCACATACAATCACCAACTTGCGCCAGGCAACACAAACGCGTATATGCTCACTCACACAAGCGCAGACACACATACACGTAAAGCCACTCAGTGTGATCCTCTGGGCGAAGCCTATTCCAGGAGCAACACATGCAAACTCGTGTTTGTGCGTACACAAACATTACAAACGTCCGTCAACACACACACACATAGACACTCACACGCAAACGCATACAGATTTACACTGGAAACAAACATTAGTGCCAGTACAAACATACAAACTCACGCTCTTGCGAACACAAACAGTGACGAACGTCTACACCTATATAACCATACATACATCCTTCATGTTCACACACACACACATACAACCACACCTTACACACGCTCCAACATCCTTCAGCGCTCCGGAAGTTTGAAACACAAACAGGTCCTTTCAGGCCACGCCTTTGCCAGTCAAGGCCACCCTGTCAGGTCACTCCCGTCTTAACGGCTCTCTTGCTGCTACACTCCCCGCGACTCCCGCTTCTGCCGTTACCAAGCACTCCTGGTCTCTTCTGCCTCTGCTGCTGCCGCTCCGCCACTCCGCTTCTGCTGCTACTGCCACTCCTGCTTCTGCTGCTGCTGCCACCGCCACCCTCTGCTCTGCTGCTACTTCCACTCTGCTTCTGCTCTTCCTGTTGCTGCCGCCACTGCTCTGCTGCTACTTCCACTCTTGCTTCTTTTGCTTCCGCCACTCCTGCTTCTGCCGCTACTGCCACTCCTGCTTCCACTGCTGCTACTTCCGCCACCCCGCTACCCTCTTCCTTGCTCTTGCTGCTACTTCCTCTCCGCCACCCCGCCCCACGTTACCCACTCTTTTGCTTCCGCCTCACTTCTGCTACTGCCACTCCACCTCTGCTTTGCTGCTGCTTCTTTTGCTTCCGCCACCGCCTGTTGCCCGCCGCCACTCCTGCTTCTGCTTACTTCCTCCTGTTTTACTACAAGCATTGCTCCTGCTTCTTTGCTGCCCACTCCCGCCATTAAGCTCCTGGCTTTACTTCCGCTACCCCAGCTTCTGCTGCTACTACTTGCCTAAGCAAGTACTGCCACCTCTGCTCTTGCTGCTGCTTCTCCGCCACTCCTGCTACTCTGTTGCTGCCACCCTGCCTGCTTCTGCTACTGCCACCTCTGCTCTTTGCTACTTCCACTCCTTCCTGCTTCTACTGCCACTCCGCTTCTGTTGCTGCTGCCACCTCTGCTCTGCTGCTACTTCCCTCTGCTTCTTTTGCTTCCGCCACTCCGCTTCTGCTGCTCCCACTCCTGCTTCTGCTGCTACTGCCACCGCCTTGCTGCTACTTCCACCTTCTTTTGCTTCTGTTGCTGCCACCCTGCTGCCTGCTGCTCCACTCTGCTTCTTTTGCTTCCGCCACTGCTCTGCTGCTGCCACCTCTGCTCTTGCTGCTACTGCCACTCTGCTTCTTTGCTTCTGCCACTCTCCACTCTGCTTCTTTGCTTCCGCCACTCCCGCTTCTGCTGCTGCCACTCCTGCTTCTGCTGCTACTGCCACTCTGCTTCTTTTGCTTCCACTCTGCTTCTGCTTTGCTCTGCCACTCCCGCTTCTGTTGCTGCCGCCACTCCTGCCTCTGCTGCTACTTCCACTCTGCTTCTTTTGCTTCCGCCACTCCCGCTTCTGCTGCTACTGCCACTCCTGCTTCTGCTGCTACTGCCACCTCTGCTCTTGCTGCTACTTCCACTCTGCTTCTTTTGCTTCCGCCACTCCCGCTTCTGTTGCTGCCGCCACTCCTGCCTCTGCTGCTACTTCCACTCTGCTTCTTTTGCTTCCGCCACTCCCGCTTCTGCTGCTACTGCCACTCCTGCTTCACCCTGCTCTCTGCTGCTACTGCCACTCTGCTTCTTTTGCTACTTCCACCTGCTTTTGCTTCCTGCACTCCCGCTTCCCTCTGCTTCTACCGCCACTCCTGCTTCTGCTGCTACTGCCACTCCTGCTTCTGCTGCTCTGCCACCTCTGCTTTGCTGCTACTTCCACTCTGCTTCTTTGCTTGCCACTCCTGCTTCTGCTGCTACCGCCACTCCTGCCTCTTCTGCTACTGCCACTCCTGCTTCTGCTTCTGCTGCTACTGCCACTCCTGCTTCTGCTGCTACTGCCACTCCTGCTTCTGCTGCTTCTGCCACCTCTGCTTCTGCTGCTACTGCTTTCACTTCTGCTTCTTTGCTGCCTGCCACTCCTGCTTCTGCTCTGCTGCTTCTGCCACTCACCTCTGCTTCTGCTGCTGCCACTCCTGCTTCTGCTGCTGCTACTTCCTTCTGCTTCCCACTTTTGCTCCTGCTTCTCCGCCCTCCCTGCTTCCTGCTTCTGCTGCTGCTGCCACTCCTGCTTCTGCTGCTACTGCCACCTCTGCTCTTGCTGCTACTTCCACTCTGCTTCTTTTGCTTCCGCCACTCCCGCTTCTGCTGCTACTGCCACTCCTGCTTCTGCTGCTACTGCCACTCCTGCTTCTGCTGCTACTGCCACTCCTGCTTCTGCTGCTACTGCCACTCCTGCTTCTGCTGCTACTGCCACCTCTGCTCTTGCTGCTACTTCCACTTCCTCTCCTGCTGTACTGCCACTCCCTGCTTCTGCTAACACTTGCTGCTGCTACTGCCACCCTGCTTGCTGTTGCTGCCACTCCTGCTTCTGCCGCCACTGCCACCCCTTTGATGAACTCTGTACTTCCAGCCAGTGGGACCCTTTTACTCCACCCCGCTTCCCAAGGACTCCCTGTTCTTAGGCCGCCACCCTGCCCTAGGAGGGGGAGAGAGAGAAACCCTGGCTGCTAAATTCTTCTGCCGCTACCGACCCCGCAGCAAATGACCCATCACTTTGGAGGATGCCACCCTGCTTCTGCCGGGTTACCGCCACCCTGCCGCTGCTACCGCCACCCTGCTCTGCTGCCGCCGCCACTCCCGCTTCTGCCGCCAAAGCTCTTGCTTCCGGGCTGCCACACACCTGCTTCGTCATATCACAGGACCTGCTTCTTTGCTCGCCAGCCTCTGCGCCAAGCACGCCACCTGGATAAACTCTGGATAGATAGACACTCTGAGATATGCCACCTGCCTGGCTGCCACTTCCACCTGCTTCTTTGCTTCACCCTGCTTCTCTTCTGCCACTCCTGCTTCTGCTGCTACTGCCACTTTCCTGCTTCTGCTGCTTCTGCCCTCCTGCTTCTGCTGCTACTGTTCTGCTTCTCTGCTGATGCCCTCCTGCTTCTGCTGCTACTGCCACCTCTGCTCTTGCTGCAGCCAGCTTCTTTGGGCTTTTACTGGAGGTTCTGCTGCTACTGCCACCTCTGCTTCTTGAGACTTCCACTCTGGGGAGCTTCCGCCAGAGTTGCTGCCGCCACTCCTGCCTCTGCTGCTACTTCCACTCTGCTTCAAATGACTGCGGAGGATGACCTCTGAGGCTTCCACTCTGCTTCTTTTGCTTCCGACTCCGCTTCTGTTGCTGCTGCCACTCCTGCTTCTGCTGCCACCTCTGCTCTTGGGAAGGATGAAAGGATGAGAGGATGCCACCTCTGCTCTTGATAGATCCAGCTTCTTTGAGACCCGCTTAGCTGAGATAGATAGCTTCTGGTAGCCACCTCTGTAAAGGACTTTCTGCTTCTTTTGAGAGACTCCCGCTTCTGTTGGAGAGTTGAGGATAATGAAAGAGAGAAGGAGGAAGGATAAAAGCTTCTTTTGGGATGCTTCTGTTGAAAGAAAGAGAGAGAGAGCTTCTTTTTGGACGCTGAGTCCTGCTTCTGCTGCTAAAGGCTGGGGAAAGAGGAAAAATTAAATGCTGGATAAAGACATGGAAAGATGATAAGAGAGAGAGATAAAAGACTGGAAAGAGAGAGAGAGAGAGAGAGAGAGACCCTGCTTCTGTTGAGAGACTGAGGCCACCCTGCTCGCCGCTGCTGACCCTGAGAGAGAGGTTGGGGGCGGGTGGGCATTAAGCATGCAAATATGAGGTGTATAAGGCAGGGAAAAGAGCAGAGCTTCTGGTTACCCTCCGCTGCTGCTTCTGCGCCATGCCATTAACTTGATTCTGGTACTCCTCCTGGCTGTCGGCTGCAGTTTGACGAAGCACTCAGCCAGTGGATTTGATGGAAGCAGGGAGGGGAGAGACGCAGCAATGATAAAAGATGAAAGGATGAGAGGATAAAGGATAGATAGACAGAGATGTGTAGATGTAGATAGGATTTTGAAAGGAGAGGGAGAGTTAGAGGATAATGAAAGAGAGAAGGAGGAAGGATAAAAGATTGGGATGAAAGAAAGAGAGAGAGAGAGAGGACGTCATTGGTGCATAAAAAAAGGTTTAAAAGACTGGAAAGAGAAATAGATTAGAGAATAGATTAAATATTGGATAGAGACAGCCATAAAAGATTTGTGTGTGTGTGTGAGAGAGAGACAACCATAAGGAAATAGATGAGAGAGTATAAAAGTTGAGAAGTATAAAAGAGTTGAGAAAGAAAATAGATTAAATGTTGGTTAGAGACCTAGATGATAAGAGAAACATAGAGATAAAAGGTGTGAGAGAGAGAGAGAGAGAGAGAGAGAGAGAGAGAGAGAAGGGGAAGAGTGTGGGTAAAAGGCTGGGGATAAAGAAAAGAATAAATGTTGGGTAGAGACGTAGAGAGATGATAAGAGAAACAGTCATAAAAGATTTGAGAGAGAGAGAGAAAAAATATAAAAGGGTCGGGAAAGAAAATAGATTAAATGTTGGGTAGAGACATGGAGAGGTGATAAGAGAATAAGATAATAGAGAGAGAGAGAGAGAGAGAGTATAAAAGGGGTTGGGAAAGAAAATAGATTAAATGTTGGGTAGAGACTTAGAGAGATGATAAGAGAACATAGAGATGAGAGAGAGAGAGAAGGGGGCGAGTGTGGATAAAAGACTGGATATAAAGAAAAGATTAAATGTTGGGTAGAGACATAGAGCGATGATAGGAGAAAGAGAGAGAGACAGTATAAAAAGGTTGGGAAGGAAAGTAGATTAAATGTAGGGTAGAGACATAGAGAGATGATAAGAGAATGAGGGAGATAATAGATTGGAGAGAGAGAGAGAGAGGCAACAACAGTCGCCATCACCCAGCGAACGACGATGAAGAGAGGTCAATATCGGAATCGCTCCTGCATGAAATCGACTGGCGGGTAGTATTGCTTTTTCAGCACATCAGCTGCTGCTGCTGCTGGTGCTACCGTTATAGCCCTACCTATCCTCTCCTCCTCCTCCTCCTCCTCCTCCTCCTGTCCTATTTTCTCCTATCCTCCCACTCCTCACCCCTCCCTTCCTATCCATCCTCTTCTTACTATCCCACGCCACTTCATAAATCTGTCACCCACTATCCGTGTATATCTACTCTCCTCTTCAGTAATTCATTCCTGTTTTTATGTGTCATCCCATACCCATCCTTCCCTTCTCTCCAATCCTTGTGTTTTTTCACCGCCATCCTTCTGCCTTCCATACCCAGTTCCCTATCCGGTATATCTTCCCGTGCCCAGTGCTCCGTGCCCTATGCTACAAATCATCTTCTATCCTTCCATCCACCCCCTCCACACCTTTCTCAATCTCCAATCCTTCATCCACTTTCCTACCGTATTCTGTCCTTCTCAATTTCTGTTGAAATCCCATATCCTGCACTTCTTTCCTACGTGTCGTCCTCCACTGCAGGCCCTCTATCCATCCTATGGGGAAGGATAGGGAACTATCCTTCATCTAAGCCCACTCAAATTTCTACCCCTGTAACCTATCCTATCCTCTATGTTCTCTCTTATTCTCTCATACCTCTCATCTCAATTTCCTCCATCCTACCCTCACACCGCATCCTCCACCAAGCCCTCTTCCATCCCCCCAAACCTCCCCTCCTCCTCCTCCTCCTCCATCCTTCTCTCCTCTCCCACCACATCCTCCCTCCACACCCAATTAACCCCCCTCTGTACCTCCCCAAAAATATATCAACCGGCAACTCTCAATTTTATACCAATTATTAAGGAGATTTATATTTGTAATTTTTCT
>NC_089796.1:12034301-12044301 GCF_040412425.1 Macrobrachium rosenbergii | reverse complement strand
AAAGATAGATTGCACACAAGATGCGAAAGTTGCTGACGCCGAGGAAAAGATTGTTTGCAGCGCCGAGTCCGTGCGCGGGGGTGGGGGCAGGGCCTCCACAGATGTTTTAAGGCTGACACGTAGATATTGAAGCCTGATGGCCCTGTTCCATGACCCCAGCACCAACCGGCCTCCCTCCCCCACCCCCCCAAAAAAAAAGAGATAAAATAAAAAAAATGCTTTACTTTGATAGAGTAAGCCACCCCCCTAAAAATATAAAATAAACAAAAAATGCTTTACTTTGATAGAGTGAGAATTTGACCTAATTTATCTGGATGTTATGATGTGTGCTTCAAGAAAAAGCACGCACAGACATACGTGTATATATAAACCCATAAGCGATATCGAGGGTGCTTCTACCAACACTTAATCACTTTCGTAAATAAGTCTACTGTCTCATGTCTTTTTTACAGCCCTTTGTAGGAGGACAATCGTTTCTTTAGGATACTGTTTCTCCTTACGAAAAAAGTATATCTTAGTTTTACTAGACCACTGAGCTGATTAACAGCTCTAGAGGCTGGCCGGAAGGATTAGAATATTTTACGTGGCTGAACGACCAATTATTTAACAACAGGGACCTACAGTTTATTGTGAATCCGAACCACAATATACCGAAAATGAATTTCTATCACCAGAAATAAATTCCTCTAATTCCTCATCAGCCGGCCGGGAGACTCGAACTCAGGCCTAGCGAGGTGCTGTACTGCATCCCCAATGCCAACTGGTCCAACGAGGAACTTTCACTGCGAAGTTAGAGAAGGATGTGAAGGATGTGTTTCAGTAGGATTCCTCAAGAAAGGATAAAGTGAATTGAATTTGCGCTATGGAAACTCTCTTCCGATATAAAAGATGAGAATAGGTAGCGATGTACTCAAGTTATATTTTCCTATTGCACGTTTATGTCCCATTTATAAGGTATGCTCTCTACTGAGTGCTGCTATTTATTATTTTTCCCTGAGGTATTTTCATATATTTTTTTGTTACCTAACTCCGATATCGCAACGGAAAACAGAATACGGACAGATCTCACAGTGATTTACAGACTACAAAAACAGAGTAAGGACCAAGACCTTTAGGTGCTGGTAGGGGCTATCATTAGAGCGTGTTTGAAAAAAGTTTACAAACAGACTTGATCGACATTCGGGAGTTTATAAACCGATATAGATTCCAGGCTGGAATTATAGAACGGGATGCATATTCCGAGATAACTGAGTACACGACCTTTCCTGAAAAAAGCGGGACATAATATCTTAAAAAGCTAACCATAGAATTTTCTTGTAAATAATCCTATAATGTTTCCCACAACCAAATTGATGTAGAGGTACTGTTCTAGCCAAACCTAACCTAACCTAACCTAACCCAGGGGCATGGCAAAAAAAAAAAGAAAAAAAGGGGGGTTGGTGCAATACTAGCATACATCTCAGGAATTTGTGAGCGGGATAAGTCGTAAGGTTACCAGTGTTAAAAAAAAAACAACGGACGTATATCACACTATACAAAGAAAAGGAGTTTGGGCCATGTTGTCATGATAATGCCCCACCATGGTGTCAAAGTAAGACGTTACAGATCTGTTTACCGGCAGCATTCTCTCTCTCTCTCTCTCTCTCTCTCTCTCTCTAAATAAATACATATGTATACATACATATATATATATATAATTATAATATATGCATATATATATATAATTATAATATATATAACATATATACATACATGTAAATACATACATATATATATATGACATATTATATATATATATATATATATATATATATATATATATATTTATACACATATATATATACATATATTCCTTCATGAGAGCTGAATTAAATCACCAAGGGATAAGTTTGCACAATCATCAAAATTTGAAAATGCAGATCCTTAATGAGGTTTCAGGTCGAATATAAGAAACCTCATGGTTCCATAAAAAGGAGCGATCTTTAGTTTACGCCTGATGCAATTATATCTTTTCTGTTCCTGTTCAATAAGGGTTCGGCTACATCTGGGCGACATTATATTATTGCTGGTTAATGCTGTTTCGAGATTCGTTTTCGATATACTCGCGTATGGTGGTGATTTCCGAACGTTCAGTGTTCAGGAAATTTACAACAAATTACGTCCCGTAGGGGGGTAGCGCCGTCAGTGCACCTCATGCAGTGCACCAGGCACGTATACCTTCTTTGCAGCGTCCATTCGGCCTAAGCTGCAACCCCTTTCGTTCCTTTTACTGTACCTCCTTTCATATTCTCTTTCTTCCATCTAACTTTCCATCCCTCTTCTAACAATTGATTCAAAATGCAACAGCGAGGTTTTCCTCCTGTTACACCTTTCAAACCTTTCTACTTTCAATTTCAGTTCCACCGCTGAATGACCTCATAGGTCGTAGTGCATGGCCTTGGGCCTAAATTCTATATTCAATTCAACTCAACAAATTTACGGGAAATTTTAATCTTTATTCTTTGGAGAAGGGATATTCGTTTCCACTATGTCATCCTAAGTGAATTCTGCTTAGGTAATTATTTGGGTGGTAATAAAATTGATCTGTGTAATGTACAGAACATTAGATTAGTTGAATTGCATTTGCGGCTCTTAATAATTGTGAAACTCTATATGACGATTTACTCACTGGATTTAAATCGCCTTAATACGATTGTAAATTGCCTCTTATTATTGTAAATACTGTCTCCCTTTTTCCAATGTTTATGCAGTTTACGTAAAACGACCATATTGGTTTTTAATCTTGCCCAAACGCTTGTTATATATAATTATATCGAACGATAGGCTGCTGTCAAAATCACAGTATTATAAGAGAGGTTCTAGATTGCAAGTACCAACCCTACGGACGTTATGTACCGTCTCTAAGCTCGGATCGGGGTACCTTCATTGCTTGTTGCTTATACTGGGGCCAAAGGTGAGGGGGGCGGGGGCTGCCCAAGTTTGGGACGATCGCATGTCTGAACGTGGCGTCTGTTACCCTTAGACTCTCTCTCTCTCTCTCTCTCTCTATCTAATGTCTCTGTGTATGTATCTCTATGTATAGTTTATGTATATAATTATATATATATATATATATATATATATAGTTTATATTTATATATATATATATATATAGTATATATATAATATATATATATATATATATATATATATATATATATATATATATATATATACATACATACATACATATACATACATACATACATACATACTATATAAATGACGAAAGAAGGAAAATGAACGGGGAGGAGAATATGAGAAGAAATTAGTTATTTGGGCCAGTTCCGCTTACACTAGGCTACTTAGGTTGGTTACAAGTTTCAGTGACGTTTGGATATTCACAATATAAGCCGTTAACGACGGCTAAACATTGTCTTTTTTCCGAATTGAGACCGTAGTCTATAAACTTTCATGTCAATATAGAATTAGAATATTTCCTTTTCCATTTCACCCATTTCTCTCATCCAAACCCCGTTCTCCTCCACGTAACTTCATTTTCCCATTCAAATAATTTTATTTCTTTATAACAAATTATCATAAGCCATAGAGATGGCTCGTGCGTGTCCGTCGCTTCACCTGTGGGAGAATAGTACGTGATAGTGCCACCGGGGCTCCTGTGGGCACCAGAAGAGTTGGAAGACCCTGACCCACTTGTATGAGAATGTGATTAGAGAGGAAGGGGATTTGTGGAGGTGAAATTGCAGGAAAGGCATCGTTGGAGGCGATGATTAAGATGATTTTCACACGTCAAAACATTTTGCTCTTTCTTGTGCTCATATACCCCCATTATTTCCATTTTAAACCTCCCACCCAATGGGGTCATAAATAGTTATGCCATTCAGTCTCGTTTCCCGTTTGTCTTACCCTGTCTCTCTCCCATCCAAACTCCCTTTCCGTTGAAAAAACCTTATTTCTCTCCCGTCCTAACCCCCTTTTCCGTTGAAGTAAGCTTATTTCTCTCTCACCTGGACGTCTCCTTCGCAAGGATACCCAGTTCTCTTCCATGCAGACCTGTCCCTTGACACTACGTCATTCCTCTTCCATTTAAAACCCCCTTGCCCTCAATAGCCGACGTCCCCTGTTCAAATTCCCATCCCCCACTTTCGCAACCCACTTCGATAAGCTTTCCCCTCAACCCCCTCTCTCTCAATGTCCATTTTACGAGCATCAACTCCTTCCCCCCCTCCTCCTCCTCCTCCTCCTCCACCTCCACCTCCGCCTCCACCTCCACCACCTTACCCCCTTGGACTCCACCCCTCCGACGCTGAATCAGACGACCTGAGATTACGAGGCCGTCGTTAATTCCCTTTACGTCACCTTCGTCGAAAGATCAAACAAAACATCGGTGTTTGGTTTTAGCAAATCACAACAAACGGCAGGTTTTTCTTTCCCCAGATATTAAGAAGCTTTATGGCTGGGCTATTACACACGTCATAACTTCCGAATTTCTTTACGTCTTATTTTCCTTAGCCTTCTTATGTCTTACTTTCCTTACGTCTTATCCTCCCAGCGTCTCTTCTTCCTTACGTCTTATCTTCCCAACGTCTCGTCTATCTTACCCTTCTTATGCCTTACTTTTCTTTGCGTCTTATCCTCCCAGTTTCTCTTCTTCCTTACGTCTTATCTTCCCAACTTCTCGTCTTCCTTACGTCTTAGCTTCCCAGTCTCTTCTTCCTTACGCCTTATCTTCCCAGTCTCGTCTTCCTTATGTCTTATCTTCCCAGTCTCGTCTTCCTTATGTCTTATCTTCCCAGTCTCGTCTTCCTTATGTCTTATCTTCCCAGTATCGTCTTCCTTATGTCTTATCTTCCCAGTATCGTCTTATGTCTTATCTTCCCAGTCTCGTCTTCCTTACGTCTTACTTTGTTTACGTCTTATCTTCCTAATGTCTCGTCTTCCTCATGCCTTATCTTCCCACCGACTCGCGTTCCTTACGGCTAACTTTCCTCACGTCTTATCCTAATAACGTCTCGTCCTCATTGCGTCGTACCTACTTTACGAACAATTTGCTGGACTAAAACGCATCCTCTTCGGAAAAAGAAATGAAGTTTATTGAGCGGGAGGGAAATGCCAATGAGGTCATTGTTCAAAGGAGGAAAAGAGGAATGAAAGAAACATGCGCATTCCGCTGGACCGGATTACTCGGAACCGACAGCACCTGACGTTTGTTTACAAGAAACACCACGGAAGCCATTTCCCGAGGGACAAGAAAATATGGAGATGTTTCCTTTCAGTGAGTTAAGTCGGTAGTTTGACGGACGGTTTTAGTTTTCTGTAAAAGAAAACCATTGTGACGGCTTTGCCTGTCCGTCGGCACTTTTTCTGTCCGCCCTCAGATCTTAAAAACTACTGAGGCTAGAGGGCCGCAAATTGGTATGTTGATCATCCACCCGCCAGCCATCAAACACCAAATTGGAGCCCCTCTAGCCTCAGTAGAACAGCCCCTATTACAGTTAAAAGTTAGCCATGATCGTGCGTCTGGAAACGATATAGGACAGTCACCACGGGCCGTGGTTAAAGTTTCATGGGCCGCAGCTCATACAGCATTCTACTGAGACCACCGAAAGATAGATCTATTTTCGGTGGCCTTAGTTATAGGCTGTAGCAGCTGTACAGAAAACTCGATTGCGCTGAAGAAACTTCGGCCCAATTTTTACTTGCTATATATTTGCGTCCTATCTGCAAGAAATATTGGAGATGAATTGGATTGATTTATAGAATTCAGGCTGTCGAGCCAAGCACTAGGGCACTTTCGACCATTCAGCGCTTAAGACAGTGAAAAGAGGGAGTTGGAGAGGTTGGACAGCGAGATAAAGAGATCCAGAAAATAAAAGAAATGAAGCACAAGGATCTAAAGGTGGGGCTGTGGGAAAGCCCCACAGTTGCGCTGAGAAGTAATAGTTTGAGGGGCTGGACGGCAAGACCGAAGAAAGGGAGCGGGAATGGAGGTACAGTAAAAAGCTAAGAAGTGAGTGCAACTAAGGACCTGAAGGGACCTTTAGTAATGCCTACAGTGCACCACGTGAGGTGCACTGACAGTACTAACCCTCTACAGAGGAGATGGCATATGTCTCGTTAGACTGTGGAAGTTAGTACATTTTTGTTTACAGAAAAGTTTGATAGTTCGTGTAATATTACGTTATATTTATTCTTTTAGTTTTCTGTAAAAGAAAACAATTGTGCCGGTTTTGTCTGTCCGTCCGCACTTTTTCTGTCCGTCCTCAGAGCTTAAAAACTACTGAGGCTAGAGGGCTGCAAATTGGGATGCTGATCAACCACCCCCAATTCATCAAACATGCCAAATTGTAGCCCTCTAGCCTCGGTAGTTTTTATCTTATTTAAGGTTAAAGTTAGCCATAATCGTGCTTCTGGCGACGATATAGGATAGGCTACCACCTCCCCGTGGTTAAATTTTCATGGGCCGCGGCTCATACAGCATTATCCCGAGACCACCTAAAGATAGATCTATTTTCGGTGGCCTTGATTATATGCTGTAGCGGTTGTACAGAAAACTCGATTTTCGGCGCTTTTTTTTTTTCTTTCTTTTTTTTTTTAACAATTACTTGTACTGTAGATAAGAATGTTAGGTATCCCGCCGTCTGTCTGGCTTGCAAAGAGTGTCTGGAGCAAGCAAGGACGTGTAATCGAGATTAATGCACACAATACTGACTCAGCTTAACAATGATTTAATGATAATTTTGACAGCTTCTCAGTAAATCAAATATCATCTCATACTTCTCGTCGGTTTCGTAACTATTGAAGTGTTCGATGATGAAAATCGCCGTTCAACCGTAACTCATGTCAGATTAAAAAATCTACCTTTACCCATTTCAAATTACGAAGTTTTATAGTTAGCTCTTAATAATGTTACAGAACAACAACAACAAAAATACGTACTTAAATATCAATTCGTATGTATTTTTCGTTGATTTTTTAAAATTTTTTTGTGAAAGGGTCTTTATTATATAAGAAATTTTGTGCACATTTTCCTTCCGCATGTGATGTATTTTTCGGGTGAAGACCATTTTGTATAGAAATTTTTATAAAAATCATTAAAATCAGTCATTTAGAGTTCATGTATGCTCTTACTCTACTTGATCAATGTAATATTTATCAAGATTTGATACATACATATATAAATAGATAAATAGATAGTTTATTGACCACAACATAATACAATTAAAATTACAAGCTCTTGGATATGGTCCAACAACAGTATATCAAAATGGACATAGAAATCTTTAGAATAAAACCACATCTAAACTAGAACACTTGAAACCATGTTATTTAATATTTTCAGCGTATTTATTTTTACAATTAAAACTGTAAATGCAGCTAAATAAACGAAAACCTTATACCCATTTAAGCAGAACCTTAACTACAACAATTTTCCTTGCAAAGCATAAAGCTAAATATAGTCTAGAAAAACAAAAACAAAAACGAATCATAACACCCAACATCCGGAACAACACCTTTTAAAAGTTCTCAGTACTTTTCTCATACATACGAAGACAGAATTAAATGTATTATTTTACACTGTTCTGACTTATCAAGATGGTTCGAAAATATGTCCTCAATGCTTGTAAAATTATAATTATGTCGTATATTCTGTGCTCTTGGGCAATGCTGCACCACATGTGCCTCTCTGTCTGTATGGCACCTCAAGTACACAGACGCTCCTCCATCGGTAGAGAGACGGCCACGGCCCCTCCTACCCAACCTACCGACCTCCTCCACCGCCAGGGAGTGAGGTGAAAGTCTGAAGCGCGTGACTGAAAAACTCCTCGCGTGTTCGGGGACACTGTGATTAACTATATAAATATCATGACCTGAGAGAGCTGTGTTGATGTCACAGTATGTTAGTCTCCTGGATGATTCGGAATTCGAAATATGCTGCATAGTCTCCATGGCTAATTTGACATCATCTACTCTTGCATTTATTAGTCATTGGAGATATGTTCCGATGTTATACCTTTCATTCAATACGGTGTTTATCACTAACATTAGAGGGTCATCATCCATCACAGACAGCTCGCAGTACATTCTAGTAAAGAACTTTCTCTGCCTGCTCCGGATGAAGTCCTTCAACGGTGGGTACCCTGAATCAATATAACATGAATCGTTACAAGTAGTTTTTCTAGCACCAAGTAGCAGTTTCAGTGCCCAATTATACAGTTCTATTATCGGCCTCAGATCAGCGTTCAGCCAAGACTCACACCCGTACAGAATGGCAGACATTAAAGCAGCATCAAAGACTCTTCTAGACAATAAATGAGATGTCATTGTTTTTACTTAGAAACGGAACCAATTTACTGACATGTGCCACCCTGGACTGGGCATGAGCCATAACCGAGGATGACATGGAGTCATCAGCAGCAAAAACTGAACCCAAATATGCGTACTGAGTGCGCAGATCCACTACAAGATCTTCAGCCTCAATTGTTTCCTGATCCTGCTCCGTCCCGTTGATAACATAACAATAAAAACTTAGTTTTAGCTGCATTAAAAGTTCCTCGTTGGACGGGTCGGTATAGTTCTCGGATAGCAATCTGCTGGGCCCGCGTTCGAGTCTCCGGCCGGCCAATGAAGAATTAGAGAAATTTATTTCTGGTGATAGAAATTCATTTCTCGGTATAATATGGTTTGGATTCCACAATAAGCTGTAGGTCCCGTTGCTAGGTAACCAATTGGTTCTTAGCCACGGAAAATAAGTCTAATCCTCCGGGCTTTGCCTGGCTTAATATTTTTAATTTGAGACTGAACTTCCTCCGGGGTTATTCGCTCATCCAATACAGGGATACTCACACATGAACGAATAACATCATCAATTAGTACTACCTCCACTGGGTTTAATACTACTTCAAGAATTCCTTAAATTCCTGATCCGTGGGACAAACATCTGTTTTATTCTCACCTTGGAACCTACCCTTCCAGTCAATAGCTTTCCAAACCCGTGAATCATCATGGTCCCTATGGAGGCGCTCCCAGCGGTCAGTGTACTCCCCTTCCAAATTTCAGGAGAATTTCTTATTTCTATACAACAAGCCTTAGAGCTACTGTACACTACTTCAGAAGCCCTTTGTTGGCCGAATCGCTTGAGCTTCAGACTGTCACTCGATGGGCCGGAGTTCAGTTCCCGCGGCCGGCTGATGAAGAGTTAGAGGAATGTATTTCTGGTGATAGAAATTAATTTCTCGCTATAATGTGGTTCGGATTCCACAATAAGCTGTAGGTCCCGTTGCTAAGTAACCAATTGGTTCTTAGCCACGTAAAATAAGTCTAATCCTTCGGGCCAGCCCTAGGAGAGCTGTTAATCAGCTCAGTGGTCTGGTAAAACTAAGGTATACTTACTTACACTACTTCAGATACATTAGAGGCGAAGTCACTTATGTTATAATTATCAATATCCAAGTTCCTATCTAAAATGAGATTGGAAAACATTTCAGGGCCAGTACCATTAAACTGTACGAGTTTATTCACCAACTTTCCCCTCTCCTCAAACCCAATCGATGGTGCATGGCCATCTAAGTTTCGGAGGCACGTTTTAACACTGAATCCAAATTAACACTACTTGTACACATTTGCAGGGATATTGGAGCATGATCCAGATGGCAAAATCAGCATCTGGTGCACCTGGAACAGGTCTATATTTAAAACCAAAGCTGGTGATCCTATGCACACATCTAACTCAGACACCCAGCTACTCCCCTGTTTATAAGTCGTATTACTAGCAAAGTATTTTTCAAAAGTTTTTAGGCTATTGATAACAATTAAATCACTGTCTTTACAAATTGTAGCTAAAACATAAGCATTATCGTTAGGGGCAGTTACATAATTAGGTATAAGTGGGTAGGTATAAGCATCACTGATGAATATCCTGCGTACACTCCTGCCAAACCTTGCATTCATATCACTAACATCAGATATTTGTATCACTTGTCACTGTCAATAAGCCTCC
>NC_089796.1:12024301-12029301 GCF_040412425.1 Macrobrachium rosenbergii | reverse complement strand
CTAAGACTGTGTCTCGTACATACATCTCATTAAGGATTATTTCACATTAGAAATATTTCATGCGCGGTTATGGGTAACACCAAAGACCCAAGTCAGGGAAAAAAGACTACTAGCACACAGAGAGAGAGAGAGAGAGAGAGAGAGAGGAAGCAGGTGGGCCGGGGTCGATGGAGACAAAAATAATTTGCTTCGACAAATATTACGCGAGTCTTTGGTCTTGGTTTTAATAAGTTTGCAAAACTCGAACGTCTATAGTATTTCAAATGTAGGTTGATAAGTCGAAAACCTGAATGTATGTCCCCTGACAGTCGACTGCACAGAATGACTTTTCAGGAATCGTGAAATTACTTGCAGAGACGAACTAAACACATACGAAGCCCCTCCAATCACACACACACACAAAAAAAAACATTGGCACAAGGAAATCCCTAGTGGTCAGGCGTGTCGCATCAGAAACAAGCAAATCGTAAACCCAACACTCGTGCATATAACAAACTAAAACGCTATAAAAGAATAAAAAAAAGATAAATACATATGCATGCGTACCAACAAAAAAAAACTAAGAAAGAAGTAAAGGAAGCCTAAGCCGACAGGTGTCCCATCGTCACACAGCGCACACACACACCGCAGACATACGCACGCATGACGATTGTCAGGTGTCTGCTGACCGTGCAACCTTGGGTCTGGGCAGAAGTGGCCATTTAAAGCACTACGGTTTTTTTGGGGGGACAGAGAAGATTTACCCCCATTTCTAAATTTGGTTCCTTGTCTTCTTTCGGCATGTTAGCAACGGAGCGGCGTTTTAACTTCAGCAATGAAGTGTTTCACTCATTCACGCTTTAATATGTATATATATATATATATATATATATATATATATATATATATATATATATATATATATATATATATATATATGTGTAATATATGTACGTATATATAAACATACACACACACACACACATATATATATATATATATATATATATATATATATATATATATATATATATATATATATAACATTATAAGATTAGAAGAGTAGATGATGAAGATAGATAGATAGCTCTGGGTAAACAGTTTTGTGAGATCATGAATAAGAGATATGAGGATAAATTGATTGATATACCAGAAGCTGACAAAGGCCTATACTATATGCTGTACATGAGTTATATAGTAGTTTTTTAAGAGGAATCGCAGATTATGACTGAATCACTGCACACATGATTTGACCTGAAACTGAAATGACACCTCGTGTACTAACCCACATCTGCAATATGTTTATATGGCCAGGGGTTATAGCTCGAGCGTGGGAATGATTTCGAAAGCAAAGTTCATTTTAGTTTGTTTTGAGAAACCAGTTGTCAGTAACCGTCTGATACAAACACCGAGCTGTTAACACTATGACCCCCGACGCCTGGCTGTGAGAGTGTGTATATGTGCGCTTGTGTGTGTCTGTACGCGTGTGTGCTTGTAAGTGACTCTTATAATCTTTATCCTCCTTTAATAGATTTCCTAAAACATTCTTTCTATGCCTCGAAATATTTATTTCCAAGTCTCAGTTGATTGTTTTGGATTTGTAGAACAGCCTCCCTTCAGAGGATGTCGTGCAGTTGGAACTTCAGAAGTTCAAGCGCAAATGCAATGCATTACTGCCTTAATACTACTCTTCTTGCATTTCAATACATTTTTATCTATTTTTCTATTTATTAATTCATTTCTTCTTTAATAAGTGGGATCTGTTCTTCCTGTATTTCCCATCACTTCGTCTTACTTCTTCTAATGAACACCATATTCTTTGGAAGGTTGAATTTCAAGTCATTGGCCCCTTTGGTGGGCTTGTTCCATATGAATAGGTTTCATCTACTGAATAATAATAATAATAATAATAATAATAATAATAATAATAATAATAATAGGGCGAAATAAGAAAGGCAGATTTACACATCTCGCCATACATTGCTTTGCGAAGTAGGTAACTGGTGGTCCTCGACATTCCCTTCTTTTAATTGACTGAATTAGTTATGTACGTATTTATGGGTTCCTGATCACATGGCGATGCCACACGTTTTTCCTCATGGCTGGGGTATGGGATGGGTGCTTGTCAAGGGATTACCATGCAGTATGATGTTCTGAAAAAATAGCTTTCGTCATAGCTTCCTCTACCCTTCCCTGACTTTTAAACTTGGATGTTCAATGTAAATGTACTCTCATCGTGTTCTTAGTCTTTAGACGACTGTGGTGGATCGTCGTTAGACAATGCTTGAACCACGACTGTAATCTCACCCCAAAAGACTCGCTAAAAACAGGAACGTTAGCACCCTGCGGAGCACTTCCTCTTAGGGGAAAAGAAAATAATAATTCATTATACCGTACGTTTTTTTTCCCCGCACTGTAGGCATTACTAAAGGTTCTTTGCAGCGTTCCTTCGGCCCATAGCTGCAACCCTTTGCATTCCTTTTACTTTACCTCCATTCATATTATCTTCCTTCCATCTTGCTGTGCACCCTCTCCTAACAATTATTTCATAATGCAACTGCGAGGTTTTCCTCCTGTTACACCTTTCAAACCTACCTACTTTCAGTTTCCTTTCCAGCGCAGAATGACCTCTTAGGTCCCAGTTCTTGGCCTTTGGCCTAAACTCTATATTCCACTCTATCCAGTACGTTTTTCAAACACCAAGCGTCTTTTATGTTTATGTTCCAAACACTTTCCGATATTTCTTCATCAATGAGCGCAAATACGACAAGAATTGAAGTTACACTCGTAGGAAATTGTTGTTAGGAATGCTTATCATATACTTTCAAAAATGTTTGCATATCAGTCGTATTTGCAGGGTAGCAAAACGGTGATTTTCTCCTGATCTGAGTTTTTAATTTTAATTATATGAATTCCAAGTGAACTGACGGATTGATACTCATATTTAACCGAGACCTGACGGTAAAATCTGAATGGTTTAAACGGAAAAAGCAGCGAGGTTTAGCCTTGGAAGATTCGACCGGTAGGATTATTATGATAATTATTATCATTGTTGTGATTATGATAAAGTAATGAAACGAAACGTCATAGTCACATTCTTCTTATAGGGTCTTGAATGAGAAGTGGAAATGTGCTAGTGGGCAATAAAGAAGTTGGACAGACAGATGTGAAGAGACACAAGAGTACTGCTGAAAAGAAGACGGGAGATCTTTGTTAGTTAGGGGTCGAAGGAAGACTTATAAGAATATTTAGTAACGCATACAGTGTACCAAGAAAGGCACACTACTTACTTAAGAGCGCTAAGACCCTTTTACGGGCGTAAAAGAGGCCCCATAAAGCTGATAAGGAGACCCTTAGCAAGCGTAAACGAGTAAACCACGTAGTGAGGTAGTGCCGTCAGTACACCTCATGCAGCGCACTGTAGGCATTACTTAAGGTTCTTCGCAGCGTTCCTTCGGCCCCTAGTTGCACCCCATTTCATTACTTTTACTCTACGTCCGTTCACAGTCTCTTTCTTCCACCTTACTTTCCACCATCTCCTAACAATTGATCCATAGCGCAACTGCCAGGTTTTCCTCCTGTTACACCTTTATGACCTTTCTACTGTCAGTTGCCGTTTCAGCGCTGAATGACCTCATAGGTGCCATCGCTTGGCCTTTGGCCTAAATCCTGTATTCTGTCTGTTTTAGGAATCTCATATTCTTAACCAGAACCATCGCTAAAAGGTGAAAAAGTCTCTTCCTCTCTGAAAACAAACAGGGATTCGTCATTAAATGGCATTTGGACGATGACGACATTGCATCCACTTCATCGAAAAGTTCTCCATCTGTCGGGCATCAGATCGGTTGATGTCATCGGTGGGGCACTAAATTGCTGATGCCGTCCGGTCGGTATTTGCTGTCGTTTTGCAGTGTCACTGTTGCAGGTGGTTGCACAACTTCTTAAACAGTGTTAAATGAAAGATATTTTTGCCGGTTTTGTTATTTTCAAGCAGATTTTTTTGTGTTTTTATACGTTTTCGTATTTTTTTTCGCTCAGATTCTCGAGATTTTTTCTATGAGTATCCGTTTCTCTATATTCCGTTCATATTTTCTTATTTAAAAAAATTATCTTAACCTGCTGTGTATATTTTATAAGTGTTCTTGACTCGATTATTATTGAAACGAGTAATGTATTTAGTTGTGAAATAGGAAGAATTAATACAGAAAAGATTCAAAATACGTCATTAACTGTTAATTTTTAATAAAAATACTGTACACCGCAGTCAGCGAAGTTAAGCACTCTTGGGTTTGGTCAGTACATGAATGGGCGACCACTTATGAATGTTAGGCAATAAGTTATTTAATACACTGCTAGTCCCTCGTCAGTATAGTTAAACATCACTGAGTCTGTTCAGTTCATGGGTAGATAACCTAGAGTTAGCGTCTGAGATGAGCGACTAGAACCCCAAAATCAATGCAGAAAACTTACAACAGACCTTGGGAGTTGGGTGCGAGTGGCAGTGGGTCACAATGAGCCTTTTAATTTTTTCATGAGATATAAGTTACTTGATGGCAATTGAAGCTAGATTTTAAAGTCTGGAAAAACTTTCTGGCTGGACGAGTAGCTGCCACTCTCCTTCCACGAAATCTGGTGGCACTTTGGTACTCCTTCTTTACAGCTCTCCATACAGTGATCCTAGGGATGTCTAGGTGTTCGTAGTCTGAAGCTCTCTGCACATGGAGTCTGGGAGTGCCTAGGTTTTCCTGGTCTGACGCTCTCTGTGCGTAGAATTTGGGGACACCTAGTTGTTCCCAGTTTTAAGATCTGTAGATTGACATAGGTGTTTTCCTGTTTGAAGCTCTCTGTACACAGAATTTCCTGTTTGAAGCTCTCTGTACACAGAATTTCCTGTTTGAAGCTCTCTGTACACAGAATTTCCTGTTTGAAGCTCTCTGTACACAGAATTTCCTGTTTGAAGCTCTCTGTACACAGAATTTCCTGTTTGAAGCTCTCTGTACATAGAATTTCCTGTTTGAAGC
>NC_089796.1:11999301-12019301 GCF_040412425.1 Macrobrachium rosenbergii | reverse complement strand
CTGTGTTGACATCTGAAATGAACCAAAAATAAATGATGTAACTTAATTTGACATAACATGTAAGAAAGTATAAATGTCAATCATTGGGACTTACAAGAAGAGTGGTATAGGTTAGCTTGTCCTTATAGTGCTGGGACTATGTTAAATTCATTGAGAGGGCGAACTCAGTAGCCAATATTGGCAGAAAAAAAATTATGCCAAGTAGCTAATGTTGGCAAAGAAAAATTATGCCAAGTAGCTATTGGCCAAAAAAAAAGCCAATTAGCTAATATCGGTTAAAAAAAATTATGCCAAGTAGCTAATATTGATTTGAAAAATTATGCCAAGTAGCTAATATAAAAAAGATGCCAAGTAACTAATATATAAAGGCCAAGTAGCTAATATTGGTAAAAAAAAATTATGCTAAGTAGCTAATATTGGTAAAAAAAATTTTATGCCAAGTAGCCACTATTGAAAAAAAAGGCCAAGTTGCTAATATTGGTGGATGAAGTTTGCACCAAGCCATTCATTCTTGGTGGCAAAATTTTGCACCAGGTAGCTAATATTGGAGGAAAATTTCAAGTAACTAATTTTGGAGGCAAAACATTGCACCAAGTAGCCAGTGTTGGTGGTGAAATTTTTACACCAAGTAGTCAGTATTGGAGGCCATAGTTCATCCAAAATTTGCGACAAAATTTTGCACCAGGTAGCCAATATTGGAGGAAAATGTTCAAGTAGCTAATCTTGGTGGCAATATTTTGCACCGATTAGCAAGTGTATTGGTGGCAAAATTTTGCACCAGTTACCAAGTGTGTTGGTGGCAAAATTTTACACCAATTAGTACGTGTATTGGTGGTAAAATTAAAATAAGTATGTACCCACATAATTATTTTTTCTTTGTAATAACGACAGTCTGCTGTTAATAAATTCACATTTAGACTTCCCCTCTTAACTTCTCTAGTTCTCCACACTTTTGGATACACTTGTCACTACAAAGCCTTAGATACAAATGCAAGAATATGAAACAATTCTGATGTCCCTAGCAGGATTTGAACCCGCGTCCGGATTATCAGAACTAGGTCACGTTGCGACACACATATACACACACACACACATATATATATATATATATATATATATATATATATATATATACATTTGTATATAATTGTTAGTTTCTCAGTGTTTATAACCTTTCCTTTTATCCATAGCGGCCTTTTCAAATAAAAAAATATATATATATATATATATATATATATATATATATATATATATATATATATCTGTAATCTTTTGCAAAACCTCTTAAATATTTAACCCTGTTTTGGCAGTTCTACTAATTCTTCAATTGTGTTGGATTCCATACATATTTTTCCTATGTAATCCCCAACTGTCATTTATGAAGCTTTCTTTTAAACTTATTTTTATTTCTTCAGTCTTCTACTAATTCTACTAAGATAAACCTCGCAGCAGTCCACTGTTTATCTTTCCTTCATGGATTTTGTCTATTTATATATATTCATGTTCCATACTTGATTCAGTTATATATATATATGTGTGTATATATATATATATAGTATACTATATATATATATATATAAAAATAATATATATATATTTACAATATATATATATATATATATATATATATATATAACTGAATCACGAAAATATGGAAAAAATATATAAATAAGACAAAAGTCCACCTGAAAGAGTGCTTTGAGGCACTGACTTGTCCTTTTAGCACAATTAAAAAGAATTAGTAGAACTGCCAAAACAAGGTTAAATATTTAAGAGGTTTTGCAAAAGATTAGGATCAACCGTTCAGTAGCAGGAACAGGACAATTAAAAGATTATGCAGGAAGGTGACTGACTACCAAATAATGTTATAAAAGTACAACTCAATAATTGTCGTTTTTTGTAAACAATAACAAAAAAAAGAGAATGATTGAATTGTACTTTTATAACATTTTTTGTTGGTCAGTCATCTCCTCGTATAATCTTTTAATTGTCCTGTCCCTGCTTCTGAACGGTTGATCCTAATCCTTTGCAAAACCTCTTAAATATTTAACCCTGTTCTGGCAGTTCTACTAATTCTTCAATTGTGTTGGATTCCAGGTACATATTTTTTCCTTCGTAATCCCCAACTGTCATTTATATGAGCTTTCTTTGTAAACTTATTTTTATATTTCTTCAGTCTGCTAAGTAAAGGACGACGAGTCAAAAGGCCTCGCAGCGCTCCATTGTTTCTCTTTCTTTGTGGATTTTGTCTTTATATTTTGTCTTTATATATATATATATATATATATATATATATATATATATATATATATATATATATATATATATATATATATATATATATATATATATATATATATATATATATATATATATATGAAAACTAATACATGTTTGTATATGAAAAGTCGAGAGCACATTTTGTGATAACTTCTGTTCGTCTCTAAGGGTCTTGAAACTACAAAAAGGGTAGATATAAGTAAAACAAAGGTTTTCTGTTTATTATGTGCATTTTTATTTTTTACTTTGTACAATTTTTTGTACAATTTTTCGAGATGCGATGGTATACTCTTTTGTTCTTATGAACCTGTAAGATATTTATATATAGGATAAAAACTTGGGTTTTTCCTGCCGTTACACAGTTTCTCTCTCTCTCTCTCTCTCTCTCTCTCTCTCTGGTTCATTCGTAGAATAGCTGTTCTTGCTTCATACCCATTATTATGTGCTCTCAATACCAAAACACCTGATACATTCGTTTTTTCCTCTTCGTTTCTTTTGTTATTATTAGTTCCCTCGTCCTTCCCTACCTTTCGTTTGTACGCTGGCGCTTGTCAAGTTCCTATGTGATATATATATATATATATATATATATATATATATATATATATATATATATATATATATATATATATATATATATATATATAAAAAGCAAATGGATGTTACAGACTAAATACACACACAAAACAAAGCCACTACAACACCTTCTAAAAACATAACAAACATCTCACACGTCTCGAACTCTCGCCATACCCGCGCAATAACTTCTCGCTGCTGGGAAGAAAGGGCGTTGGGTCGGGTATGATACATGAAACATACGTGCCGGGGTCTAAGCGATGTCAGGCAGGGCAGCCGATCGAGACCACATCTACCCCAAATCCAAATCAAAAATAGGCATCGTGCTTACCCCATACAAAAATGGGAATAAAAGCACGTTAAAAGAAGAAGATATATATATATATATATATATATATATATATATATATATATATATGTATGTATATGTATGTATACATATACATACATATATATATATACATATCCATTTATTCATTTATAAATAAAGCCAACGCCACGAGGGAAAGTGAAACGACGGAGTGGCATTGCCTTTATTTATATATTCACCACGTTCCATATTTTCATGATTCAGTTATACATATATTTATATATACATACACACTCATATGTATATATACATGTATGTGTGTATGTATGTATGTTTCTACATATGTATATATATAGGTATAGAGAGAGAAAAAATATGGCACAAGGCAAATGTCTTTTTATGCGTATGTTTGTAAATAATTATGAAAAACGTTAATGATGACGCAGTCTTTATTAAAATCGCGTCGTGAGCTACTGTCTCCCATAGTCTTCATCTTCTATCCGATGGAGGAAGGCAGAATACTTCCTGTCAGTAAAATTCTTATTCCTTATCCTCTATAGATTTATTTAATTGTCAAGTCACGTCCAAGCAATTTATCATTAAAATTCATTATTAAGCCATGATTCAGTCAAGCTTAGGTCATGGCCTCCCATGCATCAGCATATGCAATTCAGTACCAGTGCTTTTCAGTGTATTACCTTGCGCTCTTTCTCTCTAATCATTAAACATGCACAACACAGTACCAGTGCTTTTCAGTGCTTTTGCTCTTTGTCTCTAATCGTATGTGATGTTTTATGCTGTTATGCCGATTGCAACCAAAAGCATTCGCTCGTGATTAATAACAGTACCAGTACCTTTTCAGTGATTATTTATTAGGCCTTGCGCTCTCTTTCTCTCTAATCGTTAAACATGCACAACATGCACAACAGTTCCGTCCACAAGTACCAGTGCTTTTTTTCAGGATGAAGGCTTTGCTCTTTCTCTCTAATCGTATGTGATGTTTTATGCTGTTATGCCGATTGCAACTACAAAAAAGCATTCGCTCGTGATTAATAACGAGTGGTTGTCCACCGTCCCGTGGGATCGAACCAGCGACGGACGGGGAATCAGGACCAGTACCATTTCACGTGATTATTTACGCATGTACGCAGAAAAAGGCCTTGCGCCTTATTCTCTCTCTCTCTCTCTCTCTCTCTCTCTCTCTCTCTCTCTCTACCTCTACACTTACAGGCATACATAACACTGGTAATCTTCTTAGACACGAAGATATGTTATTTAGTTGTATTCCACATAGGAAAATGAAAGGTGTTCTTGTGAGAATATGCCCAACAGTTCCGTCCTCCAACGGACCTCTTCTTGGAGCTTTTATTAAGGTCTATTGGAGGATGAAGGCATATTTTCTGATAAAAACACCGTCCCGTTCGAACCAGCGACGGATATGGAGGACAACCAAACAGACATACATATCCATATACTGTTTATATTATATCTCCCATCAGCCCACCCGTATACTAGGTGTTTTGCGTTTGGAGTAGATATATATAATGTATATATATGCGTTTGTATATATATATACTATTTATTATATTATATATATATATATATATATAATATATATATATATATATATATATATATATATATATATACCTATATTATTATATATATATCATATATTTCAGGATACCGTCACCTAGTTATTCGCTAAGAGATACCGTCATGTCTTTCAGGAACTGAAGGGCCGCCGTAGAAGTATTTCCTGGAAGTACAGTTTTCTCAGTCATTTACTCTTGCTTCCCAGTAGGGTGATAGAAGCAACTAAAGGAAAAGAAGAGTGCTAGAAATGGAAACGTTATTTATGGAAAAAAAAATCAACGGCGGAACAATTCTTGTAGAAAAATCATCCTTGAAGGACGACGGTTTTTGCGGATTTTGAAATATGGCGGAGGAGGAGCTATCTGCGGAAAAAATTCTTGCGGATTTTGAAATATGACGGAGGAGGTATCTGCGGAATAATCTAACGAAGGTCGGTTCAGCTATGGCAGTCAGTAGATAGGAAAGTCAAGTAGAAATATCATTGTAGAGGGACTAATTTATCAACAAGATCCCCGCCGATTTTTTTTTTTTTACTGACAACCTGGTAATGACGTAACACTCGACAGGCGCCAATGCCTTCTAGAGTATAATCAAGGCCACCGAAAACAGATCTATCTTTCGGTGGTCTCGTTATAATGCTGTATGAGCCGCGGCCCGTGAATCTTTAACCACGGCCCGGCGGTGACATGTCCTATATCGTTGCCAGATGCACGATTATGGCTAACTTTAACCTTAATTGAAATAAAAACTACTGAGGCTAGAGGTCTACAGTTTGGTATGCTTGATGCACGATTATGGCTAACTTTAACCTTAAATAAAATAAAAACTACTGAGGCTAGAGGGCTACAATTTGGTATGCCAGATGCACGATTATGGCTAACTTAACCCTTGAATAAATAGCACAGGTTGAGGGCTGCAATTTGGTATGTTTGACGATTGGAGGGTGGATGATCAACATACCAATTTGGAGCTCTCTAGCCTCAGTAGTTTGTAAGATCTGAGGACGGGCGGACACGCAAAGCCGGCACAATAGTTTTCTTTTACAGAAAAATAAAAAAGGCTCCTTTGCCAACTATCCGGTAGATAACAAAACTGAACTACCAAATAAAAAGCTTAAAGAAGGAAGTGGTGACTCCGAGAGTAGTCTGCTTCACCTTGACTTCCCAACGAATCGCCTCTGTTCAAAGGGCAGAGTATATCTACCGTATGGGTGTTTGAGTTCATGACAGTATAAGATGGCACCGCAGCAGCAAAGTAAACAGCTCGTTAACATTGAAGTTAGACTACAGATTCAAGTAGTCCCAGGCGGTCACCCATCCAAGTATATACCAGACTCAACAGCAAATAAGAGAATATATTCACTCGGGACTCATCCCAGAATAAAAAAAAAATAAAAGAATGAATTAATTGCAGGTTTGGTACTTCGTCAGTTTAACTACTTGTGAATTTATCTATGTTTATTTACCATTCCATGTCTTCTCCATTTCAAAGAGAGGGCACTCACTCTAGTCGGTGGAAGCTCCGTCTTGCTTTTGTGTCGATATTGATTAAAAAACCGTAGTAACAGCTTTTATGGGTGACTAGATGCTCCTCGTTCTTGATTCAGACTACAAGCTTGCGATGGTCAGGCAGAATATCACGGCTACCTTGTCATCTGTGTATACTTATAATATATATGTGTGCGTGTCTGTATGTATATATATGTATATATATATATATATATATATCATATATATACATATATATATCTCTCTATACAGTATATATATCAGTATATATATATATAGTCAGAAATTTTATATATATATATATATATATATATATATATATATATATATATATATATGTACAAATCACATCGGGATAGTCAGAAATTTTCTATATATATAATTATATATATATATATATATATATATATATATATATATATATATATATTTATATATATATGTGTATATTTATCATCCGCATTTGTTAAAATGAGTCATCTGGCAGTTTTGTATAAAATTAGCCCAATTTTTTCAGACTCACGTCAGGATCGAACCCAGGAGTCAGAAATTTATTTATGTTCCACACGTGGTTGTTGTGTGGTGATATATATATATATATATATATATATATATATATATATATATATATATATATATATATATATATATGTATGTATGTATGTCACCCACAATTAAAATGAGTCATTTGGCAATTTTATATGGAATTCAACCAATTTTTTTCGCTTTCGTGCTCATTATTTTATCACATTTATTTTTATCCTGGTTTTCTTGATTATTCCTATTTTTGTTATCAGAGTCATTATCCATCTTTTATCAAATAGACGTCTTATTTTTTCTCCCATGTTTTTTATATAGATCCTTATTATAGTTTACTCTTTTATTACGTCAGTTACTCGTCTTTTTCAGGTTTTTTCAGTAGTTTTTATTCACTTCTTTTCTTTTCCGTTTACGCATTTAGTAGCCAGCTTATTCATTCCTTTGATTTCAGTTTAATCACTTATGGTCTTTTATTCATCTTTACGCATTCATTTATTTTTTCACTTATTCATAAATTACTAGTTCACCCATCCGTCTACTTCACCCACTTGTATGCGAGTTATTCATATCAGTCTTTTATTATTTTATTTACACCAATCGTCTATCTTTCCCGTCCATTCGTGTATATATCCTTCTATTTTTATATTCAGAAGTTCCCAAAAGAAGCGTTTTCTCTCTTTTACTTGTTCAGTTTCTTTACTTACAAGGTAATCTCTTTATTGGCTTGTTTTTCCTTGTTTCTTAATTCCCGTTCATTGTGGTTGGTTGTATTCACGTTTGTGTTTGGTTATTCGATTTTTTTAATCTTTTTTCGTCAGTCGTTTCTCTCTTTTTTTTTTTATCTCTTACTGATATATAGTTCTTCCGAAGCTTGCTTTATCATTTCGTGCATCGGGAGTTTGACGTAAAAAAAAAATAAGAACAATACCAGCAATAATAGTTTGCAATAAGTGAAGGTATATCAAATACCTTGAGAGCCCGTTTTCTCTTATTATCAATAGAGCTCGGGAAAGCTTTCTCTCTACAGAGTCAGATATGTCTCGACTGAAAAGTTAAGGAATTGCACACATCTTTGCATTGTTCTTAATAATATTAATGGATATTAAAACATACTCATAGTAGCATGAATCTTGAAATGGAGGAACAAATCCACAGTTATGAATGGGTACATATATTGAAAAATGTACCTCTACAGAGAGCTTTCGGGAATCTGTTGGGGAATCAAACAGATTCCCGAAAGCTGTCGAAAGCGCTCCTTAGAGATTTGTGTTTAAATATGTGTACGAATACGTAACTGTGGATTTGTTCCTCCAATAATAATAATAATAATAATAATAATAATAATAATAATAATAATAATAATAATAATAATAATAATAATAATAATAATAATAATAATAATAATAATAATAATAATAATAATAATAAATCGAATGCAGTTGATGCAGCAATAATATTCAACACTACATGTTTAAAAGAGTCCACCACCTATGTAATAATAATAATAATAAATCGAATGCAGTTGATGCAACAATAATATTCAACACTACATGTTTAAAAGAGTCTACCACCATGTTTAAAAGAGTCTACCACCTATCTAATAATAATAATAATAATAATAATAATAATAATAATAATAGAACTCATCACCAAAGCTTATCAATAGTGGCGAAAGATAATACCAAGATGTTGCAATCGGATGCGTTTATCAATATGCGATTACAATACTTAAGGGTCTTTCGCAGCATCCCTTCGGCCCCTAGCTGCAACCTCTTTCATTCCTTTTACTCTACGTCCGTTTATATTTTCTTCCTTCCATCTTACTTTCCACGGTCTCCTAACGATTGTTTCATAGTGCAACTGCGAGGTATTCCTCCTGTTACACCTTTAAAGCCCTCTTACTGTCAGTTTCCCTTCCAGCGCTGAATGACCTCATAGGTGCCAGCGGTTGGCCTTTGGCCTAAAGTCTATATTCTATCTAATTTGCGATTACTTTGAGTTTTAGTAAGCCTTTGCTACGGTAGTTCATTTGAGCGGCCTGACTCCGTTTCGTTACAGACAAAAAATATCTTTGTTTATATTTTCTCGTTCCTAAATAGTTTTATTGATTCACTGGCTCTCTGTAATGTTTTGTTATACAGTGATATATGACTAGTGCTGTCATGCCGTCAGAAATTACTTATGTGAGGGAAGGTTGGGACGGTGAGTCCCGTTCATAGAGACCAAGTTACTTTTATTTTTCAAGCTTATAGGGGTCAGTCGTGGGAGAGAGGCTAGTTTCCGAACTGGACGACGGTAGTTCTAAACGTCGAATTCATTAGCCGTGTACTATTGGGTGTTTGACCTGGGTAAAATAGTTGTATACATATGCATGAAAGCTTATTGTATACATACGCATTGCATTTATTTAGGAAGAAAAAAAATTGAAGTTACCGTTTTAATAATTCTTATGATCTTGGAATTACATCACAAGGCAGCATGAACGCCAACCCCAACCCACCCCCGCCCCCATGTCGTTTGGATCATTTGCCAATTTGGACTTTTATTGGTTTTCAGCTTTTATTTATTTTGTGTGAACTTTGAAGTTTTTATAATTATATGAAACAAATGGACAGAATTACACTAAAACATTCATACCAAGTCCAGTCAAAATATACTCCTGAACTTTTTAACACTCTGATCATCACTTTGGTTTTTTAGTTTTCTGTAAAATAAAACTATTGAGATGGCCAACTGTCTGTCCGTTCACACTTTTTCTGTCCGCCCTCAGATCTTAAAAACTACTGAGGCTAGAGGGCTGCAAATTGGCATGCTGATCACCTTCCCTCCAATCATCAACATACCAAATTACAGCCCTTTAGCCTTACTAGTTTTTATTTTATTCAACGTTAAAGTTAGCCATGATCGCGCTGTGAGTGCCAACAACACAGGCCACCACCGAGTCGTGGGTGAAAGTTTCATAGGCCGCGGCAGTGAGTTTCATAGGCCGTGTCTGAGAGATTCATAATTTATACGCTGTACAGAAAACAAGATTGCGCCGAAGAGACTTCGGCGCATTTTTTAATATTTTTTTATGAGCTTACGTAAACTTTTTTTTTTTTGTAACATCAGTGGTTTACACAAAGTAAACCTAAGAATTCCGGCCAACATAGTTTTTTTTTTTTTTATGTTGTAAGGTAAATGACATAATACTTTAAGTGCACAAGAGATTGGATACTTTGACCCGTACTTCATCATAAGTTAATTTCTGCTTTCTTTGCGGCGACACTTTCGTTTGTTACATACATAATTGAGAGAGAGAGAGAGAGAGAGAGAGAGAGAGAGAGAGAGAGAGAGAGAGAGAAGCTGAGGTTTGGTTGGGAGAGAGACGATAATGTCAAGGTTAAGCGTAATGTCACATGTGCGCCCCTTTTCATTGAGATCTTCTTCTTCTTCTTCTTCTTCTTCTTCTTCTTCTTCTTATTATTATTATTATTATTATTGCTAAGAAATTCACAATCTCGTGAAAAACAATCTGTGTAATAAAAGTCCGCAATTATGTAGTAAACTATATATGTAAAGTAAACATGCATAGTAATATAGTTTACTATATAATTGTGGATTTTTATTGCACACATTATTATTATTATTATTATTATTATTATTATTATTATTATTATTATTATTCAATATATGCATAAGCTTCCACGGAATGGAATTGCCAATCTCGGAGAAAAGAACAAAGCAGAAAATAATAACTAGATGTTTATAATTTATGATAAATAACTAGAGATGACCAAATGAATAGAGGAAGGGAAACAGTTAAGAACGTTTGCATATTCATCATGCGGGTTATGTATAAAATATGTTAAAATGAATGCAAAAATTCCGAAATGTCTGGTGCCTCTACATTCTGCGTAACCAATTGCTGCTTGCCCTAGAATACTTTAGGTTGTTGCAAGTTTCAGCAGTGGTTTGCATTTCAGAATGCAGGGGCATTTACTTGGCCAGTGGGCCTTAACTTTCTTCAGTTCTGGGGTTCCTTTTTATCTGGGCACGATGCCTTTCCCTTTTCGCTAGTGTTGAGTAGTGGCCCCTTGTCTTATCCGGGCTTGCCCAATCTCAGTGGGATGGGAGACTCTTTCCTGTCCCAGTACAGGGAAGTACCCTTCTAATTTTTTTTTTTTTTTTTTTTTGCTGTTGGCGACTCGATGAGATTTTTTCTTGTTTCGGAGTCCACTAAGCTAGTGACTTATACCCAAGGGAGTTAGTGGTAAGAGGCTCTGAGCCACTCTTCCATGTAGCCGAGTATCTTTCCCTGTCTTCCAGAGCCAGGAATATGGCTTTATTCTGTCCCAGTTTGTTGATACCACTTTTCAAAAATACTGACACAGGGTACTCCATAAGTATACATAACTTCAACTTAATAATACCACTGCCAAAATATTATCATAAAACTCTACAAAGGGAATTAGAAATGAAACGTCAGTCATTCATCCATATAGTTTTATTCGTCCATCTGCCAGCTATTGGTAAAGACAGGGGGGGAGGGGAGGAGGAAGAGGAAGAGGGGGCGGTGGGGGGGGAGGAGGAGGAGGGAGGGAGACTAGCCCTTAAACGGGCCTCTCCTCTTGTCTTCCACATCTGTACAGAAATATCCTTCTTTGTTTCCCGTTTCTGTCAATAAACCTCTTTTTGATAACATGTATCCCCCGCCATTTCTACACTTCCGAGGTCCCCTTTTACATCGTCCATTAACATACAGCTTTAGATTTTCTTTTAAACATTTGTACAAAAAACTCAAAAAACTTTTTACATAACGGCATTGTACTATATTGTAGTTATTGATTAAGTTTTTGAGAGTGAGAGAAAGAGTGATTGAGGGTGCACGGTAGAGGAGGTAGTACAAGAAAGGTCACGCTGAATGAGACGAAAATGTTTTAGAGACAAATTAATCACCAAATGTTAAGTTTTACATTTTCTCTCTTTTTATTTTATCAAGCATTTCAGAATGAGTTTCAAAAAGTTTTCGACTTGCGTCCGTATTAGACTTTGTATTTTGTTCTGCATAATCATTCATTATTACATTTTGTCCCAATGGTTTTATTAAAAATGACAAGATAGTTTTGATAGACATGTTAAAAATGGAGATTGCGTTGATTAAAATTGGAAAATTAAAACTCGAAATTTTTCTAGTTAGATTGACGATCTCTTTACCAAATTATAATTTTGAAATCATTTTCTGTTTTGCAAAAGTCCTTTTCTGCACACGGAATGGCATCACTGAAGCAACTCTTACAAGTACAAGTAATTAGTACGTCTAGAAACAATCACGAAAGAGTGTAAAAACAATGGTAAAAGTCGACTGACATATTTTCACACCTGCGATCAACAGAATCAATTTAAAACACGTGATGCAAAAAAGGCCACTGACATACTTCCACACCTGCGATCAACAGAATCAATTTAATACATGTGATGCAAAAAAGTCCACACATATTTCCACATCTGCGATCAACAGAATCAATTTAGAACATGTGATGCAAAAATTCCACTGACATGTTTTCACACCTGCGATCAACAGAATCATTTTAAAACGTGATGCTAAAAAAGTCCACTGACAATTCCACACCTGCGATCAACAGAATCAGTTTAAAACATGTGATGCTGAAAAAGTCCACTGACATACTTCTACACCTGCGATCAACAGAATCAGTTTAAAACATGTGATGCTAAAAAAGTCCACTGACATACTTCCACACCTGCGATCAACAGAATCAGTTTAAAACGTGATGCTAAAAAAGTCCACTGACATACTTCCACACCTGCGATCAACAGAATCAGTTTAAAACATGTGATGCTAAAAAAGTCCACTGACATACTTCCACACCTGCGATCAACAGAATCAGTTTAAAACATGTGATGCTAAAAAAGTCCACTGACATACTTCCACACCTGCGATCAACAGAATCAGTTTAAAACGTGATGCTAAAAAAGTCCACTGACAATTCCACACCTGCGATCAACAGAATCAGTTTAAAACATGTGATGCTAAAAAAGTCCACTGACATACTTCCACACCTGCGATCAACAGAATCAGTTTAAAACATGCGAACGTATCAAAGAGCAAAGCCATGCAGCTTGTGCACTTGATCGTGTCACAGACAGGAAGTGTAACTAAGAGATGCGATTGTTGACAATCTGATCATGATTTCCGCGTGACCTTTCCAATAACCGACCTTCCCTACGCCCGGTTGCCGAATTTTTTTTGGGGGGGGTGACCTTCTCGGACTCCTAGGGTCCTGATTCAGCCGATTATAGTAATTTTAGTTACAGTGGTAGTGCCGATATTAATGACGATAATGATGATAATAACATAGTAACATAAATTTCAGACAAAATATATTTGAAAATTTTTTTGTGAGAAATACATTCTTGTGCCTGTAACCTTTGTTGTAATTGAAAACATCACATATAAGAACACCAGATTAAACCTGTTTATGTATGTATGTATATATGTATATATATATATTTATATATATACTGTATATATATATAGTATATAGATATACATTATATATATAATATATATTTATATATATACTGTAATATATATATATATATATATATATATATATATATTTTATATTTATATATATACTGTATGTATATATACATATATATATATATATATATATATATATATATATATATATATATATATATATATATATATATATATATATATATATATATATATATGTATGTGTGTGTGTACATAACATATATCCATACCTTCTATGAACATATAAACGAAATTGTTGACACTTATACGGCAGACATTTAGAACAGCAGAACGGGCCAGCTGGTTTCGTGACCCGAAACACATTAAACAGACAACATGGTAATATGGTAATAACAGTGATTAATGGATATAGAAACTTGTACAGTAGCACATACATGTGTCCGATTGAAAACATTGAAACCAACGAAACCAGTTATGTAATTGTCCTGGGGGGGTGGGCTTTTTTTTTTTTTTTAGGGGAGTTGGGGCAAATCACACGCACTCTTCCTCACTGAAATCGGAATAATTCTCCAAGTCCTCGTCAGGTCCTGTTCTCGATCCGTCATAATCCACTTCACTCGTACCATATAGATCATTATTATTTTCGTATTCAAAACGGTTTTCAAAAAATAGGGCAGCTAACATTTTACCCGTGCAGTTCTAGAAAGGAAACGAACGTCTACGGAATTCATATGTATTTATAGATTTATATTTATATTTATATATCTCACACGGTGTAAAGAGAGCTAGCTAGCGTAGCAGCTGGCTTCCAGAGGGGGTGGGGTTGGTGACGCTGGTTTGGGTCGCCACTGTTTTAGGAAGGGGGGGGGGAGGGGAGGGGTAGAGGTGGGGCACTAGGTCGGCAGGGAGTGACCACACCGTCTCACGTTCATTCTAAAATATTTACCAAAAGGTGTGGTCTCGCCCCGGGCGTCGCGTCTCACAACCGAAACCAGCGTTCATCAGTCTCCTTAAGTACTTCCTCGTTTTCAGGAAACACCACATATTCACAAGAAAGGAAAGGAAAGAAAAATAACAACGAAATTGAACACTGCGTATGTAAAAGGCTCAACCACTTGCTCTAAGGGGCCAGCTTTATCCGTAATATCTAAATATTCATATATTTATGTACATAAATAACTCTCCTTTTCAAAGGGACAAATGAAGACCTACGGCGCGTAGCTGTCGGAACCACAAACGGGAATCCAACGATAAGCAAAAAAAAAAAAAAAAAAAAAACGAAAGAAAAAATATAACACGGAAATTGGGCGGTACTCGAAAGGGATTGTCTGTGTGAGATTCCACATGTTAAAGGTTATTGCATTTATCTACAACAACATTTAAAAACTCTCAAAAACTCTATATATATATTTATATATATGTATAATAAGTCTTATTGCTTGCAAGGGTTGCAACACTGGTCGCCGGCCCCATTTAAAAGGGGAAAAAAAGACATTTTAAAAAAATATTTTTAGGGGCCGGGACCTGGAACCAAGCTCGCAGCAGAGGATAAGAAAAATATTGGAACACATAAATGAACTTAAATCTTATGGGAAGATGCTGATTACAGTGTTGCCAGATCGTTCGGTTCAAGTTATCCTCAACGCAGAGGTCAGTGTAAGTTGAACATTGAATATTCAGTAGCAATTTAATGATCTCTTCAGTTGTACTTTAATTGTACCAAGTAATAATCCTTTTATGAATATTTTACTGTTTATTAATTGAATAAAGAGAAGGGGAACTCCTTAAATATCAAGAAATTTCCCCACCCACATCTGGCAACACTGAAAGTATGCGTGTGTGTGTGTGTGTGTGTTTGAGAGATCGAAAGAGATCATCGTATAAACAGGTCTGTCGACCGGAGAACACTTAACAATCTTCCATAATAAGATACAAAGTAAAACGAACAAGAAAAGGAAATAATAATAAAAAAAACCCTCTTTATGTAGTTTGATACCCATAAAGAGCGATTTGTGAATGGACTAATCATGATTATTTCACTACAATAAGCTCTCAAGTTAAATGTATTTCCCCAGTCACTCGGGGGAAAATATATATATTTATATATAATACAGGTTGCCACAATCCCCAGCCATTCGTCCGTGTTCCACTGGGCAGTATTGTTCATAATATTTTTTTTTTTTTGGCTTTGTTTATCTATACAAACACAACAGACACTTGATCCATGACATTCACGAAGCGAACAGCGGCAGCAGCACCAATTAAAGGTTTTATATATTCCTCTCGGCGATTAGAACCATCCCTTTTCCGCCGGCTTCCCAACTCAAATAAACGGACATATACAGTTCTGCTTTTTTTTGTTTTGGCTTGTATTTACACATACATTTACATACATATATACTGCGTTTTGTACCTTTGTTAATTTATTGGGGGGTTGGGGGGGAAAGAGACTTGTTCTCCACTGAAGATAAAAAGAGTTTTCTTCTTCCTATCTACATTTCTTCTTTATCTACATCGTTTATTGGTTAGTGTATCCATTAAACCAATTTTTTTTTGTTCACTTAAGCATTATCTTTCGGGTTGAGTCAACCAACCCGAGCTCAACCCTGCTCGATCCATTGAATATATATATATATAAAAAATGGTGGAGTTCTCTCTCTTCTTCTTCATCGTCTCAGGAAATAGCAATTACCTTTTAACATAAGCTAGTTTGGACTCCTACGAGAGAATGACCTACATCGTTTAATTACAGTATCCTATTTATTGCTTATATACATTTGACAAGTTACGAGGTAACTCAGTGATCATGTATGAGGGCGTGTGCGTGTATGAGGAGTGTGTTTCATGTGTTTTACTTTTTTTTTGACACTATGTACACATTGGCACTGTCTCCCTTCATCGTAGAAATTAGTCAGCAGTTCACAGCAGTTATTGTCATTTTCCTTCGTCTGCTTTTTGAGTTCAGACGCGAATTCTGTATTGTAATTCACTTCATTAGTTCAGCAACACTTTCCGTCTCTTAAAAAAATAACAGTACTCAGACTTGCAAGTCTCAGGGCAGGTATAGAGAGAGAGAGAGAGAGAGAGAGAGAGAGAGAGAGAGAGAGAGAGAGAGAGAGAGAGAGAGAGAGAGAGACATTGGTACTCATAAATTTAGTTCGTCAATAATTTTGACCTTCAAAATCACTCAAAACAAAACTTAGTTCTTAACGGAGAGAGAGAGAGAGAGAGAGAGAGAGAGAGAGAGAGAGAGAGAGAGAGAGAGAGATTGGTTGGTCTCGTAAATTCAGTTCGTCAATAATTTTGACCTTCAAAATCACTCAAAACAAAACTTAGTTCTTAAGAGAGAGAGAGAGAGAGAGAGAGAGAGAGAGAGAGAGAGAGAGAGAGAGAGAGAGAGAGAGAGAGGTAGTCGTAACATTGCGTAACACTGGCACGGAAACAGTCACAACAGAGGAAGTCACTGGAACCCAATTCAGCAACAACACATCACGGAGAGCATAGTGATGATGATGATGAGTCATATTGTTTCTCATTTAAATCGAGAGGACACCACCGGGAGATTGGAGTGTTGCTTCTCGTCCCGCGTCGAGAGTAAGTTCCTTGCAGACCGTGAATTTGCTTGCTACCGGTCTGACGTTTTCGATTGACTGATTTTTTATTTATTTCCAACGTATTTTCACTTAGAGGATGCCAGATGATCGATATCATAATTCGCTCTTTTATTTTGGACATAGTTTCACTTAGAGGATGCCAGATGATCGATATCGTAATTCGTTCTTTTATTTTCGACGCAGCTTCACTTGAAGGATGCCAGATGATCGATGACATCATTTGTCCTTTAGTTATTCCTGAAGGCAGCAACACCATTCTGGAAGAGAGAAGGAATACGTGTAAGGTGATTTTTTTCCAGATTTATTTTCAGTGTCTAACATCTTGTAAACAATCACTGACATGTAACGCTGTGCAGTTAAGTAATTTTACTCTATATTTATTTACTAGAGCATATTTAGTAACCAACAAGTAATAGATGAGCCCAGTAAACTAGGGATTTATATATATATATATATATATATATATATATATATATATATATATATATATATATATATATATATAGTTATTGTTATTGACGCACTCCGTTACTGTATAGAGTTATTCTAAAGTTATTTGATTAGACCATGGCCAGCCAGTTCTGCGGGCGCCGGGAATCTATGAAATTTATTTATCATTATATTTTGGACCCAGACGGAGTTAAAGAAGTTGGACAGCTAAGACGGAAACGACCAAATTGTACTCATTTAAACCCAACTCAGCATAAGTACTATCTACAATTTGCCTCATAGAGAGAGACACATGTAAGCGTAATGAATTTTTTTATACGATTCAAATTCTGATTAAGTAAGCATTTAATGAGGTGCAACGGAAATTATTCAGTTTATGCCTATATGTCACTAAATAGCGTGTGGCAATATATTCACCTAAGGCCACAGTATCAATATAAACATGATTTTTATCTAAATAAATTGCGTTGCAGTTTCATTTGAATAAATGTTTGAAAAACCTGGCACGCGTATAAGTGCTCAGTGTATTTACTTAATTCTTTAGTTATGTACACCCATAAAAATGTCATTATGAATATTAATAATTAATACAATCTGAATGATATATTCAGCTAAGGCCACAGGAAAAATAAAGTGAGAAATACCAAGCGCTTTCGTGTGATTTCAACACATTTTCGAGGTATTCCTGTGGCCGTATCTGGAAAAAATGTTGAAACAACAAGAAAGCGCTTGTTACTCCTTTTATTTTTCCTGTGGCCTTAGCTGAACATATTATTTAGATTGTATCAATTATTAATATTCATGATGACATTTTTATGGGTGTACATAACTAAAGAATTAAGTAAATACCTGTGCATTTAGACGCGTACCAGGTTTTTCAAACACTTATTTAAACGCGTACCAGGTTTTCAAACACTTATTGAAATAAAACTGCAATGCAATTTATTTAGATAAAAATCATGTTTATATTGATCTGTGGCCTTAGCTGAATATATTGTTCAGATTGTATTAATATTCATAATGACATTTTTATGGGCGTACATACTAAGGAATTAAGTAGATACCCTGTGCACATATACCCGTACCAGGTTTTCAAACATTTATTTAAATGAAATTGCAGTGCAATTTATTTAGATAAAAATGATGTTTATATTGATACTGACATTAAGATAGAAAAGATGTACAATATAAGCGATTGTGATGGAAATAATGACTGATGATAATTATGCGAGAATTGAGACTCCGAAATGGAGTAGCGCGACTGATGTCGTTCAAAATGAATAATATTATTGGTTTTTATGACACTGAAATGAAAGTCATAATAATCGATTATATTTATTATTATTATTATTATTATTATTATTATTATTATTATTATTATTATTATTATTATTAACTATAAACTTTATCATTATGAAGGAAGCCACCTCAGTACAAAACAGTTCTTGTTGACGTCTCCTGACGTCGCAAAGTCATTGGTCATCGGTACGGAGCATCAAGCAAGCGACCCCCTCCCCTCCCGCCTCCTTCCCTTCCCCCAACGCACAATCATACCAAAATCTTAGGCTGGCCCGGGTAAGCCTACCCAAATCTGGGACGTAGGCCGAAAGGAAGAACACAATTGAATTTAAGAAACAATTTCGGCTCGGTTTTGAAAAATCCATCTTTTGAGGGACGAGAGCGAGATTCAAATTGGGAAATCCAGCCAGGCCTCTCTCTCTCTCTCTCTCTCTCTCTCTCTCTCTCTCTCTCTCTCTTTGACCATAAGGATGCGTTCTCTTTACTCTGTCTCTTTCTCTCTTTGACCGTAAGGATGCGCTCCCTTTCTCTCTCTCTCTCTCTCTCTCTCTCTCTCTCTCTCTCTCTCTTTGACCGTAAGGGTGCGTTCCCTTTATACCTTGTGCGGCCACTTAAGGAATAAAAGAAAATCTATTCCGTTTTGATTTCTGGTGTCGGTTTTGGGAAAATAAGAATGGGATGAGAAGAGAGAATGAGAATACAGGAAAATGAAGAGAATCTCAGAAGAAAAGAGCAAGATAGGGGAAAATAGAAGGAGGACATGGGCAAATAAAAGATGGGATTGTCAAAAATCAAAGAAGGAATTGGTAAAGTGAGAATGCGAAGGGAAGAGGGAGTGGGAAGAAAGAATGCCGAAAGGAGAGGAGAATAGGGAAGAAGAGGATATTTTGAAAACAAGAAATGAATAAAATCCAAACATTTTTGGTGCTGGGAGAATGAGAATTAAAAAAATAGTTGAGAATGTGGGAAAATATAGAAATGTTATGAAAACAAATAAAGGAATGGGAAATTTTGAAAATAATAAAGAAAAGATTAGGTATCAAATTCGATGTAAAGGAATTGGAAAGTAGAAGAAGAGAATGTGAAGAAAGGAATAGAATAAGATATAAGGAAAATATAAAAAAAGAGATTATTGAAAAAGAGAATTTGAGAAAAGGCACAGTATGGTAAAAGAAAATATGAAAGAAGAGATAATGGGTAGCTGTTGAATCGTGGATGAACACCCAGTGCAGTAAAACTTCCACAACATGATCCGCCTCATATGCTAGAACCGGAGACTCATTAACAGTACGAGGAGCCCCCCAAACACACTGCACCATTCA
>NC_089796.1:11989301-11994301 GCF_040412425.1 Macrobrachium rosenbergii | reverse complement strand
CACTGAGGCTAGAGGGCTGCAATTTGGTACGTTTGATGATTGGAGGGTGGATGATCAACATAACAATTTGCAGACCTCTAGCCTAAGTGGTTTATAAGATCTGAAGGCGGACACAAAAAGTGCGGACGGACAGACAAAGCCGGCACAATAGTTTTCTCTTCAAGAAAACTAAAAACGAGGAATGGTTTATTTGGGTATAGTTTAATTATTATTATTATTATTATTATTATTATTATTATTATTATTATTATTATTATTATTATTATTATTATTATTATTATTATTTTGCAAGGAAATCCACGGTGATAAAAGAGTGAACATTATCCTGAAATTCTTTGTCACTCTTTACAAAGCGGGCCTTCAGGTTTTCCAGAGGAAACAGAGATGATCTTTTCCGAAATGCGCAACCATAAATTCCAAATGAAAACAAGACAGTAGGCGACTCGACCCCATATCAAGAAGCCAAGTGCATGTGAGATTCGTACAAGGGATTGTTTATATAAGGAGATTAACGGTCTAATACAATAATAACAACAGAGGTAAACATGACTTGAATGACGACAGTGCTAAAGCTTTTGTGTGTGAATATATTCGTCTGTTGGTTTTCCCATGTATTTATTATTCTCGTTGCAATGTTTTTCACTTTTTGCACATTATACCATTCTAGTATTCTGTGAAAGCTTGCTTAGCCAAGTAATGATTTCTGATGTCGTTTAATAAGAAATGCATGAATTTCTTTTAAATAATAATAGATTTCATTGCTGCAAAGTATAAAAGAGAGAGAGAGAGAGAGAGAGAGAGAGAGAGAGAGAGAGGTGGGGGCCGGGAAACGCTGGAAAAAGTAAGAAAAATAAAAAAATTTTCTGACGTATTATTGGAAGAATGGTCTAGGACTCTAGGTTACTGAATCATGTAACTGAAATAACTTTTGGATAATTTTAATTGCATAAGTAAACTTGGTCGGGAGTTATCTTACTTAGGGTCGACTTTTGTGCAATGATTCCTTAGGCATTAATCCTTTAAATGCATTCAGTTTATATATATATATATATATATATATATATATATATATATATATATATATATATATATATATATATATATATATATATATATATATATATATATATATATATAAATAATTACATATATATACTATTATATAATTATATATACCATAAAAACTACGAAGGTGAGTGAAAATCAGGACTTTGAACAAGTGTGAACTTGAAAATGTAGAATAAACTAAGAAAGTACTTGTTCTAAGTCCCGGTTTCCACTCACCTTCTTACGTGGATTTTACGATATTCTCAAGCACGCGCTCATTCGTGCGACATTGAATTATATATACACTTATTATTAAGGAGATAAGCCTGAATTCATTTATATATATATATATATATATATATATATATATATATATATATATATATATATATATATATATATATATATATATATATATATATATATATATAAATTTAATCTTGAGAGATAATACCCATTCTTCAATTTCAATTCCACCACAATGAGCCAAGTGGATTAATCGACGTTAACAGTACCATGGAAAGGAAAAGCATAAACAAATGAAAAAGTATAAGAAAAACCAAATGAAAACAAAAGAAAGAAAGACAGAACGAAAGAAAGAAAGTACAAGCAAAACTCTCGCCTTCTTAACACGAGCATTTTAAGGGGAGACGTCGCCTTGGCCAATAACCAACAGTTTGCCACAAATTTTGGATAAGGTCCGAGAGATGGGTTGGGAGGGGAGGGGGAGGGAGGGGAGAGGAGGGATGATTTAGGGTAGAGAGAGAGAGAGAGAGAGAGAGAGAGATGACTGTAGTAGTCGCCCGGTGTCCAAATTGGCCCCCATAGGATTTCGAATGTGATACCAAAACAAAAAACTTTTCCTCGGTCGGAATTGCCCTGTCGGGAATCTCCCGTTATTTCTCCCCCCCCCACCTCCCCTTCATGGCTTTTTTCATGAACTTTGTGCGCATATATATATATATATATATATATATATATATATATATATATATATATATATATATATATATATATAAATAAATAATATATAAATACATAGTGTACCCATCAACATTAACTTTCCAACTACTTCTTCATGGATAATTTCTGTTAGCTTCGCATGTGTAACAAGATATGTGTGTGTGTGTGTGTATAGAGAATTAGCTATTAAACTTTTTTCAAGATATTACTGATTATGCATAGTACATATAAATATATATGTATGTATATATATATATATATATATATATATATATATATATATATATATATGTGTGTTTGTGTGTATACACTATGAATATTTAGTAATATATTGAAAAAGTTTAATAGCTAATTCTTTATACACACACACACACACGTTTTGTTACACATGCAAAGCTAATAGAAATTTTCCATGAAGAAGTAGATGAAAGTTAAATTTGATGAGTATAATATAATATATGGACAAGCATACTATGTATTTATATATATATATATATATATATATATATATATATATATATATATATTTATATATATATATATATATATATATATATATATATATATATATATATATATATATATATATATATATATATATTGTACCTATGATGTTTCCATTTAAATGCATAATATATTTTGTGTGAGTTTCGTGAGTTTCGTTGGCGTGAATGCAGTATTTGGAAACCCTTAGTAGTGCTTCGCAAAAGGTTCGTCAGCCATATATTTTTGTCTCCGGGTTAGTCGTGAAAGGTTTCAGCGGTTCAACTTCTAGTAAGCGACGTTTGAAAACCGAGAAAAAACTATGATAACTTTAGTTCCAATGTAACCGTAAGGTTAGTTTTGATTTTAAGACGTTATGTAACTAGACATGTACTTTTAAACATCTAAAAGAATTCCGAAACTCAGATGGTTTTATTATCTAAATTATTTGAGTACGTAGCTTTGAATATCGTTCAGAATCCTGTACTAAAAACATGGCAGAAAACCATTCTTAGTTTTCTATTTCCAGTGTAATGCAACAGTTATTATTATTATTATTATTATTATTATTATTATTATTATTATTATTATTATTATTATTATTATTTCAGTAGATGAAACCTGTTCACATGTAACAAGCATATAGGGACCATTGACTTGAAATTCAAGCTTCCAAAGAATGTTGGTTTCAGCCTCCCACCGCAGACCCCACATTGCAGTAGTAACTGATCATGATACAGAGACAGTGAATTTTCATCGCCCTGGGGGAGACGCGAACCCGCGACATCTGAGCGGCATGACACGTCACTAATCACTATACCAGACACTTGAACAGACACTTTTGGGGTTTGACTTTCTGAGAAGTAGTTAAGTCAGTTAAATAACAAAGACACTATGACGTAGCCTGCACTTGGACATTGCATAGATATCTTAATGCCAACAGACCCTCGTAGGGGTTAGTGCCGTCAGTGCACCTCACGTGGTGCACTGTAGGCATTACTAAAGGTTCTTTGCAGTGTCCCTTCGGCCCCTAGCTGCAGCCCTTTTCATTCCTTTTACTGTCCCTCCATTCATGTTATCTTTCTTCCATCTTGCTATCAACCTTCTCCTAACAATTATTTCATAATGCAACTCCCAGGTTTTCTTTCCTCCTGTTACACCTTTCAAACCTACCTACTCAATATCCTTTCCAGCGCTGAATGACCTCATAGGTCCCAGTGCTTGGCCTTTGGCCTAAGTTCTATATTCCTATTCTTTAAAGCCAACAGCAATTCCATGGAGTTCCTAAGCTAGACAAACCTGTGCTTTACACATAACATTAAATTTAAGAGATTTAACCAAAAATGTATTACATCTAATATGGCAACATAAAAAATTTCTGTGCTACTTGGCTTGTTATCCAGGCGTCATCTACTCCGAGTTGTTAGTACTAAACACCGTATGGTAAATGTAAAGTAGACGGCAGCACGAAGATATCGTTTATTTTAATATAATAATTTGTAGACCACACAAAATAGAAATGGGTGTATATAACACTTTGATTCAGGGGGCTAGTACTAAACACGGCGTCCCAAGGAGCTTCCGCCATGTTTAGAACTAGCACCTCGGAGTAGGTGACGCGTAGATAACAAGCCAAAGTAGCACAGAAAAATTCTCTTAACAACATAGTCATAACTGATAAGTACAGACGTTCGCTAAGTTGAGGTCCGGTCAGTCGAGGTGTTACTGTGTCTATATTTCAAGGTCACATTATAATTAAAAACGCAAATTAGCTACAATAATGTATGGTTGTTTCTAATTGAATAAAATACAGTCACAGCAAAAGTCAACTGACTCAAGGTCATTCATTCCAGTAAGCACGTGTAAGATTATTTATTATTATTATTATTATTATTATTATTATTATTATTATTGTTATTATTATTATTATTATTATTATTATTATTATTATTATTATTATTATTATTATAAACTAAGGTATACTTAACTTCTTCTTCTTCTTCTTCTTCTTCTTCTTCTTCTTCTTCTTCTTCTTCTTCTTCTTCTTCTTCTTCTTCTTCTTCTTATTATTATTATTATTATTATTATTATTATTATTATTCAGCAGATGAAACCTATTCACATGGAACAAGCCCACCACAGGGGCCATTGACTTGAAATTCAAGCTTCCAAAGAACATGGTGTTCATCAGGAAGAAGCAGGAGGAAGTAAAGGGAAATACAGAAAGAAAGAGATACCACTTATTAAAAAATAAGAAAAATAAATTAATAAATAGATAAAAATGTATTAAAATGCAAGAAGAATAGTATAGGGTAGTAATGCATTGCATTTTCGCTTGAACTTCTAAAGTTACATCTGCACGACATTCAGTGGGACGCTGTTCCAACCAGTATTTAAGGCCTGCATCTATAACCATATTTGTTGTGACGCTAGTTAAAGTATTAGATCAATTGCTGGTAGCTAAGTACACCACACGAAGAGAGTGAGTTTCAAAATAAGCATATTTT
>NC_089796.1:11966801-11984301 GCF_040412425.1 Macrobrachium rosenbergii | reverse complement strand
TAGAAATTGAAAATTACGAAATAACCATGAATTCGTCTTTCCAGGATAATAATAGTCATAATGATAATAATAGTTATTATGATGCTGCTGTTGTTGTACTGAGTCTTGACGGCACGATCAAAACAATAGTCAACAGGATTTGAGCCGCATTTATATTCAGTATGATAGAGGTAACATTAACAACAATAACGATAATAATAGTGACAACAGCAGAGAGAGTAACAGAAGATAAACCTCATTACCTAAGCAGTATAGACCAACGAGGAACGGCGACCTTGACATTGAAAGAGTTTCATCCACACCCCCTCCTCCTGTTTACACCATCGTTAACCCTCCCCGCCCCCACCTCTCTCTCTCTCTCTCTCTCTCTCTCTCTCTCTCTCTCTCTCCTTCACCCTTCCCCCTGGCCATCACATTCCTCCCACCCTTTTTCCCTTCTTCTCCCTTTCCCCCCTCTCGGTGAGTGGGGGTGACATGCAGTGGAAGAGGATTACGAGGTGTACCTTAAAAAAAAAAAAAAAAAAAAGAAAATGCTCGTGCAAGGGCGGTATGCAGAGGCCAACCCTTGGGGCTTCTTCCTAGCAATCTGGAAATACATTGTCATTTGTAAGCATGAGTGAGTCTCAGGCGTCGAATGAATAAGGTCGATTTGAGTCACTTTTCTCCGATTTGTTTCGTCAAGTGACAATGAAGCGTTTTCTGATTTTTAGTTTTCTGTAATAGAAAACTATTGAGATGGCTATTTGTCTGTCCGCCCCCAGATCTTAAAAACTACTGAGGCTAGAGGACTGCAAATTGGTGTGTTGATCATCCACCCTCCAATCATCAAACATACCAAATTGCAGTCCTCTAGCCTGAGTAGTTTTTATTTAATTTAAGGTTAAAATGAGCTATGATCATGCGTCCGGCACCGCTGTAAGTGCCAACAACACAGGCTACCACCAGGCCGTGGCTGCAAGTTTCATGGGCCGAAGAAACTTCGGCGCATTTTTTACTTTTTTTTTTTACCATAACGCAAAGTTAGTCTTAAGACTGATATGAATAAGGTCGTTTTGACTAATTTTTTTTCGTGCGTTGGAAATTAGCATTCTGCGGAATTTTTAACGATTTTCTCTTTCTATTTTGGGTCGTTTCGGCGAAGTGTCCAAATTTTCTGCCTTCACCAAAATTTAGTTGAAATAAAAGTGAACAACGTAATTTCGGCTAATTTTTCCTGAATTTTTCGTCTTTAGGAAATGAGCTTACTTTAAGAAAAAATTCAGTCGAATTTGTTCTTTTTTACATTTTTCTCGCTCGTCCAAATAAGACTGCTCATATGAAAGTAGAGTAATGGTAGGTTTTTTTTTATTCGTAAACAAGGTCCTAACTACTATCTCTTCCCAAGGTTACAAAAAAAAAATAAAATTCATTAGCTAAACACTGTATTATTGATCCAATTGTCATCCAGATCCTATTCAAATACAAACAAGTGAAAAATGCACCGAAGTTTCTTCGGCGCATTCGAGTTTTCTGTACGGCATATAATGCTGTATGGAAATTTCAGCCACGGTCCAGTGGTGGCGTGTGTTGTTGGCACCTATAGCGGTGCCAGACGCACGATCATGGCTGACTTTAACCTTAAATAAAATAAAAACTACCGAGGCTAGAGGGCTGCAATTTGGTATGCTTGATTATTGGAGGGTGGATGATCAACAAAGCAATTTGCAGCCCTCTAGCCTCAGGATTTTTTAAGATCTGAAGCGGACAGAAAAAGTGCAGACGGACAGACAAAGCCGGCACAATAGTTTTCTTTTACAGAAAACTAAAAACGGGAAAGCCCTTAGGGGGTTAGTGCCGTTAGTGCAACTCACGCGGTGCACTGTAGGCATTACTTGAGGCTCTTTGCTGAGTCCCTTCGGACCTTAGCTGCAACCCTTATAATTCCTTTTACCGTACCTCCGTTCAGATTCTCCTTCTTCCATCTTACTTTCCACCCTCTCCTAACAATTCTTTCATAGTGCAACTGCGAGGTTTTCCTCCTGTTACACCTGTAAACTCTTTTTTACTCTCGATTCCCTTTCATAGGTGCCAGCGGTTGGCCTTTGGCCTAAATTTTATATTCCTTTCCATTCCAAAAGGGAAAGGATTATTCGAGTTCAGTTAGCCATAAGACACCGATTTTTTGCGCGACCCCGGTGCTACTTTCCGCCGGAAGTTTATTTGAAATAAATAAATCAATGAAAGTCAGCGTCTAATTAATTTATAAAATCTTGGTTCCTGGCACATTCATTGTTATTCGTTATACTCGATTTGTTTTCATTCATTGTTGTGAACGTTAACTATAATTATTGATAAAGTTGAGACAAAGCCTGTGTCTTGCTCCCATTTAGTTTTCTGTAAAAGAAAACTATTGTGCCGGCTTTGTCTGTCCGTCAGCACTTTTTCCTGCCTGCACTTTTTCTGTCCGCCCTCAGATCTGAAAAACTACTGAGGCCAGAGGGATGCAAATTGTTATGTTAATCATCCACCCTCCAATCATCAAACATACCAAACTGCAGCCCTATAGCTTCGGTAGTTTTTATATTATATAAGGTTAAAATTAGCCATAATCGTGCTTCTGGCAACGATATAGGATAGGCCACCACCGGGCCGTGGTTAAAGTGCCATGGGCCACGGCTCATACAGCATTATACCGAGACCATCGAAAGATAGGTCTATTTTCGGTGACCTTGATTATACGCTGTAGCGGGTGTACACAAAACTCGATTGTACCGAAGAAACTTCGGCGTTATTTTTACTTGTTTTCTTACGTTTTTCCTCGTGCATATCTTCATCTCTATATCTGTATCACTCTTACTCTTACAACACCTGTATATGACCTGCCAATCGATTTTGACAAACTGGCGTGTCCACATGACACCCTACGTTCTTAGGGAGGTTTAGTTCTCCAAATTTCTTTGAATAACTTCTGAACATTACTTCTTCGAGTTGAAGCCTTCACTACTCAAATCCTTAGGCCCCCCACACCCCCACCCCCTTTTTTATTTGCTTTCATATCACTAGTTTTATATCGAAAAATATAAGAAAAAACCGGGAATTCGACATTACTTTGAGAAAGTTTGCTCAAGAAAACCTTAAGAAAAAATGAGCCAAAACTACCTCCTTCACTTTTATTTCGACTAAATTTTGCTGAAGACAATTTTGAAAAATTCCCTTTTGCTTATGTTACCCAAAACCGAGACAGAAAATTGTCAAATGTTAATTTTTAATGCACGAAAAAAAAAAATAGTCAAAACTAGCTCTTTCATTTTCAGTTCAATTAAATTTTCCTGAGGACATTAAAAAAATTGGAAATTGTTCGTCGACACGAGCTTGTGTTCATCGTGATCCAAACACTCCCTTTTGCTTATGAATTGAATTTAATACAGAATTTATGCCAAAGGCCAAGCACTGGAACCCATAAGGTCATTCAGCGCTGAAATGGGAATTGACAGTAAAAGGTTTGAAAGGTGTAACAGGAGGAAAACCTCGCAGGTGTACTATAAATCAATTGGTAGAAGAGGGTGGAGAGTAAGATGAAAGAAAGAGAATATGAAAGGAGGTACAGTAAAAGGAACGAAAGGGGTTGCAGCTAGGGGCCGAAGGCACGCTGTAAAGAACCTTACGTAATGCCTGCAGTGCACCACATGAGGTGCACTGACAGCACTACCTCCCTACGGGGCCTTTTGCTTATGATACCTAAAAGAGTTCTAGTTCATTGTCTCGAAAAGCCGCGCTTTTGTGGAAGTGACGAATGTCTGGAAGATTATTGTTACTCTTTGAGGGAGGCTGTCACCTAACATGCGGTTCCCAACAGGTGTGGAAACAAAATGCTGGGACGAGCTGTGCCAAGGGGACCCATAAAATTCCAGTTTGTCATTCCGGATTGGAAACCTGGTACTGCCCAAGCCTAACATCGAGGTATGCCCCAACCCTTCTCTCTCTCTCTTCTCTCTCTCTCTCTCTCCCTCTCTCTCTCTCTCTCTCTCTCTCTCTCTAAAGATCTCGTTCGTCCAAGGACACGTGTCGGTGGATGACCAGATATAATTCATTCAATCCATTGCTGAATTTCTTCACGCCCGTTGCACAGCTGCAGCATTATAAAAGAAATAATCTTAACAACACCAGCAATCGTCACACTTTTAACCTGCACCACGTATGGCCGTCAGTACACCTCACGGTGCACTGTAGGCATTACTTAAGGTACTTTGCAGGCGTCCCTTCGGCCCCTGGCTGCAACACCTTTCATTCCTTTTATTGTACTTCCGTTCATTTGCTCTTTCTTCCATCGTGCTTTCTACCCTCTCCTAACAATTGTTCACAATAGACCTGTGATATTTTCCCCCTGTTACACCTCTAAAGCACTTTTACTTTCAGTTTCCTTTTCAGCGCTGAATGACCTCATAGGTCCCCGATCTTGACCTTTAGCCTGAATTTTTATGTCCCAATTCCAGTTTAACACGCAGCAGCAGCAGTCATACCAGTGTTATGCCTTACAAAAGTGAATGAGGATTAACCTTACCTCTGATGCCATAAGTCATACCCACAGGATGGCCCCAAGTAATGTATTAAATTCTCATGCGCAAATTCTCTCTCTTTCTCTCTCTCTCTCTCATTCAATTTTTCTGCATATACTCATAAAAAGTGAATGTTAACAAGGGCATTATATTTCTTTTTACGTGATTACAGATAAATTTGATTTATGTGTCATTTGGTCAAAGATAATTCTCTTGAGAGTGCACTTATTAATCTTGTAAAAAAAAAAAGAAGTCAAGGTATCTGCATCCAGTCTTGAAGGTTCGTGAGTAAGATGATTCCTAAGAATGTTTTCTTTCCCTTATTTGTTTGTTCTTCTGTCCCTGTTTTTCTGTGTGAGTCGGAATTTCTTCCGGGCAGATTAACTGATTACATGGATGTGGTATTTTCACCACGTAGGTTATTTTTGTCAAGTGGAAAAACAATAAAGGTATGGTGAAATATTTCCCGATATGTAATTATCCATAGATTTTCTAAATATTTTTCTTTAGCAATCATAATTTCTGGTTTTGATTAAAAACTTGCAAACTGTCAAGATATGGTGAAATATTTCCGGAATATAATTATCCATAGTTTAAAAAAAAATTAGCAATCATAATTCCTTGTTTTGATTACGAAAGTTGAAAACTGTTCAGATCTGTTGAAATATTTCCGGGATATAATTATCCGTAATTTAATTTTTTTTTTTTAGCAATAATAGTTTTTGGTTTTGATTAAAAAAAGTGGAAAAGCAGTCAAGATCTGGTGCAGTATTTCCAGAGTATAATTATCAATAGACTTTAAAAAAATATATTTTTTTAGCAGTCATAATTTCTGACTTTGATTAAAAAAAGTTGAAAAAGTCAAGATCTGGTGAAATATTTCCGGAATATAATTAAGAGTAAATTTTATCAAAATATTATTCTAGCAATCATGATTTCTGGTTTAGATAAAAAAAGATTACTAAATTTAGTTATTGAAAGATTTCTAATTAATTTTAAAATAAGTGGAAAATGAGAAAGCCCCACCCCAAAAAAAAAGAATATGCAAAGACCCCAATTTTTTAAATATGACTCGAGGCTATCGGTCTGTGCCGTTTACTAATTCCCTTTTTATTTCTTCTTCATTTCTCTCTCATTTCCGCGCGCGCATTCTCCTCTCGCTGCTGCTTTCGGACCCGGGGAGAGGGGTGGGATGGGGGTGGGGGAGTGAATTGTGATTTCATCGGTAGGTTTTTCAAAAGAGGGATAACATCTTTATAATCCCCTATCGATCGGAGTCATTCTGTACTCCATTTCTTCTTCCTTCTTCGTCCCTCCTCCTCCTCCTCCTCCTCCTCCTCCTCCTCCTCCTCCTCTTTTTAGGTCAGGTTCATCAGCAGCTAAGTTATTCATTTTTGCTCTCTTGAGGTTCCTAATTATAATATGAATGTCTGCTTTTCCTTGTCGTCTTCCATCTCTTTTCGTATGAATTTTCGACCCATTTCCGTCATAAATACAAAGATTCCGACTCATTTTCATTATCATCGTTATCGTCATCATCATCGTTATCATCATCATCCATCATCATCATCATCATACCCTCCCGCCCTTAGCGGAAATTCTTCACAATCGGAATCATAATGATCCTCATCATTCCAGTGATTCTTATGTCCGCGAACTTCTTTTCATCTCAGTTATTCATCAGCTTGTCCGTCGTCGTCTTTATTATCATTATCTACTGTCTTGTTATTCTCCTCTCTTGCCTCTTCGCCCGTTCGTCGCTCGAGGGGAGACGAAGGGGAGGAAGTGGAGGAGAGGGGAAATCGTGGAAGGAAGAAAGGAAGGAGACACCATGGGAGGAAGAGGGGAGAAAGATAGGGGGGGGTGTCTATAGGGTTAGTGACCCGTTGGTGGGGAGGGGTACCAGGACGGGGTGGGTGGTAGAGGAGGTGAGGTAGAGGGGTCTACAGGGTAGGGGGCTAGTGGCCTGCCGGGAAACCAAAAGTAGGGGAGAGAGAGAGGGGGAGGGGAAAGAGGGGACACAGGGCCAGCAGGAAAACATTGGGATATCAAGGAAATTATTCATATGATTTGGACAATTACGCCGACATAATTCATACATTGATTACACACACATCAACAAATTGACGGCATTGACGCGGGGCGCTCGTTGGCCGAAGGTTATCTGCTGCGTCGGAATTGACAGAGAAGACAGAGAAAGAAAGAAGGAAGGAAGAAAGACAGACTTTTGGACAGTTTTTGTGAATTTTCAGTCTCGTACTGAAAGCTCAGTTTTGCGATTAACTTTGTGTCTGGAAATTGTAACCTGACCGATTCATTTGCTCGATATGTACGGAATGTGTACTATAGGAATAATATATATATATATATATATATATATATATATATATATATATATATATATATATATATATATATATATATATATATATATATATATATAAATATATATATTTATAAATATTATGCATATATATATATATATATATATATATATATATATATATATATATAGAGAGAGAGAGAGAGAGAGAGAGAGAGACTCCTGTAGTAGCAGCAGCAGCAGTACGGCACAGGACGTCCGATTTTGGAGCGTTGCTTCGTCAGCATTGTTTGAATGCTGGGTCTTTTGGACGGAGGCCTCGACACCAAAATGCACACACACGCTCATACGTACGCACATACGCACGCATACACGTACACGCGCACACAACTGTGGGGGTGGATCAGTGTATTGGAAGTATATATATTTCTCTCGTATCCTCCGGTGCGCGTAATTTCTTTGGGTTTATTTGTTTCTTATGTTATTATAGAAATTTGGATTATGTATATGTATATATATATGTATATATACAGTATATATATTATACACACACACACACACACACACACACATATATATATATATATATATATATATATATATATATATATATATATATATATATATATATATATATATATATATATATATATATGATAACGTATATGCTTAATTAAACATATATGTTTATTTAATTAGATCAACATGTATTTATTGATTTGTAGTCATGTACTTGTTTTTATTTACGAAAATAATATACATCAGTCCTTCTGTCTAAAAGGTATTCCTTTCTCACAATCGAATATACTGGAATTACTGACTAAAAAAAAGATAAAAAACCTCGGTAAATGAGAGCGGAACTAACCAGTATTATTACTTCACACTCATGACGGCACAGAAATATAGATCAGCTGCGCATGCGCAAACTAATTTTTTTTTCTTTTTTGTACCTCTGCAAGAAACCTTTCAACCAAGCGTCCTTCTTCCGCTTTAAGACGCAAAGCCCACCAGAGACCCGAATTTTCCAACGTCACACATATAGGCTCTGCGTTGCTGACGTCTCAGGCTGCGTAGGTTGTGATTTGTAATTTGTGGGTTGTAAGTGGGTTGTAAAGTGGCTTTCAATTTGATGTCATTCGTAACGTCTTTTAGAAGTAGGTGATCGAGAGGCATGCTGCGTATTTGGTGTCAGAGCAGTTTTATTATGATCCGTTTCAAAGTAGGTCTTGGGGTAATGATTTTGTAGGTACTGTTGAGGGTTATTATATATATATATACATATATATATATATATATATATATATATATATATATATATATATATATATAATTTATATCTGTTCATGTGATTAACATCTACATCTATATTACTATATATTTAGCTATATTTATATCTGTCTATCTATCTGTATACATATATAATATATATATACATACATATATATATATATATATATATATATATATATATATGTGTATATATATATATATATATATATATATATATATATATATATATATATATATATATATATATATATATATATATGTATATATAAATATACATATATCTACATGAATGTATATATATATATTATATATATATATATATATATATATATATATATATATATTATATATATATATATTGTTAAAATATATATATATTGTATATATATATATATATATATATATATATACATGAATATATATATAAATATATATGTATATATACATATATCTACATATAGTCTATATATATATTATATATATATATATATATATATATATATATATATATACATAATAAAATTTGATTAACATAATATTCTGATTTCAGAATTTGCTTCCTTTAACCCACCTGGCCGAAACCATGTTGGCAACGTTTCAGTTTCTATGTACTTATTTTTTTTTTTTAAGGAGGTACTGCTCAGGGTAAAGGAAAATAAACTAAGCAAATATTATTGCAAGGTCGGTGGCATAAACTTGATAACGTTTGAATATTTATGTTTATAAATTTGTAAATTATTCTAAGGATTTTATTTTGGTGCGTGGTATCTTTATTATTATTATTATTATTATTATTATTATTATTATTATTATTATTATTATTATTATTATTAATTTGTTTTTTAATCATTATTCCTCTTGAAGTCGGACAAGTCTCTACTAAATAATGTCCATGTTATCTTGTATTTCAAAATAATATATTCGATTTTACATTTTTCTCTCTATGATGTTAGAGAGAGAGAGAGAGAGAGAGAGAGAGAGAGAGAGAGAGAGCAAACAAGGCCTCCCGTGACATCGGCCAAAAAACCTTACGTCATCGCGGCGATTGATGACGTCAGAAGTCATGATCATGTCATGAGGTTAAGGTTGCAAAGGTTTTCGAATTTACAAAGATGCGAATAATGAGCAGCGATAAAGAATATGATACAGCGGGTACGGTGGACGGAGAAGGGACGACATAGACACAGAAAGAATAACGGAAAAAGAGTTGAGGGATAATGCAAATATGCTGATATTTGAAATGAGAAAATAAGTTAGATACTAAGAGCAAAAAGCGTTTTATGGGATCAGATAATAATAATAATAATAATAATAATAATAATAATAATAATAATAATAATAATTATAATGATTATAATAATCATCGTATCACAAAATCCCTGATGTTAATTTGTTAATAAAAACACCTTTCCTCACACACACACACACACACACACACACATATATATATATATATATATATATATATATATATATATATATATATATATATATATATATATATATATATATATATATATATATATATATAATGTGTATTTGTCGCGATTGCGTATGGCTGAGTTTGCGCATTCTCTCTCTCTCTTTAAATATCTCTTCTCTCTCATCTTCATATATAGTTCAACAGTTCGTTATTGACGTACAGCAAACCGCGTCCTATCTTTAAAAACTTAAAACGTTCACCTTCCACCCTTGAATGTTTTTAAAGAAAGTGAATCAAGGTCCTACACTATATATGGTATATAAGAATATATATATATAAGATATATATATTACACGATTTTTTTTTTTTTTTTTGTCCATTCACTTTTGAAGTGCGTCGACGGAGTGATAGGTCACGGAAGTTGTTCTCCCCCCGAAAACACAACAACAGCGACGGCGGCTTGACATTTCGTTGTTCCTCCTCGCCGTCTAGGTCGTCTTCACCTACTAATAACTCCTTCCGAGGTGTAATTGTTTGGTTATATTGTCTGTAGTAGACGATTTATTCATTTTATTCGTCATAGATCCTGGTTGTCAGGTTTGTTTTTTTTTTTATTACGATTTGTATGATCTGATTGATGAAAAACAGCTTTTAAATGTAACATGAAAATAAGTGTCATTATTATTTTACATTTTTTAAATAGATATTTCGTTCGTTGTAAATATGGCCGGCTTGACATTTCGTTGTTCCTCCTCGCTCGTCTGAATATTTACTAATAACGCCTTCCGAGGTGTCATTGTTTGGTTATATTTTCTGTAGTAGACGATTTATTCATTTTATTCGTCATAGATCCTGGTTGTCAGGTTTGTTTTTTTTTTATTACGATTTTTCATCATCTGATTGATGAAAAACAATTTTTTTTAAATGTAGCATGAAAATTTGTATCAATATTATTTTACATTTTATAAATAGATATTTCGTTCGTTGTAAATTTGGCCTGCCTCTCTCTCTCTCTCTCTCTCTCTCTCTCTCTCTCTATGAATTCCGAGGTGTAATTCCTTGGTTATATTTTCTGTAGGAGACGATTAATTAATTTTATTCCTCATAGATTCTGGTTGTCAGGCTTGTTTTTTATTATCTGATTGGTGAAAAACAATTTTTTAAAAATTTTACAAGATAAGCGTCATTACATTATTTTATTAATTTTTTAGTAGATATTTCGTCTCTCTGTGTCTTCTCTCTCTCTCTCTCTCTCTCTCTCTCTCTATTTATTACTATGAATTCCGAGGTGGCATTGTTTGGTCATATCACCTGCAGATGATTAATTAATTTTATTCATCTCAGATTCTCGTTCTCGACTTTGTTTTTTCTATATCACGATTTTTTTTATCATCAGATTGATTAAAAACGATTTTTCGTGAAAAAGTAACATGAAAATAGTGGTCATTATTGTATTACATTTTATAGAGAATGTCGTTTGTTGTAAATTTGCTCTCTCTCTCTCTCTCTCTCTCTCTCTCTCTCTCTCTCTCTCTCTCTCTCTCTCTTTTAATACTATGAATGCTATACTCTGTGATCAAATAAATTGATTTTAAAAAAACTTTTTTCTTATTCGGTTTATTCTTTACGTTTTTTCAACATAAAAAAACTCGTTTATTGTAACAAAAGGAACTACACAGTGAAATATATGAGTATATTAGTTCCTTATGAAAATTTTCATATTGAATATCTCCACATTCTTCATAAGAATGCTAGAGGTTTTGTACTTTAATTACCATAATTATCAATTTTAATGTCATAGTAATTATTTTTGTTATTGTTTATTAGAGGTAGTAAATTTATTAAAAGGTTATTATAATCAAGGAAGGATATAATCTTCAGCAGATCATCAGTACCCTCCATGTGATTAGGTTATCATTATTTTTTTTGTCTGTCTTTTATATTATTTGAAATGAAAAATTCCAGTTTAGTAAGTTATTGATTTTGGTCACTGCATTCAAAATAAAAATTATACCATAAAAATAAAAACGATACGATTCGAACAGTTCGTTTTATGGGAGATAAAGTATTCTTGCAGTGACGTCACGGCATCCCTTAATGTTATTTTCTTACAGAATAAAATATTAACCCATACATATCTTTATATATATATAAATGTATATATATGCATATTTATATTTATATTTCATATATATAAATATATATATGTATATATTTATTATATTTAAATTTAAATATATATGTAATGTAGATATATAATATATATATATATATATATATATATATATATATATATATATATATATATATATATATATATATATTCTCTCTCTCTCTCTCTCTCTCTAGGGGCTCTCTCTCTCTCTCTCTCTCTCTCTCTCTCTCAATTAGAGCTTCAATCCAGCAGCCAGCGTTGAAGCCCGACAACGCCGCGGATTATATCATATCGCATATGATTTAATATATATATATAGAGAAGTAAAAATAAATCAAATTCATACCTAACGGATGTCTTCGTTAAAGTAGCGGAACGGAAGCAGAAAGGAATCGGCTAGACGTTTCCCCCGATCTTTATTTATTTATTTATTTTTTTGATATTAAGAGCTGAGAATTTATTCATGTTACTTCGGCTAACACGGTAGTGATTATGATGATAATAATGATAAATAATTTTTGTTTCTAATAATAACAATATTATTATTATTATTATAAATATAAATCCTTATTTTAAATGCACATATCTGAATCCTTTCATAACACCTTCTGTCCCATATCACATATATATATATATATATATATATATATATATATATATATATATATATATATATATACATATATATATATAATATATATATATATATATATATATATATATATATATATTGTGATATGTTATATATATATACTATATATATATATACTGTATATATATATATATATATATATATATATATATATATATATATATATATATATATATATATATATATATATATATATATACAATGCAGCACAAAGGGACGAGTGCTTGAGAATATTATAAAATCCACGTCAGAAGGTGATTGAAAAACAGATCTTTGAATTAAGTAGTTTATTCTACATTTTCAAGTTCACACTTGAAAATGTAGAATAAACTACGAAAGAATTTGTTCAAAGTCCCTGTTTTCACTCACCTTCTGACGTGGATTTTATAATATACATGTATATATGAGGATGTAACTGATCATATAAAATTTTGTATCATACTATGTATGTACCTCTTTCACCTTTATCTCTTTAAATCACTCGTATGAATTGTTTTACTTTAATCATAAAGCTTTTCAAATATTGAGGATAAGATTTACTTAACTTGGTATCATGCAAGCGTTTACCAACCATATATGGAAACGTTTCCTCATTTTTACTGGTAGAAGAATCTATAACAATGATAATGATAAGAGCACATGCCTATCAGAAATAGACTTTATGTTTATACTAATAGTGCGATTGGAGAAAGTAAATATAGAAAATATTCTCTCCAATAATAAATTATACATAAATATATATATATATATATATATATATATATATGTATACATATAAATATATATATATATATGTATATATATATATATATATATATATATATATATATATATATATATGTAATGACTTTGTATGTATGTATGACCTGATATATTATGTTGGTATATATATATATATATATATATAAATACTATATGTATTTACTTCAGACTTTGGTTGCTTTATATTGTAATGACCAGGATATAAGTTATGTTGGTCAAGGTAATCCTGACCCATGAGAAGCAAAACACATATTCTATTACATTAATAAACTGGGCACTATAAGGTCTCTGACTTCTCCATCCTCAATAGATGGCGTTATATGTCTTGTAATACCGGGATATATATATAATTATGATTAGCCGTCCAGACACAGAAGTGCCTGATGTAACGCATTTCCCATGTTTATATAATATATATATATATATATATATATATATATGTATATATATATAATATATATATATATATATACATATATATATATATATTATATATATATATATATATATATATATATATGTATATATATACATATATATAGCCTGTTTTCAGACGTTGGTACCCGTATTTTTCGCGTTCAATACATTTAAACAAATATAAAAAAGACACATACATATATGTGTGTATCTATACAAATCTATTTGTATAAATATTTATATGTATGTATATATAATGTCTCTTATATTTGTTAAAATGCGGGTACCAACATTTGAAAATAGATTACATGCGTATGCAGAACGACGAATTTACCAACATCCATAGGCTATGCAGCCTTACACACAGAATTCTCGAGATACAAGAAAACGAAGGATCAGCAAGAAAAAAGAATAAATAAACTTTATAACTTGAGAACAGATTCCATCGGTATTGCATTAGTACACCAATGCTTCCAATTAATGAAACAAATATTGCTCTGGCTGTGTGCATAAAAATGCTGTCGTGTCTTACTGTAACTTTGAAGAAGACTTACATAACGTTGACTGTTATTATTATTATTATTATTATTATTATTATTATTATTATTATTATTATTATTATTATTATTATTATCCATATGGAACATGAACCTCTAATAGGGCCACTTGACTTGAAATTCAAGCTTCATTTGAAAGAAGTAACAGAAGGTAAAAGGAAATGCAGAACGAAAAGATCACTTATTAGAGAATAAAAAATAAATGAACGAATTAATAAATAACTATATAACTATATAAATAAATACATAACGTCTGTGTAACTATAACTGCTTCTATGAGCATTTTATGGACATATAGGGCTGACAATGAACGAAAATTTGTCTTCAGTAATAATAATAATAATAATAATAATAATAATAATAATAATAATAATAATAATAATAATAATAACTTATTTTCATTTCAGGTTATATTTTTTTTACGTAAATCTTGATCGCTTTTATTTTCAAAAATTTTGAAAATATCAATATTTCGGTAATGGAAAATGGTGTGGTAAATCCGTTGCATAGAAGATTACCGAACGTTAAAAGTTTAATGCCGATGATATTTCAAAATGGTGACTAAAAAGACATATTTAACCGTAGGAACGGTATAGTTTTACGGAAAAGGCTGAACAGCTAAGAGTGAAGAACGGAAGATTCACTGTTGCAAAGAGAGAGGTTCTGTTCTCCGTCTCGTGGTTGACCTACACTTAATGCACCTGTGGGGCTTCCTCTAAACAACAAGGTCACAGTGTCGATAAAGGTCATTGCTTCCTCTCTCTCTCTCTCTCTCTCTCTCTCTCTCTCTCTCTCTCTCTCTCTCTCTCTCTCTCTCTCATACACGTAATGTATGTTTGGTTGAATATTTGTATGTTCGCTGTTCATTGGTACAGTGAAGACCCTTCTTTATACGAGTTATTTTGTGTACAATTTGTGATTTTTAGTGTAATAATAGTAAGATTTTATATATATATATATATATATATATATATATATTATATTTATATATTTATTTATTTATTTATTTATACAGCATAAACTGACTTTTGTTTGTGTATGTTTGGATGTATAAAATAGCAAATATGTATACTGTACAAATATGTACTTATGAATATGCATATATACGTACATGCACCCACATATATAAACATACAGAAGTGACTAAACATATGATAAAAAAAAAGGTACTTGTAATTTCTAACCTTCATAACTACCATTTAACTGACATAAGACCCTATGTTCCTTTGTTACCTCATTTTTTTCCTGAAAAGAATTTTTTTCTTAGTTTTCTTATGCTCACTAGGGAGTATTGTGGAAGGGGGGGATGTTGGTGGAGGGGATACGGGATACTTAGGGTGGCCTGGGGTGTGGGGGCTGAAGGGATGGGGGTGGCGGGGAGAGAAAGGTCAGCTATGCAAGTTCACCAACTTGATGACGTCTCATGGATATCCTGGGGCTTCTAGTTTTTTTTTTTTTTCTTCGTCTTCATTCCCTTCTTTCGTTACTGTTATCGTTGCGAGTGTACTCGTGTTTTTTTTTTAAATGAAAGTAACGTAAGGGAGAATCGGGATGGCTAACCTGGCTTCTTAGGTTCCTTATTATGATTGTGTGCGTAGGGGTGCGTAGGGGCTACAGAAAAAGACGCGATACGCATTGTGTTTTATTGTAAGGAGATTATTATTATTATTATTATTATTATTATTATTATTATTATTATTATTATTATTATTATTTTCATTTATTTTATTAGTAGACGATAATATTATTATTCATTATTACATTCAGCGCAAGAAAAACAATTAATAAGCAATTGAGCTTTATTTAATTTCTAAGCTGCCATTTGTTCTTTCAAGGCAGATGCGCAGCCTTTTTTTCCTATGTATACATATATACCCGTATATATTGATTATAAAACATCTACCTTTATTTAAATTTCGTTGCAGATAATTTAATCCTATATAAAGCATAAAATATCTATGTGATCATTTAATCCTGAAGCCATGCTTAAATATCCGCCTCCCCCACACCAAAATATTTACTGTGGCACATACATCAATTATAAGTTTGTTTCCGCATATTATGATCGCCCCTACTGTTTTTGTCTACTGTTGATCGACTACACACACAAGTAAGTACCGGTAACGAAATTATGGCTTCCCCTTGTCACATAATACGTAGCTGCATAACTGATACAAATGAGTTGGTGTTCTTATCGGCGTTCATCAGCGTTGCATCGACTTACGCAATGGATCAGTGTTGTGTGGCCACTAGATCTGCTTCTTCCCAGTGGATCTGTGTGTTGCTTGCACACTGGATCTGCTGCTTACCAGGTGGATAACTGTGTTGCTTGCACACTGGATCTACTCCTTTCACAGTGGATCAGTGTTGCTGGCACACTGGATCTACTCCTTTCACAGTGGATCAGTGTTGCTGGCACACTGGATCTACTTCTTGCCCTGTGGATTTGTGTGTTGCTTGCACACTGGATCTGCTTCTTACCAGGTGGATAAGTGTGTTGCTTGCACACTGGATCTACTCCTTACCCAGTGGATCAGTGTGTTCCTTGCACACTGGATCTACTCCTTTCCCAGTGGATCAGTGTTGCTGGCACACTGGATCTACTTCTTGCCCTGTGGATCTGTGGATCTGTGTGTTGCTGGCACATTGGATCTACTTGACTCGTGGATCAGTGTCTTCCTTGCGCACCGGATGTAGTTCTTACCCAGTGGATCAGTGTGTTGCTTGGACATTGGATCTATTTCTTGCCCAGTGGATCAGTGTGTTGCTTGCACACTGTTGCCTTTAGAGATTAGTGTGTTGCTTGCACACTGGATCCACTTCTTGCCCAGTAGATCAGTGTGTTGCTTGCACACTGGATCTACTTCTTACCCACTGTATCAGTGTGTTGCTTGCACATTAGATCTACTTCTTTCCCAGTGGATCAGTGTGTTCCTTGCACATTGAATCTACTTATTGCCCAGCTGATCAGTGTGTTCCTTGCACACTGGATCTACTTCTTGCCCAGTTGATCAGTGTGTTCCTTGCACACTGGATTTACTTCTTACCTGTGGATGAGTGTGTTGCTTGCACATTGGACCTACTTCTTCCCAGTGGATCAGTGTGTTCTTTGCACACTGTTGCCTTAGAGATCAGGGTGTTGCTTTCACACTGGATCTACTTCTTGCCCAGTAGGTCAGTGTGTTGCTTGCACACTGGATCTACTTCTTGCCTAGTGGATCAGTGTTTTGCTTGCACGTTGGATCTACTTCTTGCCCAGTGGAGCAGCGTGTTCCTTGCACACTGGATCTGCTTCTTGGCCAGTGGAGCAGCGTGTTCCTTGCGCACTGGATCTACTTCTTGCCCAGTGGAGCAGCGTGTTCCTTGCACATGGGATCTCCCTCTTG
>NC_089796.1:11891801-11951801 GCF_040412425.1 Macrobrachium rosenbergii | reverse complement strand
GGAATAGAGATCTTGGTGGTTCGTATTGTTGCTGTCCTGCCCATGTTGCTGCAGCGGCTGCGGTGTGTGTGTCGATTGCTGCTGCTGTTGCTGCTGTCGGCTGTTGTTGGACATCTTCTCCATGCTCTTTTTGAGCTGCTCCAGCTCCGTCCTGTAGTGGAGGACCTGGTGTCTGAGCCGCTGCACCTCCTGGTCCAGCTCCTTGTTTCTGTGCTCGAGCTCCGTCTTGTAGGTCTGGCGCTTGGTGCGGCAGCTCTGGGCGTAGCCGCGGTTCTTCAGCGTCCTGCGCTTCTGCTTGAACTTCGTCTGGAACTCCTTGGGCATGTTGTGGAGGCGGCGGTTCAGCTCCCGCACCGACAGCGTCACCAGCTCCTCGTCCGATATGTACAGGTGGTTGGGCAGGTTCGGGATGCTCATCTGACAGGAGGTCTGCTGCTCCGTCGGCGGGGCCTTGGCGTGGGGCACGAGGGTGTTGATGGAGGAGTGCCTCTGCTGGGTGGTCATGCCGTCCCACTTGCGGTCCATGATCCAGGACTGCTGCTCCACCATTTCCAGCTGTTCGCCGTTGCACTGGGAGGCTGACCGCAGATCCAGCGGCAGGGGCCCGCCCTGGATATAGCGGTTGTAAGGCCACATCTCGTCGATGAAATTGGTGTGCTGGGGCACGCCCTGGAAATGGGGCGAGGGCGGAAGCGACCCATTGGTGGGTGGTGTGTCCGGAGGCGTGTGGGGTTTGACCTGCGACGATGCGACGCCTCCCAAGGTCGTGGTCGCCTGGTGGTGGTGGTGATGGGCAGGATTCATCCAGCTGCCGCCGTGGCCATGTTGGGCGTCATGTGGGGCGCCATCATGTGCGAGGGCATGCGTCCCACGCCCACGCCGCCCATCCCGTGGATGTCTTTATGCTCCTTCATGCCCCCGCTGATGATGTTATCACAGTCCAGCGGATCGAGCATGAAGTCAGTGACATATTCACTGTTGTCTAATCCCATATCTTGCGCCATGTTTCTTTAAACTCTGTTTACCAAGGACACGGAAGTAATCTCTCTCTCTTACGAGGTGTGCATGGAGGATCGCCACTGACGGAGAAAAACACAAAACGAGCTGCCTGCCTGAGTCGGCGGTAGGTACCCCGGGGGGGAGTTGGGTCACAGTCACTATCCCTGGCGCCACAGTCCAGCGCAATGCCACCACGCCCAGGGCAATACAAAATCCATCGTCAGAAGCGTTGTATTGTTTGTTTAAAAGTTTCCACAAAAACTGAGTTCACTTAATAGTCAGGACGACAGTCTGTATGTATGTTCATCTTAGTTCACACGTAACTGAATGCGGATTCCAGTTATTTATAACAGAACACCTGTCATTTGCTTTTCTTCGCTTGTGGCACTCGTTCGTGGCACTGTTTTGTGGCACTCCACCTGAACAACACTCCTGCACAGGGAGAATCTGTGACAACTGCAGGCAGTGAGAGAAAGAGAGGGAGTGAGAGAGCGAGAGAGAGAGAGAGAGAGAGGGAGAGACACACCTTTGCGCCCGGCGATGATATGAAGTCGCTGATAACGTTTGCGTCCGAATCGAAGTCACTGAAGACGACGATGGCGCTATAGTTGGGGAGAGGGAGAGAGTGAGAAAGAGAGAGATGGCCGAGCCTGCTTTGGCGATATCAGAAACAGGATAACGGTTAAAAAAACGGTCTTGGCTCAATGCTGGTGGTGGTGGTGTTGTTGTTGTTGCCCTTCGTTCGTGACTTTTAAATAAATATGTTACTTCGAGTCGTCGAGGTGGAGGTGACACTATCGTCACCGTCGAGGGGAAAGTGATGTTGGTGACTGGAGTGCCACCGCGACTCACATTGCCGTCGGACGGGAGCCCGCGGCGCAGACTCACGAGCCTCCGTGACGTCACACTGACCTTCAACTCTACAGGATACTCATTTAGTTTTAGCTTCGGCGTAGCTTTGCGTTTGCTCTGAGTATCTCCAAATTGCGTAGGTTTCGCTAATGTTCCCTTACGAATATTTCCGGGGTGTTTACTCGTTCTAAATGATAAATATGAAAGGAACAAATAAACAAACAGCCGAGGTAAACAACACGAAAAAAGCGCGACTCGCAAGCGACGGAAAGAGGCGGAGCCTACCGGAGGGGACGACTGCCGACTGGTCGGTGGCAGCGTTGGGAGGGCGGGGCCGATGTCTGGAAACAGACAGCGGCTAACCCTTGCCGCCCACGCCGCGGATCCTGGGAGCCAATGAGCCGCCCGCAGGCCTCGCTCGCCATGGGGTCCCCGCCCACTTCCAGAGAACTATACACCGTCCAGCGCTTTACACTCTATAATGTATTGATAACCTTATATAACATATATAATGTACACTAGATACCGTAAATCGCCAAGGGGGGACTTTCCAGGCACGTATAATATTCTTCAGTAAACCATAAGAAGTCAGAGGGTAGATGATGGAAATGTAGTATGGCCTCTGAGGAAGAGAGAGAGAGAGAGAGAGAGAGAGAGAGAGAGAGAGAGAGAGAGAGAGAGAGAGAGAGAGGAGAGAGAAGGAAAAGGGGGGTGGATAGGTGGGTGGGAAAAGGAGGCTTTAAGCTATTGCTACTTCTCTTATTCCATCATGTTAGTGCCACTTCCCCCTCCTATTCCATCATGGCAGTGCCACGGCATCGGTATTTATACTTCCATTTCGTACGCCTTCTCTTTCTTGGCATTTAATACCCTATAGATTCCTTTCTTATGTATTATATATATATACACATATATTATACCCCTTGATTCTCCGTAGGGCTTCTTAGGATGAGATTGCTAGCCTCACCTCTTCTCGGGGAAAAGACGAGTTGGGAAATTATACTGATAAATAAATATATACCATATGACCTTTTGTCCCTTACAGGGTAGCGCCACAAACTGCTGCCATTCTGGTTTTTAGCAAATATTTATGGGGTGATGTTGCTAGCCCACGCCCTTCTATAATGGATGTTCCAGGGGCTTATACTCCTTGGTCTTTTCTTCGATGGTCACCAATCTATATATATATATATGTAGATATATATATATATATATATATATATATATATATATATATATATATATATATTATATATATATATATATCTATACATATATATGCTGTATACATATTTTATGCTATATATACATGACAGAGAGGGAGAGAGAGAGATAAAACCAATGAACCATATTCATCTTTCCACAGTCAATTTAAGAATGAATTCCCACTTAAAACGTATATATTATTCTTAAGAATGTGTCTTCTAACCGTATCACCCGATGCAATACGTTTACTTATGTCAAGTAACGATTACTGCACCGATGTTCAAGGCTCGCGCTGGATCAATTAAAACATGGTCGTCGCCACCTTATGGGCGTTCCCTTGCGTGCCCGCGAGCTCACCTATACACATGCTCATGAGTTTCTATAAAATGGAAGTTGCTTAAGAGAAATTTACTTAGATGGACTACTGCCCTGAGCTGTTCGGAAGGAGGGTTTTCAGTGCCGTTCACGCCTTTTTTTTATTTTCTGCCTTTCTCTCCCAAAATGAGAAAGAGAGAGAGAGAGAGAGAGAGAGAGAGAGAGAGAGAGAGAGAGAGGAGAGAGGAGAGAGGGAGGAGGGGGGGAGACATGTTGAGAGAGTGAGATATTGAGAGGAGTAGAGGGGGTGGGGCGGGGTTGGGGGCAGGGGTTATCAGCTTCTGATAATCAACAGGTCCCAAATTTGTTGACCCCAAAATTTGGGCAGGGCCCACCCGTTCAAGGGGCTAACCTCAGGTGGCGGTAATCAAAACTTTTATCCAACTGCCGAGGAACATTTGTGAAAAGGGGAAGAGGATTCCGAAGGGACGACTTTTTGACGCCAATCTTCTCCCCTTTCCCCAAACTCCCCTCCCCTCCCCGACGACGACTTTGCTATTATAAGGTCGTTCTTGAAGGAGGAAGGCCGAGACAGCCTCCTCCTCCTCCTTTTCTTCTTCTACTTCTTCTTTTTCTTCTATCTCTGTCTCCTCCTCCTCCTCTCTTCTTCATCATCTTCCTCCTCTTCCTTCTCTTCCTCTTCCTCTTCATCCACCTCTGTCTCCTCCTTCTCCTCCTCTTCTTCTTCTCCCTCCTCCTTCTCTTCCTCTTCATCCATCTCTGTCTCCTCCTCCTTCTCCTCCCCCTTTCTTCCTCCTCTTCCTCTTCATCCATCTCTGTCTCCTCCTCTTCCTCCTCCTCCTCCCCCTATCTATCTTTTCATTTATTTTTGTCCATTCCTTTTTTTTCCTGGTTGTTTTCACTTTCACACCCTAAACGGCCCTGTTTTTATTAGTTCGTTCTCGTCGTTCTCTACTATTTCTCTTATTCATACTATTGTTTTTATTACGTCGTTCTTCTCATTCTCTTATTCTTATTATTGGTTGTTATTATTATTCTTATTAGTTTCTCTTACTGTGCGACTTCCATTATGTTCTTTAGGGAGCAGGGCCAAGACAGACCTCTCCTATTTTCTCCTTTTATTCCTCTTTTTATTCCTCTTGTTTACGCTTATTCCGCTCTCTTCTTCCCTGTTACTCCTGTTTTTCTTCCACTTTCTATTCCCATACGACCCTCTTCCTCCTGGTTTTCTTCCTCTTTCTATTCCCATACGACCGTCGTCCTCCTGGTTTTCTTCCTCTTTCTACTCCCATACGACCCTCTTCCTCCTGGTTTTCTTCCTCTTTCTATTCCCATACGACCCCTCTTCCTCCTGCCCTCTTTCTACCGTCGTCGTCTTCCTGGTTTTCTTCCTCTTTCTATTCCCATACGACCGTCGTCCTGGTTTCTTCCTATATACAACCCTCTTCCTCCTGGTTTTCTCCTCTTTCTATTCCCATACGACCGTCGTCGTCCTGGTTTCTTCCTCTTTCTCCATACGACCCTCTTCCTCCTGGTTTCTTCCTCTTTCTATTCCCGCGACCGTCGTCCCTCCTGGTTTCTTCCTCTTTTATTCCCGTCGTCCTCCTGGTTTTCTTCCTCTTTCTATTCCCATACGACCGTCGTCCTCCTGGTTTTTCTTCCTCTTCTACTCCCATACGACCCTCTTCCTCCTGGTTTCTTCCTCTTTCTATTCCCCGCACGACCGTCGTCCTCCTGGTTTCTTCCTCTTTCTATTCCCATACCACCGTCGTCCTCCTGGTTTGCTTCCTCTTCTATTCCCATACGACCCTCTTCCTCCTGGTTTCTTCCTCTTTCTGTTCCCATACGACCCTCTTCCTCCTGGTTTTCCCTCTTTCTATTCCCATACGACCCTCTTCCTCCTGGTTTCTTCCTCTTTCTGTTTCCCATACGACCCCTCTTTCCTCCTGGTTTTCTTCTCTTTTCTATTCCCATACGACCGTCGTCCTCCTGGTTTTCTTCCTCTTTCTGCCCCATACGACCCTCTTCCTCCTGGTTTCTTCTCTCTTTCTATTCCCATACGACCCTCTTCCTCCTGGTTTTCTTCCCTCTTTCTACCCCATACGACCCTCTTCCTCCTGGTTTTCTTCCTCTTTCTGTTCCCATAAGACCGTCGTCCTCCTGGTTTTCTTCCTCCTTTTTGCTCCCATACGACAGTCGTCCTCCTGGTTTTCTTCCTCTTTTATTCCCATACCACCGTCGTCCTCCTGGTTTTTTCCTCTTTCTACTCCCCATACGACCCTCTTCCTCCTGGTTTTCTTCTCATTCTATTCCCATACGGGTTTTCTTCCTCTGTTCCCCATAAGACCATCGTCCTCCTGGTTTTCTTCCTCCTTTTACTGACCCTCTTCCTCCTGGTTTTCTTCCTCTTTCTATTCCCATACGACCCTCTTTCCTCCTGGTTTTTCTTCCTCTTTCTATTCCATACAACCCTTTCCCTCCTGGTTTTCCTCTTTCTATTCCTATATGTCTTCTCCTTCCTTTTCTATTCCCATACGACCGTCGTCCTCCTGGTTTTCTTCCTTTCTACTCCCATACGACCCTCTTCCTCCTGGTTTTCTTTCCTCTTTCTATTCCCTTACGACCCTCTTCCTCCTGGTTTTCTTCCTCTTTCTACCCCCATACGACCCCTCTTCCTCCTGGTTTTCTTCCTCTTTCTGTTCCCATAAGACTGTCGTCCTCCTGGTTTCTTCCTCTTTCTATTCTATACGACCCTCTTCCTCCTGGTTTTCTTCCTTTATTCCCATACCACCGTCCCTCCTGGTTTTCTTCCCTTTCTACTCCCCATACGGACCCTTCCCCTGGTTTTCTCTATTTCTGTTCCATACGACCCTCTTTCCTCCTGGTTTCTTCCTCTTTCTGTTCCCATACGACCGTCGTCCTCCTGGTTTTCTTCCTCTTTCTATTCCCATACGACCCTCTTCCTCCTGGTTTTCTTCCTCTTTCTATTCCCATACGACCCTCTTCCTCCTGGTTTTCTTCCTCTTTTTACTCCCATACGACCCTCTTCCTCCTGGTTTTCTTCCTCTTTCTGTTCCCATACGACCGTCGTCCTCCTGGTTTTCTTCCTCCTTTTACTCCCATACGACCGTCGTCCTCCTGGTTTTCTTCCTCTTTTTATTCCCATATCACCGTAGTCCTCCTGGTTTCTTCATTTTCTACTCCCATACGACCTCTTCCTCCTGGTTTTCTTCCTCATTTCTATTCCCATACGACCCTCTTCCCCTCTGGTTTTCTTCCTCTTTCTGTTCCCATAAGACCGTCGTCCTCCACCTTCCTTTTACTCCCATACCCTCTTCTCCTGGTTTTCTTCCTCTTTCTATTCCCATACGACCCTCTTCCTCCTGGTTTTCTTCCTCTTTCTATTCCCATACGACCCTCTTCCTCCTGGTTTTCTTCCTCTTCTATTCCCATACGACCTCTTCCTCCTGGTTTTCTTCCTCTTTCTATTCCCTTGACCGTCGTCGGTTTTCTTCCTTTCTACTTCCATACGACCCTCTTCCTCCTGGTTTTCTTCCTCTTTCTATTCCCATACCCCTCTTCCTCCTGGTTTCTTCCTCTTTCTACTCATACGACCCTCTTCCTCCTGGTTTTCTTCCTCTTTCTGTTCCCATAAGACCGTCGTCCTCCTGGTTTTCTTCCTCCTTTTACTCCCATACGACCGTCGTCCTCCTGGTTTTCTTCCTCTTTTTATTCCCATACCACCGTCGTCCTCCTGGTTTTCTTCCTCTTTCTACTCCCATACGACCCTCTTCCTCCTGGTTTTCTTCCTCTTTCTATTCCTTACGACCCCTCTTCCTCCTGGTTTCTTCTTCTTTCCTATTCGACCCTCTTTCCTCCTGGTTTTCTTCCTCTTTCTATTCCATACGACCGTCGTCCTCCTGGTTTTCTTCCTCTCTGTTCCCATACGACCCTCTTCCTCCTGGTTTCTTCCTCTTTCTATTCCCCGCGACCGTCTTCCTCCTGGTTTTCTTCCTCTTTCTTACTCCCATACACCCTCTTCCTCCTGGTTTTCTTCCTCTTTCTACTCCCATACGACCGTCGTCCTCCTGGTTTTCCCTCCTTTTACTATTCGACCGTCCCTCCTGGTTTTCTTCCTCTTTTTATTCCCATACCCCCGTCGTCCTCCTGGTTTTCTTCCTCTTTCTACTCCCATACGACCCTCTTCCTCCTGGTTTTCTTCCTCATTCTATTCCCATACGACCCTCTTCCTCCTGGTTTTCTTCCTCTTTCTGTTCCCATAAGACCGTCGTCCTCCTGGTTTTCTTCCTCCTTTTACTCCCATACGACCCTCTTCCTCCTGGTTTTCTTCCTCTTTCTATTCCCATACGACCCTCTTCCTCCTGGTTTTCTTCCTCTTTCTATTCCCATACGACCCTCTTCCTCCTGGTTTTCTTCCTCTTTCTATTCCCATACGACCCTCTTCCTCCTGGTTTTCTTCCTCTTTCTATTCCCATACGACCGTCGTCCTCCTGGTTTTCTTCCTCTTTCTACTCCCATACGACCCTCTTCCTCCTGGTTTTCTTCCTCTTTCTATTCCCATACGACCCTCTTCCTCCTGGTTTTCTTCCTCTTTCTACTCCCATACGACCCTCTTCCTCCTGGTTTTCTTCCTCTTTCTGTTCCCATAAGACCGTCGTCCTCCTGGTTTCTTCCTCCTTTACTCCCATACGACCGTCGTTCCTGGTTTTTCTTCCTCTTTTTATTCCCCATACCACCGTCGTCCTCCTGGTTTTCTTCCTCTTTCTACTCCCATACGACCCTCTTCCTCCTGGTTTTTCCTCTTTCTATTCCCCATACGACCCTTTCCTCCTGGTTTTCTTCCTCTTTCTATTCCCATACGACCGTCGTCCTCCTGGTTTTTCTTCCTCTTTCTATTCCCATACGACCCTCTTCCTCCTGGTTTCTTCCTCTTTCTATTCCTATACGACCCTCTTCCTCCTGGTTTTCTTTTCTTTCTACTACGACCCTCTTCCTCCTGGTTTTCTTCCTCTTTTCTGTTCCCCCCGACCGTCGTCCTCCTGGTTTTCTTCCTCCTTTTACTCCCATACGACCGTCGTCCTCCTGGTTTTCTTCCTCTTTTTATTCCCATACCACCGTCGTCCTCCTGGTTTTCTTCCTCTTTCTACTCCCATACGACCCTCTTCCTCCTGGTTTTCTTCCTCATTCTATTCCCATACGACCGTCGTCCTCCTGGTTTTCTTCCTCCTTTTACTCCCATACGACCGTCCTCCTCCTGGTTTTCTTCCTCTTTTTATTCCCATACGGCCGTCGTCGTCCTGGTTTTCTTCCTCTTTCTACTCCCATACGACCCTCTTCCTCCTGGTTTTCTTCTTCTTTCTATTCCCATACGACCGTCGTCCTCCTGGTTTTCTTCCTCCTTTTACTCCCATACGACCGTCGTCCTTCTGGTTTTCTTCCTCCTTTTACTCCCATACGACCGTCGTCCTCCTGGTTTTCTTCCTCCTTTTACTCCCATACGACCGTCGTCCTTCTGGTTTTCTTCCTCTTTTTATTCCCATACGACCGTCGTTCTCCTGGTTTTCTTCCTCTTTCTACTCCCATACGACCCTCTTCCTCCTGGTTTTCTTCCTCTTTTTACTCCCATACGACCCTATGTAGTTTCTGTAAAGGTATGACGACCAAGACGACCACCTCTGTCTTTCTCCTTGTCTTTGTTTTGTCTTCTCCGTATTCCATTTTATCTCATTTCTCTTATTCCTCGTTCTTATCCCATAAAACTCTTGTTATTATAACAGCTCAGTATTAAGAGAGGTTATAACAACCTGTTCTTCCTCTTTCTCTACTGCTCCTCCTTCCCCATTCCCCCTTCCCTGTTTCCCCCTCTTCCCCCCTTTCTTCACTTATTTTCTTTTATTTCTTCATCTCACTCTTTTTGTATATTTATGTACACACTGTTGTAATGTTCTATAATTATCTTGATGACCATAAATTTTGGGATTCTTACCAAGATGAACTATTATTATTATTATTATTATTATTATTATTATTATTATTATTATTATTATTATTATTATTATTATTTATAAAAATCTCTTAAATTTCATGAGTCACTAAAATGGTGCTAAATCCACATTGAATTAAGTGTAAATATCTTACATTTACATCAATGTGGATATTTTCACCATTATTATTATTATTATTATTATTATTATTATTATTATTATTATTATTATTATTATTATATTATTATTAAGGATGTTGCTATGAATATTATCATTACTAGGTGTAGCGTTATCAGCAGAATAGCATTACTGTCGCATTTCACGACACCAGTTTATTTGATGGATCAGTCAAATCAGTCAGTTAATATGATACTATTGAAGTTTATAGCCTGTTCTTGCTCTCGATAACGTAATATTGATTATTGTTGATTTTTGGCCACTGTTCCTCGCATTACTACTATTCCATGCTTCGTGAAGAGACGTGAGAGAAACTGACGACGTTTGAGAGAAGCGAAATGAACAAAAGAATAAGCGAAAGTTGGTGATAATGACAGTAGTATTGACGGTAATAAAGAAATCAGTTTAAAGTGATTATTGTCCATTTTTCGTGGATGGCATCATTGTCACAGATATTTTTTTTTATATAATCAGTGTCACGTCATATTTTTTTTTATGTCATCATTGTCACTGATAAGAGTTATCTTTCTATAGATATCAATTTCAGGTGAGTAATGTTGTTGCTGATTTTTTAGTTTTCTGTAAAAGAAAACTATTGCGACGGCTATTTGTCTGTCCGCACTTTTTCTGTCCGCCTCAGATCTTAAAAATTACTAGAGGGCTGCAAATTGGTATGCTAATCATCTACCCTCCAATCATCAAACATCCAAATTGCAGCCCTCTAGCCTCAGTAGTTTTTATTTTATTTAAGGTTAAGGTTAGCAATGATCGTGCGTCTGACACCGCTATAGGTGCCAACAACACAGGCCAATACCGGGCCGTGGCTGAAAGTTTCATACAGCATTATACGCTGTACAGAGAACTCGACTGTGCCAAAAAAACTTCGGCGCATTTTTTACTTGTTTGGATTTTATTTGGATTTGGATAACATTTGGATCAGCAGTACATTGTGTAGCTAACGAAATCTTTCATGGGCCGCGGCTGAGAGTTTCACACAGCATTATACGCTGTACAGAAAACTTTTCTACTTGTGTATTGTTACTGACGATATTGTCATTATTATTAAAGGGTATTATTTGGGATAGTAATCAGCGTCATGTGATGATTGTCATTGTATATTTTCTTGAAATGTCTTTATCATTATCTGCGTTACCATCACTACCTTTATCGCTGATGTTTCCATTAATTTATTTCTTTCAATTATTACAGTTATTGTGGATTCTCCCTTGTAACTGTTGTTATTACTGTCATTATTTATTCTATATTATTGCTGTTGTCATCATTAGCTGCATCTTTTCTCATATTCATCTCTTGGTATTAAAGATATTATTAAAAAATACTCATAGTAGCATGGGTCTTCAGATGCAGAAACAAATCCACAGTTATGTATATGTACATATATTTAAGATAAATCTGTACAGAGTAGTTTTCGGGAATCTGTTCGATTCCCCTTTTCAATCCGACCGTCCTATGTAGAATAAGAGGAAGTTGTTTCTGGTGATAGAAATTCATTTCTCGCTATAATGTGGTTCGGATTCCACAATAAGCTGTAGGTCCCGTTGCTAGGTAACCAAGTGGTTCGTAGCCACGTAAAATAAATCTAATCCTCCCGGCCAGCCCTAGGAAAGCCATTAATCAGCTCAGTGGTCTGGTTAAACTAAGTTATACTTAACTTTTTTTCAGTCGAGCAGATTCCCGAAAGCTATCTGTACATATTTATCATTAAATATGTGTACATATACATAAATGTGGATTTGTCTCTTCAATGATATTATTACCATTATCACCAATTTTCTCTTATTTTATATTCCACTCTTGGTACCGGCGTTATCATTAACATTATCGGTACTATTGCCATTACCACCAGGATTCTTTTATTGTCGCGTTCCTCTCTTGGTAAGAGAATTATTACTAATGTCGTAATTACCCTTGTTATTATCATCAGGTCTCGCTGATTCTCGTGTTCATTTCTCTCTTATTTAGCATCATCCATTGTTTTTGCGTGTTTTCGCTAAGCATTTGTTCCTTTATTGAACTTAAAGAAGATAAGGGAGGAACAAGGAAAAGCAAAAGATGATAAGCAGAAGAGAAGGAGAAACTTGTAAGAAAAAGGAGTTGGAAAAGGAACTGATAAAGTAGGGAGTATTAGGAGAGGACCCCGTACGGGGGTGGTGCCGCCAGTGCACCTCACGTGGTGCGCTGTATGCGTTACTAAAGGTTCTTTGCGGCGTCCCTTCGGCCACTAGTTGCAACCCCTTTCATTCCTTTTACTGTACCTCCATTCATATTATCTTTCTTCCATCTTGCTATCCACCTTCTCCTAACAATTATTTCATAGTGCAACTGCGTGGTTTTCCTCCTGTTACACCTTTCAGGCCTACTCGCATTTTCCTTTCCAGCGCTGAATGACCTCACAGGTCCCAGTGCTTGGCCTTTGGCCTAAACTCTATATTCCATTCCATTAGGAGAGGCGGAAGAAGAAACATTTTTGAAAGGAATAAGAGAAGGAACCGTAAACGGAGAGAGAGGAAAAGGAAGAGAACGGAATGCCGAGAGTAAATTTGGAAATGGATAAACGGGGACGAGGAATAATAGCAAAGTAAACAAAGAGTAATTGAATATTGTAAAAGGATTATTTGAGAAGGGAAAGGAGAAATAGGAAGGGGAGAAGAGAAAGAGCAGAAAGATAGCGAAGCTAAATTAAGAAGAGAGACTCGAGGGAAAGGATGCGAGTCGAATCATAACAATGAATTAGAAGAAGGAGGAAGACAAAGAGAAGGAAAGGAAATAGAATGGTAAACAAGAAGGATAAGGAAAGGGAGCTAAAGAATCAGACGAAGAAAAAAAAAATTTTTCATGGATCAACTTTGATTTTGATTTTAAAGAGTGTCTTTTGGGAGACCGAACGTAAATAGAAACCTGATATGCTAAATATATATTAACGAGCTTGATGGCGCGCGCTACGGTGCCCTGGAACCCGGCGCTGCCCGTCATGGCTCCCCTACCTAACCCCACCCCCAGTGAGCGATCAAAAATCGATTTCGGATACCGGGGGCGGGGGGAAGTGGAGGGGGTTGCGGGACGGGTGGTTAATCGACGACGGTGGGCCACAGCCAGGATGAGCAGGGCATAAGGGTAGCAACCTCATCCCAAAAAAATTTTTTGGTAACGAGAGGTTTCACACCATCAGATTTAGTTGAAAAAAATATGGAAATTTTATTTAATGCTTGTAAACAATTCAACCATGGCACTGAAAACGTATAGCCTTCCGTCCTTTACGAGGTAGGTCCGTCGCTTCTCTTGGGTTAAGCCCCGATTTTTATCCTCCTCCATCCACCTTTTTTTTTATTGGATTTCCCTTTTAATTGGCCTTTATTAAAAAATATTAATTACCCTCCCAGTAAGCCACTGTGAGTTTGTAATTTCTTAGATATGATTAAATGGTTCAGTAACTTATGCTTATTTACCAGTTGAAATTGCCATGTCCTGTGCCTCAATTTTTTTCATTTATTTCACAGTTGGGTTTGATTAGTTTTATAATCATCAGTTTATGCTTGTTCACTATACACTTCTTTATTTTACATATATGCTTCTGTGTTAATTTGCTTATTTGTTGTCTTCATTGACCTCAGTATATATCATCTTTCTTCTACGACTATCTTTATTCAGTATGTGCATTCGGTTCTGTGCAAATTATGGATAATAATAATAATAATAGTAAATAGTAGTAGTAGTAGTAGTAGTAGTAGTAGTAGTAGTAGTAGTAATTAACATCAGAATGCATTTGCACATATATATAAAAAAAACTTTTTCAATATAGAGTTATTTCCTTAAAACCTCCACATTTAGTAGCAATAGTTTAAATCCCGATTTTCCGTTGCTTGCGATAATTAACGCGACACAGTTAGAAAATATTTCTTTTGTGTATGTTGAGAGGTGCCCATCACAAGCGCAAACTGAGATATCCTTTACAAGCGAAAAGTAAAGCCGAGGTATCCTTAACAAGCGGAAAGAAAACCTTTAAGTGCCCTTTACAAGAACAAAAAAGGTGGAGGTATCTGTTATAAGCATAAAGCCGGTGTATCCTTCACAAGCATAAAAAGGCCGAGATGTCTTTTACAACATATAGAAGAGCCGAGGTATCCTTCGCAAAGAAAAGCTAATGTATCCTTTGCAAACATAAAATAAAGCCGAGATATCCTTCACAAAGAAAAGCTAATGTATCCTTTGCAAACATAAAATAAAGCCGAGATATCCTTCACAAAGAAAAGCTAATGTATCCTTTGCAAACATAAAATAAAGCCGAGATATCCTTCACAAAGAAAAGCTAAGGTATCCTTTGCAAACATAAGATAAAGCCGAGGTATCCTTCACGAAGAAAAGCTAAGGCATCCTTTGCAAACATAAGATAAAGCCGAGGTATCCTTCACAAAGTAAAGCTAAGGTATCCTTTGCAAACATAAGATAAAGCCGAGGTATCCTTCACGAAGAAAAGCTAAGGCATCCTTTGCAAACATAAGATAAAGCCGAGGTATCCTTCACAAAGTAAAGCTAAGGTATCCTTTGCAAACATAAGATAAAGCCGAGGTATTCTTCACGAAGAAAAGCTAAGGCATCCTTTGCAAAACATAAGATAAAGCCTTCACAAAGTAAAGCTAAGGTATCCTTTGCAAACATAAGATAAAGCCGAGGTATCCTTCACGAAGAAAAGCTAAGGCATCCTTTGCAAACATAAGATAAAGCCGAGGTATCCTTCAAAAAGTAAAGCTAAGGTATCCTTTGCAAACATAAGATAAAGCCGAGGTATCCTTCACGAAGAAAAGCTAAGGCATCCTTTGCAAACATAAGATAAAGCCGAGGTATCCTTCACAAAGAAAAGGTAAGGTATCCTTTGCAAACATAAAATAAAGCCGAGGTATCCTTCTTAAAGAAAAGCTAAGATATCCTTTGCAGACTTAAAATAAAGCCGAGGTATCCTTCACAAAGAAAAGCTAAAGTATCCTTTGCAAACACAAAATAAAGTCGAGGTATCTTTCAGAAGCACAAATTAAAGCCAAGGTATCCTTCACAAACAAAAGCTGAGGTATCCTTTACAAACACAAACTAAATTGGAGTTCTCCTTCACAAACACAAAGTAAAGCCGAGACATCCTTCATAGACACAAATTAAAGCCGTGGTATCTTTCACAGACACAAAGTAAAGCATAGGTATCCTTTACAAACACAAAATAAAGCCAAGACATCCTTCACAAACAAAGTAAAGCAAATGCATCCATCGCTAGTACAAAGTAAAGCCAAGATATCCATCTTAAACACAAAGTAAAGCCGAGGCATCATTACAAACACAAAGTAAAGCTATGGTATCCTTCAAACACAGAGCTAAGATATCCTTCACAAACACAAAGCTAAGGTATCCTTCACAGACCCAAAGTAAAGCCAGGGTATCCTTCACAAACACAAAGTAAAGCCGAGGTCTCCTTCACAAACACAAAGTAAAGCCGATGTATCATTCACAAACACAAAGTAAATTGGAGATATCTTCACAAACATAAAGTAAATCCGATATATCCTTCTCAGGCACAAAGTAAAGCCGATGTATCCTTCACAAACACAAAGTAAAGCTGAAACTTCCCTACAGACACAGAGTAAAGCTGAGGTATCCTTCACAAACACAAAGTAAAGCTGAAAATTCCTTCACAGACAAAGAGTAAACCGAGGTATGTCACAAACACAAAGTAAAGCCGAGGTATCATTCACTGACACAAAATAAAGCTAAAGTATCCACAAACAAAGTAAAGCCGTGGTATCCTTCACAAACAAAGTAAAGCCATGGTATCCTTCACAAACAAAGTAAAGCCGTGGGGTCCTTCAAAAACTCAAAGTAAAGCCGTGGTATCCTTTACAGACACATAGTAAAGCTAAGGTATCCTTCAAAAACACAAAGCAAAGCAGAGATATCTTTCACAAAAAGTAAGTAAAGCCTAGGTATCATTAAGAAACAAAGTAAAGCTGAGGTATCATTCACAAAAATAAAGTAAAGCTGAGGTATCATTCGCATACACAAAGCAAAGTTTAGGTATCATTCACAAACACAAAGTAAAGCTGAGGTATCATTCACAAAGATAAAGTAAAGCTGAGGTATTCACAAACACAAAGTAAAGCTGAGGTATCATTCACAAAGACAAAGTAAAGCTGAGGTATTCACAAACACAAAGTAAAGCTGAGGTATCATTCACAAACACTAAGCAAAGCTGAGGTATCATTAATAAATAAAATAAAGCCGAGATATCCTTCACAAGCACAAAGTAAAGCGGAGGTATCATTCACAGACACAAAGTAAAGCGAAGGCAACCGTCACAAACAAAGTAAAACTTAGGTATCCTTCATAAACTCTAAGTAAGTCCGAGGTATCCTTCAGTGACGCAAAATAGAGCTAAAGCATCTTTCACAAACACAAAGTAAAGCCGTAGTATCATTCACAAACACAAAATAAAGCCGAGGTATCCTTCACAAATACAAAGCAAAAACGAGGTGTCCTTTACCGACACCAAGAAAAGCCGGTGTATCCCTTTGCTAGCATAAAGTAAAGCCGAGATATCTTTCCCATGCACAAAGCAAAACCGAGGCAGTAGATGCTTTGCCATAAATAAGCAACAGAATGTACTCAGTCAACTCCAATGCTTCGAAAGAGGAAAAATTTGGACCTTATCTCCGTGAGAGAGAGAGAGAGAGAGATAGTTGATTGTAGCACACATAACTATACCTTAATACCCAGGTTTTAGCGAATTAAAACCAATTTACTACATATGACTTATACTTTATTTGCTAATAATGATTCGTTTATGTATTATTTACATGTTAATATGATCCATAGGAAAGGCCACATGGAGTCTTTTATTATTTCTTTTATTACTTCTTTTTATTATTTCTTTTTCGGATAAGGCATTGTCTTGCATCAGTGTCTTATCTCCGGATAAGGAGCAATCGGTCCGTTGTTTCTTATCGGCCGATAAGACAGACCCTTCCGTGCATGCAGAGAGAGAGAGAGAGAGAGTGAGGGTGGAGCAGAGAGAGAGAGAGAGTCAGGGCAGATGACAATGACAATAGAATTGCAGTGTATGTAGGCTATATATATATATATATATATATATATATATATATATATATATATATATATATATATATATATATATACATATATATATATATATGTATATATGTGTATATATATATATGTATATGTATGTGTGTATGTAAACAAAAATAATATATGAAAGAAATGTATGTACAGGTATAGAAAAACAAAATAATGTCAGAAATATGAGAGAGCTCAGAGAACAATGTCAGACTCTGAGAGAGAGAGAGAGAGAGAGAGAGAGAGAGAGAGGAGAGAGAAACCAAACACAAAAATAAATGAAAAATATGACAGGTCAACTCGTCAAAACAATGCCAATAAAAGACGGAGAGAGAGAGAGAGAGAGAGAGAGAGAGAGAGAGAGAGAGAGAGAGAGAGAGAGAGAGAGAGAGAGAGAAACAAGTGACCCTGATGGGACGTGGTCCTCGTACGGTTTTCATTTGCGCCCCCCGAAAACGAAGACAAACTTCGCCTATCGGGAGACACGATGGCCCAACTTCCACTCTTAAGACGGATGTCACCTGAACTGAATTTCTCACGGAAGTTTTTTCTCTGTCCGGTATGTCCTGTATGAGTTTTCTTTTCTTTTTTTTGTTTTTTTTTTAGTTTTCTCTTCTCTCTCTCTCTCTCTCTCTCTCTCTCTCTCTCTCTCTCTCTCTCAGTAAATTTGAGGGACGGTGAAGCTAAGGTGTTACAAGGTACAATATACAGTTATATACTACCAACATATTGTATCTGTGTGTGTGAGTGTGTGTGTGTGTGTGTAGAGTAGAGAGAGAGAAAGAGAAAGAGAGAGAGAGAGAGAGAGAGAGAGAGAGAGAGAGAGAGAGAGAGAGAGAGAGAGAGACTGAGAACTGTATGTTAGTTTATGCGTTTTTTTTTTTTTTTCTTTGTTCAGTCTTATCTTAAGTGGTAATCACAGTTTTTCATAAGTGGGCTAGTCTATTATTATTATCAGTATGTTATTATTATTATTATTATTATTATTATTATTATTATTATTATTATTATTATTATTAATGACATTCGCATGGAACCAGCCCAAATGACCATTAATGAAGTGTGCTATATTAGAATTTTTATTTAATTTGAATAACAATTATAAAAATAATAATCTCTTTGCACCAGCAAGTGACCCGAGATCGATTCCACGCGCGAGGTTTAGAAAGGATGGGGCTGCGGGCGTGTGATAGAGGACTTGATCCTCGTCATTGAATAATACATTTTGACTGTTGCGCTAAACGGTAAAGTAATTAATGTACTTGAAGGTTAGTTGATTTCGGTGAGTTGCAGTTGGAGTAGGGCATGGGGTCCGCAACCTCATCCCAAAAAAGACTGGCAAAGAGGTGGGAGGCTAACTCCCCTTTGAATCAGCCATTCTATAAAAAAAAATGCTTAATAATAAGCATTTTAAGAATTTCGAAATTAAAAATGCTTAATAATAAGCATTTTGAGAATTTCCAAATAAAAATTGCATAATAATAAGCATTTTGAGAATTTCCAAATAAAAATTGCATAATAATAAGCATTTTGAGAATTTCCAAATAAAAATTGCTTAACAATAAGCATTTTGAGAATTTCCAAATAAAAATTGCTTAATAATATGCATTTTGAGAATTTCCACAAGCAGTACAGTTAAGTTCTTTACCAAACCCCATATCAACTTCTGTTTAAGAGCATTCAGAATAATGACGTGTGTAAGACACCACAAATGTTCTTGCAGTAAGCAGTAACTCATAAAACTTTCTCTTTCGTCCATCTTCCTCTCCACCCTCTCCTAACAATTGAATCATAGTGCCTGCGAGGTTTTCCTCCTGTTACACCATTCAAACCTTTCTACTCTCAGTTTCCGCTTCAGCGCTGAATGATCTCATAGGTGCCAGCGCTTGGCATTTGGCCTAAATTCTATATTTTTCTCTTCTAACCTTGGTATTATCTGAAACAGATCCAGTAATGGAGTGCGCATACCAAAGAAATGAAGACTCCGTCTCTTATGGTTTAAACGAAGTGGGAAAAGGATTAAGTTGTTTAAACATAGATTCAACGGGTTCCACCTTTTAGTTTTCTGTAAAAGAAAACTATTGTGCCGGCTTTGTCTGTCCGTCCTCACTTTTTTCTGTTCGCACTCAGTTCCTGAAGACTACTGAGGCTAGAGGGCTGCAAATCGGTATGTTGATCATAAACCATCCAATCATCAAACATACCAAATTGCAGCCCTCTAGCCTCAGTAGTTTTTATTTTATTTAAAGTTAAAGTTAGCCATAATCGTGCGCCTGGCACCGCAACAACACAGGCCACCAAGGCTGGCTAAGAGTTTCATGGGCCGTGGCTGAAAGTTTCATACAGTATTATACGCTGTACAGAAAACTCGATTGCGCCGAAGAAACTTCGGTGCATTTTTTACTTGTTTGTGATTATATTAAGTCTCGGGGTTTTATTCAGATGCCATTTTATAGGTTTTGTAGTCTAGTGAACTGCATTTTTATAGTTTGGGCTGAGAAGGCACCAGTAAATATTTTATATCTTTACTAAATATAGTGTTAATAACTTTTTTTCATAATTTAGCATAATCCTTCAAATTTCTCTAAACTTACCTTTAATGAAGAAGCTTTATTGTGGTTGCTATTCATGCTTAGTTTTTTATACTAACATTATCTACATGTGAAGGTGAAATAAAAATGATATTGCAAGGTACATGATTTTTGATCGGCAAGAAATGTGGAAAACTGAAAAATGTTTTGTAATTTCAACAATGACAAAACTCCCATTAAAGACAAAGTTCAGCATCAGCTATCATGTTGGAGATGTGTCTGTTTCGATTCCAAGTACAGGACCTTAATTCGGCAGGAATATGTAGAGCACAGTCGAAATCTACTTCGAGCTCTCTTGGCAGCTTAGTAGGGGAAGTCCCTGTAATCTCTGCATCAGTATGAGAGGCATAGGTTCGAATCCTGGCAGAGGCAGATACACTTAAATTGTATAATTACCTTTGAGTGCTATTGATTCCGAAAGTAAAATGAATTTTATATTGTATATATATATATATATACACATATACAGTATACAGTATATATATAGTATATATATATATATATATATATATATATATACACACACACACACACACACAAGTGTTACAGTAATATTTGTAATTTTTTCGATTCATTTTTCTTTAATATTTCAGATTCACATGAATAAACATACACACACACACACACACATATATATATAGATATATATATATATATATATATATATATATATATATATATATATATTATATATATATATATATGTGTATGTGTTATTATCTATATATATATATGTGTGTGTGTGTGTGTGTGTGTGTGTAATTTACGTGTATTTTTGCATCATGTATCCAAAATGTTAAATGCATTAAATAAATAAAAAATACAAATAGCATGACCATAACAACAACGCCCTTTTGTATTAAAAAAAACAATTTAGGGTATTTTTCGCTCCGGGAAACAAAATTAATCACCCAATAAATGTACTGCCAGTTATGGATTATCGATATATGACACTCGTTATTCACGATGATTTATGAATAAAAATGTACTTATGTTATTTTTCATATAAAAACTGTTTCTCTCTCTCTCTCTCTCTCTCTCATATATATATATATATATATATATATATATATATATATATATATATATATATATATATATATATATATATATATATCATATCTGTTACATATAGTGTTGTTCTCTCTTTGTAACTAAAGTTTTCCCATGACATATAGTTTATTCTCTCTAAAGTTTTTCCATGACATATACTTACTCTCTCTCTCTCTCTCTCTCTCTCTCTCTCTCTCTCTCTCTCTCTCTCTCTCTCCCTCATTTATCGCCAATTCTAACACGAACAAAGTTGTTCTCCCTTTGAAACTAAAGTTTGTCCGTGACGTATAGTTGCTCTCTCTCTCTCTCTCTCTCTCTCTCTCTCTCTCTCTCTCTCTCTCTCTCTATGTATATATATATATAGATTAAAAAATTCCTACATTAGTTTAGTATCTATCTCTTTCTCTCTTTCTATCTCATTTAAATGGCTACCGCCTGTCCCCGGTAGTTCACGCAGTGTCCCCCTAACCGAGAGAGAGAGAGAGAGAGAGAGAGAGCACCGAATGCTCCTGAGATCGATCCTGGGTTTAGCTTAATCAGGCGAATAAAATCCCCACCACCAGCCATATGAGAGGCACTGCTCCGTTTTGTGTAAGGAGCGGGAGTGGGGTGGGTGGAATTAGAGGGGGGGGAGATGGGAGAAAGGGAGAGTGGAAGGAGGAAGGGAGAAAGAGGAGATGGAATAGAAAGGTAGGAGATATGGGAGGGATAAAGAAGGGATGGAGGAAGAAGAGAGAGTGGATGGAACAGAAAGGGAAAGCTATTTGGGGGTAGGGATAAAGAGATGGAAAGCGATGGGGGAGGGATAAAGAGATGAAACAGAAAAGGAAGGAGATGGGGAAGGGATAAAGAGGAGATGGAACAGAAATGGAAAGCGACGGGTGGAGGAATAAAGAGATTGAACAAAAGGAAGGAAATGGGGAGGGATCAAAAGGCGATGGAGCAGAAGGGGAAAGAGAAAGAGGAGATGAAACAGAAGAGGGAAGAGATGGAGGAATGACAAAGAGGAGATGGAACAGAAAAGGAAGGAGATGGGATAAAGAAGAGATGGAGCAGAAGAGGGAAGAGATGGGGGAAGAAGAAAGAGATGGAACAGAAAAAGGAAAGAGATGAGGGAAGGAGAAAGAAATGGAACAGAAAAGGAAAGAGATGGGTGAGGGATAAAAAGGAGATGGAGCAGAAGAGGAAAGAGATGAGCAAAGGAGAAAGAGGAGTGGAACAGGAGAGGAAAGCGATGGATAAAGGATAAAGAAGAGATGGAACAGAAGAGGAAAGAGATGGAGGAAGGATAAAAAGGAGATGGAACGTAAATTTAGGAGATTGGGAGGGATAAAAGAGGACATAGAACAGAAAAGGGAAGCGATGGGGGAGGGATAAAGAGATGGAATAGAAAAGGAAAGAGATGGAGGAGGATAAAGAGGAGATGAAACAGAAGAGGAAAGAGATGGGGGAAGGAAAAAGAGGAGATGGAACAGAAAAGTTAGGAGATGGAAGAGGGATAAAGAGGAGATGGAATACGGAGGGATGTGAGAAAGTCAAGAAATGGGAGTTGATGGGTGGGGTCAAGGTGAGGGGGGATTTAGTGGGATGGGTTAGGGGATGGGGTGGTGACTGGAATTGGAAAAGGATGGAGGGGGAAAGATGGGGGGAGGGGAGGGAAAGGAGGGTGGATGTTTGTGGTAAATGAGAAGCATCGTTGGTCGGGTAGGATGATGAGATGGAATAGATAACTGGATGCGAGTGGGAGGGAAAGTGATGGTCAGATGGGACAGGAATGGGTGGTAGTGAATGGGAGAGGATAGGGGTTGAGAGGAGGCATAAACGAAAGGGTAAAGTGGACGGGATGGAGACAAGGATGGGGAATTGATAAAAAAATTTTATGTATAGGGGATGGGAAAAGTTAGAGGAGGGGTAGGATAGTGAGGGAGTGAATGTTATGGGAATAAGAAAGGGGGACTGGATGTAAGGGATGAAAAGATGGAAGGGGAAAGTGATAGAGGATGGGACAGAGGTTAAAAGGGAGGTAAAATTTAATGAGGGGGAAGTTGGTGGATGGGGGTTAATGGAGGAGGAATGTTGGTATGGGATGTCAGTCGAAAGAGAAGAGGGGGCGGGTTGAAATAGTGGAAGGGGAGGTGTGAATTTGCAACAGATATTAGAGTCTGGTTCAAACGGCAATAAGTCGACATTGGACCCAAAATCTAATCGCGTATGATAGTCATTTTCGTAACTGCAGAGGCCGATGGCACAGGGAAAATTGAGGGAATTCCAAAGCCTTGAAAAAGGGGGAAAAAGCAATTATTTATGTATATATATATATATATAGGTACAGATGTATGTGTATGTATATATAAGTATATTTATATGTGTATATGTATGTATTATATATATATATAATATAATATATATATATGTGTGTGTCTGTATATATATATATTATATATATATATATATATAATATATATATATATATATATATATATATATATATATATATATATATATATATATATATATATATATATATATATATATCACTGTATATGTTTGATAATCTCAAAGTAATATATATATATATATATATATATATATATATATATATATATATATATATATATATATATATATATATATATATATATGCTGAAGATAAGCAAGTGCAAGCGGTAACAAAAATACTCGTGTATATACATGCTCAAGCACACATGTAAGAACACTATTCATGGTAAATAATTCAGTTCTTCATCCTTGAAATTCCAGGACGCACAAAATAATCTTCTCATCCGATTACGAGAAGAATTAAGCCCCGCACTCACTCGTAACTGTCTGGGAATCTGTTTTAACAGGATTGGAATATCTCTCTCTCTCTCTCTCTCTCTCTCTCTCTCTCTCTCTCTCTCTCTCTCTCTCTCTCTCTCTCTCTCAGTTTAGCCTTTCATCTTTCTTGAAAGAGGAGTATTATGTTTTATTTCCAGTCATCTGGTCACCCCCTCACACTGACCCCCTCTCTTCTCTCTCTCTCTCTCTCTCTCTCTCTCTCTCTCCTCTCTCTCTCAGTTCAGTCTTTCATCTTTCTTGAAAGTAGAATGATTAGTATGTTTATTTCCTCTCGTCTGGCCCCCCCACCATGCTCTCTCTCTCTCTCTCTCTCTCTCTCTCTCTACTCTTTTTCTCAATATAAAGTGTAGCATCCATGGTCTGTCATATGAATCATATGCATAGGTCAGTAGTTCTTTTTTTGCACATAAATAGATCCGATCTAATTGCATGAGGATGCAGCATAATTATCCCATAGAAAAAAGATCCTGAGTGTGTCTAGATAACTGTGTATACTATCACTACTACCATAACTCCTATCGTTTCTCCTACTATTACTAACATTGCTGTTGCTGCTGCCGTGACTAATATTTTTATGGGACTGCTAAATACCACTATTGCTGCTTATGACACCGTTACTGTTGCAATTTTATTTAACGAGCTTTGTTACTAAACTTTTTTATTTTAGTAACAGAACACGTTCAAGGAAGCTGCAACAGTAATGGTAGCAGATGCAGAAGCATATAGTGGTACAGCTAAAATAGTAGTAGCAATGTCAGCAGTAAAAAACATTAGAAGCAAAATTAGTAGCAGTTGTATATACAGTTATCAAGACACTCATTACTATCATACCACCACAAGACCCATAGTTATAGGAACGACACCACCACCACCAGCAGTAGCTGGAGGCAACACGAGCCCCTAATCGCGTTTAACCGTGTCAGTAGGGAGTTCACTACCTCCTAATGACAGCACCCTCCCTCCGGGAAGCTAAGCCGATCAAATCCGATGTCGTAAGGCTCGCACGGAAGCGTTCTGGGCAAAAACACCGTCGCGCCGCGCCTGTTCCGCAGAATACGTCGCAGGTTACGCGGACTGCCGGAAGACTTAGAACAGTTATAGGTTACTGAGGCACGATTAAAGAAAGTTGCAGAACAAGGGACGAGATAAAGTAGGCCTGCGTACCTCCGCTTAGGTCTCTCCAAGGTGTAAAGAATATTCTTTAGGCCTTGGGTCCCTCAGCGGGGAATAAATGAATCCAAGGCAATGAATTATGGTAAGTAATATTATTTTTTAGTTTTCTGTAAAAGAAAACCATTGCGCCGGCTTTGTCCGTCCGCACTTTATTCTGTCCGCACTTTTTTCTGTCCGCACTTTATTCTGTCCGCACTTTTTCTGTCCGCCCTCAGATCTTAAAAACTACTAAGGCTAGAGGGCTGCAAGTTGTTGTGTTGATCATTCACCCTCCGATCTTCAAACATACCAAATTGCAGCCCTCTAGCCTCAGTAGTTTTTATTTTATTTAAAGGTTAAAGTTAGCCATAATCGTGAGTCTGGCAACGATATAGGACAGGCTACCACCGGCCGTGGTTAAAGTTCCATGGGCCGCGGCCCATTTAGCGTTACACCGAGTCCACCAAAAGATAGATCTATTTTCGGTGGCCTTGATTATACGGTATACAGAAACTCGATTGCCCCGGAAACTTCGGCGCATTTTCTACTTGTTATTTCTTTTGGATGCTTGATCTACGGCAATAATAATAATAATAATAATAATAATAATAATAATAATAATAATTAATAGTGGGCAAGATGATAACCTTGGTGACATATATTGAAATTTTAATCGACGTCCTGCAAAAAGTTATTCATCCGGAGAAGGTCACCTACGTTCAATTGAATTTCGTTCACCCGTTCTTAATATATCATTCCAGCACAGACACAAGCACAAACACATTTAAACAGTCTCGGAGACACCCAGACACGAATAATAACATGCTGTATATTTGCTAGTGACAGGGATTAACACAAGACGTTTGGACGCCTCAGATAATGGGGACGAACAGAAAACATAAAAGAACGATCTTGCCGAAAGTTACACAACAGTCTCTGCCAAAATTTAATAACATTTTGCTTAAGTTCTCGTCAAGTTTGTGAACATGCAAACTGAACTAGAAATCATATTTCTTCGTGGAAGGTAATTACAGAGTTGTGTATATGCACAGATTATTTCAAATACTTTCAAGGTACATATATGAAAAGGAACCTAGATGAATTGCAGGTCACAAAGATGACTAAGTGATATGAAGTGAAGTAAAGTGGAATTGCAAATTGCACAGACTAAGAGGAAGTCGCAAAAGCATTACATGTTCAATATAAAGCTGCTAATTACTGAGATACGAACTGAATCACATTCTTATTATTATTATTATTATTATTATTATTAGTAGTAGTAGTAGTAGTAGTAGTAGTAGTAGTTGTTGTTGTTGTTAAAGAAATGTAGGAGAAGGAAGTATATAGAAAAACAAAGAATGAACAAAATAAGCTCAATAATATAAAACAAATTTACTATGAAGACTCCCTTTTCCAACTCACGTGATCGTTCCTTTTAATTTTTCCAAATTTTATTTTCTGTCATAATCACGTTAGTTAGTGTACTATGTCTAACAAAACCAGCTCTATTCCTGTGACCTACTTTACCCATTCCCATTCCCAATCACTTCAGTCAATTCCCACCCCCATTCCTGGGACCCCCATCACCCACAGCATCACCCATTCACTTCCCCTGCTTACCTGTTCCCTGTCACTTCACACCCCAATCACACTCAATCAACTAAGCATCTCTTTGAACTTAATTCCCAAAATTCTCCATCACGTTACATTACACGAATTACAGTCACTTCTCTTTCACTTCATTTTTTCCAGTCACTTCCCTGTCACTTCATTTTTTTCATTCACTTCCTTGTCACTTCATCTATTCCAGTCACTTCCCTGACACTTCTTTTTTCATTCACTTACCTGTCACTTCCCTTTCACTTCATGTTTTCCCATCACTTCCCTGGCACTTTTTTTTTCCAGTCACTATATACCCTGTCATTTCTTTTTTTCCGCTCACTTCCGTGACACCTTATTTTTCTAGTCACTTCCCTGACACTTCTTTTTTTATCCCGTCACTTCCCTATCACTTCATCTGTTCCAGTCACTTCCCTGTCACTTCATATATTCCTGTCACTTCCCTGTCATTTCATTTATTCCCGTCACTTCCCTGTCACTTCATATATTCCCGTCACTTCCCGAATAACTTCATCTATTCCAGTCACTTCCCTGTCACTTCCCCTACTCGTCTTCCATGGGGTCACCTCACTGTGTCATCCGGTTGCTTAAGCTGTAAGTAGGCCTAATAGGGTGATAATAATTTCTACCTGATTAAGGGCGAAAGGAAATCGTGTGAAAAGAGGATTATATTGATATGTATAGTATGTATGTATGTATGTGTGTATGTATGTTCCGTATGGATGCATATGGACATATTTTGATGTTTTAATGACTACATCGATTATATATATATATATATATGTATATATGTGTGTGTGTGTGTGTGTGTGTGTGTGTGTGTGTGTGTATTATAATGAGTATGTAGTTGTATATCTATATGTATCGAAAACAAAGAAAAAGAATGACAAGTATTTCCTATTGCTCGAAAACAAGTGCACTCCATATACACATACTCAGACTCATATAAATAAGGAGAGAGAGAGAGAGAGAGAGAGAGAGAGAGAGAGAGAGAGAGAGAGAGAGAGAGAGAGAGAGAGAGAGAGAGTCTCCTGTTTCGTCTCATTGATCGTGTAAGGTGCTGAAGTTCTCCCCCAAAAAGGATTTTGAATGTCATAATTTTATGAAGCTGAGGAGAGAGAGAGAGAGAGAGAGAGAGCGGGGAGGGGGGGCAGTGTATGAACTGAAAAACTAAAAGTGCAATGAACATTAAATGAACATGAAACACTTAAAGAAAACCAACAAAAAGAACGTTAGTCTAATAACCATAATGTCTTCAGTGGGAGAATTTAGATATAAAACGTTTATATAAAGAAAGAAATAATTATGAAACGTTAATAGTAAAAGAAGAAATAATTATGAAAATAAAACTTTTCCCATGAAAAATGGCCTCCTCTTGTCGCAGGACTAGCGGCGAATTTCTCCCGTTTCTGTGAGAACTTATAATAAAATATGACCCTTTCCGTCCCTCCCCTAATCTCACACCTCCCCTTTTGGCCCCCCCACCCTTTTCCTCCCCTTCCCACTTCCCCTTGTTAGAAGGGGCGATCTCTTCCTTTTTTTCCTCCCGTTCCTCTCCTCACCTCCTCTTTTCCCCTTTCCATCCTTGGCTAAGGGGACACCCCCCCTCTCTCACTCTCCCCTACCCTCACCTGAAACCTCCATTTACCCCTTCATTCCCTTCCCCTCCCTTCCTTCCTGTTTCCCCTTCCCATCCTTGGTTAAGGGGACCTCCTTCCTCTTCCTTCCCCCTACCCTCCTGTGAAACCTATTGTTTATTCCCCCCCTTCATTCTTTTCCCTTCCCTTCTCTTCCCTCCCCTTCCCCTCCTTATTTCATCTCACACTCCCCTCGCCACAAGCACCACCGATCCCCTCCCCCTCCTTCCCTCTCCCACCTCCTGGCAGACTGAGGGAACATTAATCATAGAGAAGTCCTGCCCAAACTTTCCCTCAACAAAAAGCTAAATCCCAATTAACTGGGTGTCCAGCACTTAATCACCTCAGACGGATTGCTCCTCTCAGGGATTTATGACAGCCTCTTCCTCTCGTCATCTCTCTCTCTCTCTCTCTCTCTCTCTCACTTAGTGTTTTTTGTTCTCAATTAGTGTTTCTCTCTCTCCTCTCTCTCTCTCTCTCTCTCTCTCTCTTAGTGTTTTTCTCTCTCAATTAGTGTTCTCTCTCTTTTCTCTAACTTAGTGCTTCTCTCTCTCTCTCTCTCTCTCTCTCTCTCTCTTTCTCTCTCTTTCCTTATTTATTTTCTCTCTCTCTCCTCTCTTCTTGTCTCTCTCTCTCTCACTTAGTGTTTTCTTTCTCTTTCTCACTTAGTATTTTTTCCTCCCTCACTTGATGTTCTCTCTCTCACCTATTGTTTTCTCTCTCTCTCTCTCTCTCTCTCTCTCTCTCTCTCTCTCTCTCTCTCTCACTTAATGTTTCGTAAAGGTAAAGAAGCACATCAATGTCTGTTTTTAATGCTTACTTCCAAAGCCATGTTGTTTGGCTTAGCCAGAGTTTCTTGTACATAACATACCGTTAAAATTTGGAATTCTCCCTTACTTCAGTTTTTCCGTTTTCCATAATCTCCCTTTCTCAAAAAGCGAACTGATCGCAACTCGTTGAGTTATGCCCCAATTTTTCCTTTCAGGTCTGAGCAGACACCTGTTATTTCGGACTTCCGTTTTGGGGGTTTCTTAAACATTTCATGTTAAAGAAGTTAAAAAAAGCTACTTTGATACTGTTTTGAGGTTTCCTAAATACTTTATGCTGTTAAGTAAATAAAAATACTATACAATTTGAGGATTCCTAAAATGTGTGTTGTTAAAAAGAAAAAAAAAAGTCTATATAATTCTCCTAGATAATTAGCACCAGAATAATGTTTGAGTTTAGTTTCTAAAACGTTACTTAATTTTTACTTTGAATGGCGATGTAAGAAAAATGCACGCACATACGCGGACGCGCGCACACATACACACACACATACACACAAATACAAAGCTGTGAGAATGCACAATTTCCTTTGATATGCAGCAAATGACTTGCACTTCTTTCTTGAGTTATTGTAACAAAGTATATTTAAGCATTGATCCTTATGGTGTTACTAAAATTCCTCTACTTCTGAATCTCTGCTGTCTGTGTCACTTGTCTTAGACTGGTGAAATCGCCATACCTTTGAATTTCATCCTGGTTTCACGTGAAATTGTTTGGTGAAATCTCCTTCTTTTTGAATTTCTCAAGCTGGTTTCACGTGAGATTGTTTGGTGAAATCGCTTTATTCTGCATAGGCTGTCACGTGAGCTTGTTTGGCGAAATCACATGAGCTGTTACGTTTGGTGAAATCCTTCTTAATCTAATGAATGTCACAAGAGCTTGTTTGTCACGATGAGCTTGTTGTTTGGAAATCCATTATGATTCCCAAAATGAGCTGTCACATGAGCTTGCTTGGTGAAATCCCTTTTCGAATCCCAAAAAGAGCTGTCACTTGAGCTTATTTGGAGAAATCCCATTATGACTCCCAAAATGAGCTGTCAAATGAGCTTGCTTGGTGAAATCCCTTTACGAATCCCAAAAAGAGTTGTCACAAGAGCTTATTTGGTGAAATCCCATTATGATTCCTTTTTGGTGAAAATGAATTGGCTATCACATGAGTTTGCTGGATGAATCCTTTACGAATCCCAAAAGGGGCTGTTACATGAACTTGTTTGGTGAAATCCCTTTACGAATCCCAAAAGGGGCTGTCACAAGAGCTTGTTTGGTGAATTCCCCGTGCGAATCCCAAAAGAGGCTGTCACATGAACTTGTTTGGTGAAAACCCTTTACAAATCCAAAAGGGGCTGTCGCATGAACTTCTTTGGTGAAATCCCTCTACGAATCCCAAAAGGGGCTGTCACAAGAGCTTGTTTGGTGAATACCCCGTACGAATCCCAAAAGAGGCTGTCACATGAGCTTGTCTGGTGAAATCCATTTACAAATCCTATAACGGGCTATCACATGAGCTTGTTTGGTGAAATCACTTTACAAATCCCCAAAGGGGCTATCACATGAACAAATAAGTAGAAATAATAAATGAATAAATGTTTAAACAAGTGCAAATAAATAAGCATGTGACACCATCTCAAAATAACTACTAAGAAGTGATTACCTGAATAGATTGCCCCCATGGGGGGATGGGGTTAGTCCCGTCAGTGCACTGTAGCCATTACTAGAGGTTCTTTGCAGGGTCCCTTCGGTCCGTAGCTGCAACCCCTTTCATTCCATTTACTGTACCTCTGTTCATAGTAACTTTTTTCCATCTCACTTTCCACCCTCTCCTAAATATTGTTTCTGCTGTACATTATTTTCAGCGCTGAATGACCTCACAGATCTCAGCGCTTGTCTTTTGGCCCAAATTTTACATTCCGATTATCCGATTCCTAAACAGATTAGTGAATAAAACAGTTAGTAAATAAACAAGAATAGAATTTTGCTTAATAAACATAACTGAACAATTGAAAACAAGGAACAAATGACTGACTAAATCCATAATGAACAGAATGCAAAGAAGCAAAAGCAGCAGAAAATGTCCTTGAAAGAAATACAAGGAAAAAACGATAAGCGGATGACAGCAGCTGCGAACTTCCTTTTCGCAAAATATAACCCACGAAAGCTTTTTCCTTTCTCGCCCACCCCTTAACCTCCCTTATGCCCAAGCTACCGAGATAAATGCAATGCAGAGTACCCAGTCATCTAACGGAAAAGCATAGCAAGCATCTTGCACAGTAGAATCGCTGGCGTATCCAGCCACTAAGCATTTCAGCTTTCGGCCGTTCTAAGCGAAATCTGTGTCACCTCCCCTCTGATGTGGATTGTGGGGAGAGTCGAATGATAACAATATACCGCACAGAATGACCTGGTGGGGGGAGGAAGGGGGTATGGGGTTTGCAGCCTCATGCCCTGGATTTATTGTCAAATAATAATAATAATAATAATAATAATAATTATTATTATTATTATTATTATTATTATTATTATTATTATTATTATTCAGAAGATGAAACCTAATCTATACGGAACAAGCCCACACGGGCCATTGACGTGAAATTGAAGCTTCCAAAGAGTATTGTGGTGTTCATTACGAAACGTGAAAGGAATATGGTGAAAATATATATACCGTGTATGTATATATATATATATATATATATTTTATGTATATATATATATATATATATATATATATATATATAGTATATATACAGGTATTTATATTTTTTTAAGTATATACCATACAAAAGACTTATACTTAAAGGCATACAGTATACACTCTCATCTCTAGCCCTCTCATATTTCTCATCTAATTAGGTCTGGTCTCCCCACCCCTCTGGTGCCCATAGATGCCCCGCTGACACGATCACGTGATATTCTCCCCGGTAAGCACAATGGATGTATAGAAAATGGGCCTAAGTTGTTTTCTTCCCTGTGGGATCAATCTCTGGTCTTTCTGGTAGTAATGTGAAGTTCTTAGCCACGGAGAATAATAGTTCTTATTTAGAAATTAGATTATTATTAATAGTACGCGTTTTGTTTTTACACAAGTAACACCCTGTATGGGGGTAGCGCCATCAGTGCACGTCACGCAGTGCACTGTAGGCATTACTTAAAGTTCTTTTTCAGCGTCCCTTCGGCCCCAAGCTACAAACCCTTTTGTTCGTTTTACTGTACCTCCGTTCATATTACCTTTCTTCCATCGTGCTTTCCACCCTGTCCTACCAATTGTTTTATCGTGCAACTGCGAGGTCTTCCTCCTGTTACACCTTTCAAACCTCCTTGACTCTCAATTTCCCTTTCAGCGCTGAATGACCTCATAGGTGCCAGCCCTTCGTCTTTGGCCTAAATTTTACGTTCAAATTCCGATACACAAGTAATATTGAAAACAGAATTGTTAGTTGTATAATTATCACACAATGGTAATGATGTGTTGATGATGGCAATGATAATGATAATGATGATGAAAATAAAGAAAATAAAGACCTCTCGACATTTCCCATCCCACAACAAATCTTTAGACAATTTTTTAGAGTCAGTGTCACCATCACTATTCTCTTGGCGTTCGGATCTCACTTGCAATAGGTCGCTAAGGTTGTTGCAAGCTTTGGAACACACGCGCTGCTTTCGTTATCTTCCTTTCCATCGATACTGGACTAGATGAGGGCATTTGGTCTCCCTTCCCATCGGCCGCTACGTCTAAAAGATGCTTATTGAAGAGACACGTGTTGTAAAATACTCTTGGAAAATTTTTGAAATATTCTCTCTCTCTCTCTCTCTCTCTCTCTCTCTCTCTCTCTCTCTCTCTCTCTCTCTTTTCATTATTCTTCTTCTCCTTCTTCAGCTGTCTCATATTAAAACTTTAAAGATGGCAAGTAATCTTGTGGCATTTTGATATTTCCTTGTTTCTTTTCATTTTCATTTCTGATAAATTCTTCTTATTTATATTTTGTCCCTTTTTCTCTTCCTTTCACTTTTGACTTTTATCTGTTTCTGTTTTTTATCGTCTTCTCTTTCTTTCCATTATTCCTCCTCCTCCTCCACCTCCATCCTCCTCCTCCTCCTCTTACTCTCCTTCTAAACCCCAACCCCCTTTCGTGTGGTATCAGTATTCTATCATCCCCCTCCCCTCTACTACCAACTTCCCCCCTTTCTTCCCCACCCCCAACAATCGACCAGCATCCATGATTCCGCATTACCATATTATTACCTATTACTTCCTCTCTTATCCTCCACTTCACCTCTTCTTTATCAACATGATCCTGGCGGCTCATTTGCATCGTTCATCTGGCAACGCCAGAGCAACAGTGAAGCCACCGGCTGTGAGACGTAATGTTTGCGAATCTCTCTCTCTCTCTCTCTCTCTCTCTCTCTCTCTCTCTCTCTCTCTCTAAGATATGACAGATTTCATCTTTCCAACTTGTTTTTTGAGAATAAGTTGTATGAAGTCGAAATAGAAATAGCCTCGAAATTAAGAAAATGTTAATTTAATAATCATTCCGTCTTTCTGGGTGCAAGTCTGTAACCTGGTTACATCGCATTACAGTTAACTGACCATCAGATACTTAATACACTTCATGTTTCAATGGACTTCAATAGAAATTTATAGTAAATGAAACCACGGAGTCTCTCGCTTTGGAATCGATCTCAGCCTCTTGCTGATGAAGGGTGTGTCGCTAACCAGTGAGCCGCATGATTATATATATATATATATATATATATATATATATATATATATATATATATATATATATATATATATATATATATATATATATATTATATATATGTATGTATATATATATACATGTATAATTAGATATATCTATATTACATATTATATATATGTGTGTGTGTGTGTGAAATTTTATCACAGCATCATGACTTATGTACAAAAATTAAGCTACAAATGTTGCTTAATATCCAATTCGCGCTGGTTTTGAACGTCGACTGAAAGTCGCTGGAGGGGACTGTCGAGTGTTCGAGTCACTTAGGTACCAAACCATTGATCGCTTATTATACCCCATCGGTGATATTCCCGAAGTAGCACGCTTAGAATTGTATATGTATATTAAAATACGCTTATATATTAATGTTTGTATATATGTGTGTACATACATATATATATATATATATATATATATATATATATATATATATATATATATATATATATATATATATATATATAATATTTATAGGAGAGAGAGAGAGAGAGAGAGAGAGAGCACATTATGGCATGTAATTACATTATTTATATATATATATATATATATATATATATATATATATATATATATATATATATATATATATATAATATATATAGAGAGAGAGAGATATAGAGCATATTATGGTATATAATTTAACAAGACAGTCTATGTTATGATATGTAACCCAAAAAACGTAAAAAAAGAAATGCTTCAACAAAATATCTTTGATCTGAGTTTAGCCATCCCAGGACCGTGCATCCGATGCTACGAAGATTTCCAGCGAAATGAATCTTAAAAGAAAATATACGGCGACATTTCTCTCGTTCATTTCTACGCAAGAGCACGGGCATATCCTCACTGGATCTTTTATTATTAATGTCACAGAATACGGGGATTTCTTACCAAAATGACCGTTTTAGGAACCAAGGATGTTTGAGATGTTTCTTTGTATACATATAGGTATAGAGAATACGATATTAAACGGTATTTTTGGCTGAATACACACACACTTCTATATAATATATATATTATATATATATATATATATATATATATATATATATATATATATATATATATATATATATATATATATATATATATATATTTATATATATATAAGTAATTATGTATGTATATATATATATATATATATATATATATATATATATATATATATATATATATATATATATATAATTTATGTATATGTAATATGTATATAGTTAGAGATACTGATATATATATATGTATATATATATATATATATATATATATATATATGTATATATACTCGTATATCTTAATAAAAATAACAAGCCTTAAATATATAATGTCAGGAACATTGCAGTCCTTATGCATGCATGAATATACGCATACACAATCTCACATGCACGTATTGATTGAAATGACCAACGCTACACAATCATGTATGTATGTATGTATGTATAACGTCGTCAAGCTTACGCAACCTTCTATTATTATAACGCCTGTTGCGCTTCGTTTCCAAATCGTACCAGGTACAATTTGGTCAGGGAAAATGGGCGACTCGGCAGAAATTAACGCTGACGTTCCGAAAATCACAGTGAAATCGCGCCCAGGTGCAGGTGGTCCTTGTTCAAAAGTCTTCATAAAAACATAAAGATGAAATGAGAGAGAGAGAGAGAGAGAGAGAGAGGTGGGCTTTTCTTCTTTTAGACTTGCTTTTTACTCATCGAATGTCATGCGAAAATGGAAGTAGCAAGAATTATTACTTCAGTCTCTCTCTCTCTCTCTCTCTCTCTCTCTCTCTCTCTCTCTCTCTCTCTCTCTCTCTCTCTCTCTGAGGTATTTTTCGTATTCAGCTAAATACTTCGCCTTCTCTCCACGTCTGCTAAATGGGGCCAAAACATCGTTTATTTAATTCCAAGAAATGGGACTTGTCACCATCATAATATGTTTCCCTTGAATCCTGTTTTCCGTTATTATCTTAATGAAGAGAATAAGGCAACGACCTTTGGCTTTGTTCTGTCGCCGTGAATCCTCTCTCTAATGGCATCGACAAAAATACTGAATCACTGAAAATAAACGAAAATATGGCTCGCATATAAGAAAATTGAATGAAGTAAAGCAAAATTTGTCAGGCGTTCACCATTCTTTGTCAGTTACTATATAGGAACATTTTTTTGCTGCCCATGAACAATTTGTTATTTTATCAGTTATAAATAGGAGACTGTAAACAAACGGATACACTCATATTATATATGTATATATACAAATTATATATATGTACACACTCATACACACACACACACACACATATATATATACATACATATATATAAATATTATAATGCAGAGTTAATGATTTAATGGATAAAAGAAAAACGTGAATGATTTAAGAGTAAGACGGGTTAACGAGAATCTACGGGTGCTTGTGGAAGTAGCTATTGCAAACATAGGTGGAGTAATTCAAAGGTAATATGGTATATAGGCTCCAGGGATTAGGATAAACTGTTGGAAGCTGCAGCAGCACAGTGAAGGAGTCAGTGCATTGCTACTGAAAATTTAGTGCGCGCGAGGAACTTTTTTTTTTGTGGTTATTTATACACGAGTCAACAGTTACAGGACGAACGTAGTAACACTTGTTTTGATTTTTTATAGATTCAGTAATTTTTTATGTGAATCACTTTGTATACTATATATTATATATATATGTATGTATGCCGCTAATATATTCATATATAAATTTTATATATATATTATGTAATGGTGTATATATATATATATATATATATATATATATATATATATATATATATATATATATATATATATATATATATATATATATATTATTATGAAGGATTATCTAGTTTTTAAAAAAAAATCATGTGAAGGAAAAGGAATTTACTCTTGACACACTTGTAACTAATAGCTGAATAACTGACCAGCGACTTTAGAGACGAAATGTGAAATAGAATTGAGTTTAATGTTATTAAGTTAGAGCGAAACGAAAATTTTCGCGAGAGAGAAAAAGGGAAAGAAAAAATGAGTTAAAAATAAAGTAAAAAGACCATTATCTCACAACGGGCGAAAGGGTCCCAGCAGATTTAAGTAGTTTTGCAATGAAAAATGGCGTTCCGTTCAAATTTAATAGGATCCGGGAGAGAGAGAGAGAGAGGCTGGACTTTGGATGGCAAATATAAAGTACTATCTCTTATATATATATAAAAATCGGACTTGAAGGGAACAACTTATGGATTATGGGGAATGGGGTGCACAGAATGAGGTGGGGAAGGGAGCATAGAGGTTGTGGGGTGTAATGGGAGGGGGAACAATGATAGGAGTGGGTGATGGGTTTTGCCGTAGGGGGAAGGAAATCGGGGAATGGTGCTGGGTATTATTGGAGTGGGGAAAAAGTATATCTTAGCTTAACCAGACCACTGAGCTGATTAACAGCTCTCCTAGGGCTGGCCCGAAGGATTAGATTTATTTTACGTGGCTAAGAACCAGTTGGTTTCCTAGCAACGGGACCTGCAGCTTATTGTGGAATCCGAACCACATTATACCGAGAAATGAATTTCTATCGCCAGAAATAAATTCCTCTAATTCTTCATTGACTGGCCGGAGACTCGAACTTGGGCCTAGCAGAGTGCTAGCCGACAACTCTACCGACTCACCCAACGAGGAACTAACGTGACCTACAGCTTATTGTGGAATCCGAACCACAGTATAGCGAGAAATGAATTTCCATCACCAGAAATAAATTCCTCTTATTCTTCATTGGCCGGTCGGAGATTCGAACTCGCGTCCAGCAGAGTGCTTGCTGAGAACGGAACTGGAGTGGGGGAGATTTTTGGGGAAGAGGGTAAGATAACATGGGAGGGGGAAGAGAAACAGGGTGGGGGAGGCACAGGGGAGGGGGTATGGTTTTTCGGGAGGGGGTTGAGGGATGGGAAGAGAGCCACCACATGAGTCAGTTTTTCAAGGGAAGGGGGAAGATATATACAAGGGGAAGGGCATGAAGTAGCCGCGGGAGAGGGAGAAGAATGATGGGGAAGGTTGTAGGGTGTTACGGGAAGGGGCATATAATTTTGACAATCCTGTCCCCACCCCCCTACCCCGCTAACCCCCTTTCCCCCACCCCATTGAAACAGCTGCATCAGATTCCCATAAAACAGCAATGTCTTTATCAGCCGCGTGTAGAGGGGGAGGGGAGAGAGGAAGGGAAGGCGGAGGAGGAGGAGGGGAGGAGGGGAGGGAGGTCATCTAGCGCTACAGACCCTATGTGAAAAGACAAAAAAAAAAAAAAACTCTCCGCACGTATCTTCCGAAACTCCGGCGGAGGAAAAGTCTTTGCTTGGCGTCATTTGCATGATTGCCTGCTACTCCGGGCGACGAAGTTTGGCAAATGCTTCCCGGGGCCGGTTCTTCGGGTTTTCGGGGTTTCGGGTTTTCTTTAGCGGGGACGGAGACCCGAGTCGCTCTAACGGGGGCCTCCGTGGGAAGGTCTCAATCGCCGGGAATCAATGTTGTAAATTACGGCGACTTGACCGTCGTCGTCGTTGCCTGACGAGGAGAGAGAGAGAGAGAGAGAGAGAGAGAGAGAGAGAGAGAGAGAGAGAGAGAGAGAGAGACTTCATACTTTTTCCTCCCTTTCTATCAGTTTCTCTTCTGACTGTCGAGACTGAATTATACCTTTCCTCCGTCTTTCATTTGGTCTCGATTAAATATTTACACACAGAGAGAGAGAGAGAGAGAGAGAGACAGACAGACAGACAGACAGACAGACTTTATATTATACTTCTTTATTTCTCTCGGTTTCTCTTCTGACCGAAGAGGGATTGTATATCCATTCTTAGTCTTTCATTTGGTCTCGATTAAATATTGAGAGAGAGAGTTTATACTTCTTTCTATTTTTCTCTCATTTTCTCTTCTGACTGAAGAGACTGTATACCTTTTTTGCGTCTTTCATGTGGTTTCCATTAAATATTAAAAGAGAGAGAGAGAGAGAGAGAGAGAGAGAGAGAGAGAGAGAGAGAGAGAGAGATACTTTTCATACATTTGGTTTCTGTCCCCTAATATCTGAATAGAGAGAGAGAAGTGTTATTTTATCACTTCAGTAAAGAGAGAGATTTTAGCTCTCTTTCTCATTACTTACATCTGGCATTGTAAATAAAGAGAGAGGGGCCATATCTCTCATCATTGCTTTCAACCTTTATTTCGAATAGAGAGAGAGAGAGAGAGAGAGAGAGATAGATATTTTACACATTTTCGTTTCACCTAATATCTAAGTTGAGTGAAAGAGAGTGAGGGAAAGATAAAGAGAGAGAGATTTTAGCTGTCTTTCTCACTTTAATTACATCTGGTGTTGGTAATAAAGAGAGAGGGACTATATTTCTCATAATTTTCAATTTCTATTTCGAATAGCGAGAGAGAGAGAATCGCTGCACTTTTTTAATTTTCCATAACTTCTCTTAAATAATCGACCAAAAACTTTTTTTTTTTTCGACCAAAAACTTTTTTCTTTTTTGAACCAAAAACTTTTTTTTTTTTTTTTCGACCTAAAACTTTTTTTTTTCGACCAGAAGCTTTTTTCCTTTCGACCAAAGCTTTTTTTCTTTTTTGACCAAAAACTTTTTTTATTTTAGTAAAAAAAAAAAACCTTCTTCGACAGGAAAACAAGACGTGCCGAAATAGCGCCAGGCGATAGATCCCAATCAATTAGGAGGACGGACTCATAACTGCAGCGGAAGTAAGGAAACAATGTCGCCCGAGACGGAATACACAAGTAGGTCATAAAATCGAAAGTGTATGAATAATAATTTGTAGCGTATTGGAATGAAGAGGGGAGAGAGGGCGGGGAGGTGAGGGGTGTATGTGATAGGTGAGATAGGGGACGCAGTTGTTGGGTGATGCACTTGATGGGTAGGGGAACGAGTGATGACCCTGTGGTGGTGAGGGAAGGAGGAAAGACACCTACGTGTAGGGGAAGAGGAAGAAAGACCCTTTGTTATGGGAGAGGGGGAAGAAAGACCCTTTGGTATAGGGGAGGAGGAAGAAAGAACCTTTGGTATGGGGGAGGGGAAAGAGAGACCCTTTGTGTTGTGGAGGAGGAAGGAAGACCATTTGTGTTGTGGAGGGGGAAGAAAGGCCCTTTGGTATGGGGAGGGGGAAGAAAGACCCTTTGTGTTGTAGAGGGGGAAGAAAGACCCTTTGTGTTGTGGAGGGGGAAGAAAGACCCTTTGTGTTTTGGAGGGGGAAGAAAGACCCTTTGTGTTGTGGAGGGGGAAGAAAGACCCTTTGTGTTTTGGAGGGGGAAGAGAGACCCTTTTGTTGTGTGGAGGGGGAAGAAAGACCCTTGGTGTGGGGGAGGGGAAGAGAGAGACTTTGTGTTGTGGAGGAGGAAGAAAGACCCTTGAGGAGGAAGAAAGACCCTTTGTGTTGTGGAGGGGAAGAAAAGACCCTTTGTGTTGTGGAGGAGGAAGAAAGACCCTTTGGTGTGGGGGAGGGGGAAGAGAGACCCTTTGTGTTGTGGAGGAGGAAGAAAGACCCTTTGTGTTGTGGAGGAGGAAGAAAGACCCTTTGTGTTGTGGAGGAGGAAGAAAGACCCTTTGTGTTGTGGAGGAGGAAGAAAGACCCTTTGTGTTGTGGAGGAGGAAGAAAGACCCTTTGTGTTGTGGAGGAGGAAGGAAGACCATTTGTGTTGTGGAGGGGGAAGAAAGACCATTTGTGTTGTGGAGGAGGAAGAAAGACCCTTTGTGTTGTGGAGTGGGAAGAAAGACCCTTTGTGTTGTGGAGGAGGAAGGAAGACCATTTGTGTTGTGGAGGGGGAAGAAAGACCCTTTGGTATGGGGGAGGGGGAAGAAAGACCCTTTGTGTTGTAGAGGGGGAAGAAAGACCCTTTGTGTTGTTGGGAGGGGGAAGAAAGACCCTTTGTGTTTTGGAGGGGGAAGAAAGACCCTTTGTGTTGTGGAGGGGGAAGAAAGACCCTTTGTGTTTTGGAGGGGGAAGAGAGACCCTTTGTTGTGTGGAGGGGGAAGAAAGACCCGGTAATTAAGGGAGGAGGGTAGAAAGACCCCTTGATGGAAGGGGAGGAGGGAACCCCTTATAGAACCTTTCATATTGAAGGAGGTGGAGAAAAGACCGTAGTTGTAAGGGAGGGGGAAGAAAGACCCGGTGTTTGAGGGAGGAGGGAAGAAAGACCCAGTGACGGAGGGGGAGGAGGGAAACCGTTACATTGAAGGAGATGGAGGAAAGACCCTGTGGTGTTGAGGAGAGGAATCATAGGAGGTGGGGGGTGGGGCCCAGGGAGGGGGGAAGGAGTTAAGAATCGCGATCGGGTGCCTTGTTTAAATGGACGAAGGAGAAGGGACATCTCCCTTCCCTTTCCTCTCTCGACCCCCAATCATCGCCCTTGGGGTTCTTTCCCTTAGGTCGATTTTAGGCCTAAGTGTGATGACTGACCCAACACACACACACACACATACACATCCTTAAGTCACCCCCTTCTGTTCCCCTCTACCCACCTCCTCCTCCTCCTCCTCCTCCTCCTCCTCCTCCTCCTCCTCCTCCTCCTCCTCCTCAATCTTAATTCAGCTCCTTTCAAGATTACCTCTTTTTGAATCCTCGACACATCTCGCCAGTCGCCACTTGTTTTTGGTATCGACTCTGACATTAGCTACATTGGTGTCTCAATTGTCATCTCGTGGACGTGGGATCGAGACTATAAACTCCCAGAGAGAATTTTCTCTATATTTATTTCCTTTTTGGGATATTTGGTTAACAGATAGGGAGCCTATCCGAAAAGCTTAATAAAGCAGGAGGTTGACTTTGGATTCCATGGCGCAAAAAAATTTTCTCGTAAACATTCCTGGTAATCGTGACTAGTAGTGTTTAATTTTTAGAGCAAATGGCCTGTCATTAACTGATTTTTAATTGTTTCCAAGAATTACTTTCCAGTTTCCACACATGAACTCGATAAGATGAAACGGAATATTATTATTTAAATTTTTAAGCTGGTCACATACGAAACGTGTCTAAAAAACTAAAAAATAATAAACTAAGCTAACTCTCTTGGATTTGCGGTCCCCCTATAACACTGCCGTTTACACCAAACTGATAAGATTTGTCGCAAGTTTCAGTAACAAGTCGATTTTCGTGCATTACAAATTAAGGTCATGAACCCCACCTCATTTATCCGGGATCCATCGATGTCCGATGTCTTGCAACGATAGTAGGACATACCGATAAGTCAATCAGTTATCCGGGCCTGGGACCGGATTGAGTCTGTAAACCCCCATTGCGGAGTCAAGGATTCACGAGGAAATAGTTCAAACAGCTCGGAGAAAAGAGCTGATGTACCAAAACATCTTTTGAACGTCGGTGACAGATTATGACGATCGACGTCGATGACCTGTTTATGCAATGTTCATACTGTAGGCTCCTAACGTGTTGCATAACAGTTGCGTGTAACTAATTAAAGGCAATATGTTATTCCCGTGATTTACAGTGACTTAAATATATTCAAACGGATGTAGAGCAATAAATGAATAATGAAAATCAGTTGCAAGATAATGCAGAATGGTAATATAAATCTGTTATCATTATTGTTGTACTCACGCTGTTAAATATAATTGTAGTATAAGAGAGGGTCGAGGCTGCAAGGTACTTTCATTTTGCACACCTACAGTGGTCAGTTTTGACAGAGGTTGGGGGACGGTAAGTCTAAAAACGTGGAGTGTACTACCCTGTAGGATATCGGTGTTACACGTAAGTAAATTAAATATATGGATACCTTACTGGCCTGAATATTATTATTATTATTATTATTATTATTATTATTATTATTATTATTATTATTATTATTATTATTATATAAAGTAATAGATAAAAATATATGAGCATGAACGTAAATAAATGGGAAGCAAAGACTAAAGTAAAAACTGTTTTGAAAAGCATCCAAAACAAGGTACCGAAGGACTTGGTGTATGAGACCAGAATAAATCAAACTCTTTAAATGTTATGAGATCCCCACGCACGCGCATATATCACTCGTTCGTTGACCCCCCAACTCGCCTATATTAAAAATGATAACGTGACGCCGGACACGGTTCCTGTTCGATTCACGTCGAAAAATTCACTCGTTCGGAAGACATCGGCGGATTAGTCTCGGTAGATTTGGTCTAAGCCATTAACGCAGATTCTACGGCATCTACTCGTATCGGGTCAGTATAGGCCGAAGGTCATTTTGGGTCAGAACAGATTCCATTGGACCTAAGAGTTAACAGACAGACGTAGGGCAAAGAAATGATATTGTCGTGGTTACAGATACTTATAATTAACAGCAGATATCACAAACGAGGATGAATTTGAAGTGTGAGGCAAACAGATGATTTAAGAACTTTCTGACCAAAGTCTCTGGCGGCTGGCTTTAAGAGCTGTGATGTTGAATAGAGGTGGAGGAGGTTCAGAGGGTTGCGGGGTATAGTTGAATAGAGGTAGAGGATGTTCAGTAGGTTGCGGGGTAGTTGAATAGAGGTGGAGGAGGCTCAGAGGGTTGTGGGGTAGTTGAGTAGAGGTGGAGGAGGTTCAGAGGGTTGTGGGGTAGTTGAATAGAGGTGGAGGAGGTTCAGAGGGTTGTGGGGTAGTTGAAGAGATGTGGAGGAGGTTCAGAGGGTTGTGGGGTAGTTGAATAGAGGTGGAGGAGGTTCAGGGGGTTGTAGTGTAGTTGAATAGAGTTGGGGGAGATTCAGGGGGTTTGGGATAGTTGAAGAGAGGTGGAGGAGGTTCAGAGGGTTGCGGGGTAGTTGAATCGAGGTGGAGGAGGTTCCTCTGTAGGGTTGTTGAACAGAAGTGGAAGAGGTTCAGAAGACTGTAGGGGTGTTGAATAGAAGTGGAGGAGGTTCGAAATATTGTAGGGTAGTTGAATAGAAGTGGAGGAGGTTCAGAAGATTGTAGGGTTATTGAATAGAAGTGGAGGAGGTTCGAAATGTTGTAGGGTAGTTGAATAGAAGGGGAGGAGGTGCACAAGCTTGTAGGGTTGTTGAATAGAAGTAGAGGAGGTTCAGAAGATTGTAGGGTTGTTGAATAGAAGTGGGGGAGGTTCAGAGGGTTGCAGGGGTAGTTGAATAGAAGTGGAGGACATTCAAAAAGTCGTGTGGTTGCTGAATTGAGGTAGAGGTTCAGAAAGTTGTGGTGGAGAAGGTAAGATGAAAAAGTGTAAGGTAGACGGCACAAGTTGTACAAGCAAAACGAAACCACAGTTAATCAGAAATGCAGTTACAATCAACACATTATTATAATTTCATAGGTCTAATATGAGAACTTTGTCTGATTAGACATCCATCATTGCACAAACACACGATTAGAAAAGTCACATTTCATATAAGCATCATTAACCAGTAAAGTGTAAAATCGCTAATATTTCAAGTCACTTTTCAATAGACGGTGCGTGTTTTGTTCGCAGTATCTACACAATGAATAATACTGTGTGTCTTCTCATGTTTGGGAGAGAATCACGCTTCATTCAGTATTTTAGACAAAGCAAGGTAATAAAACAGAGATATTTATGTTCCTCATTGATAAGCAATACATGATGTACGCAATGGTTCAACTTCCATGTCATGGCATTACTTATGCGTTGAAGTCATCGGATTTTTATTAAGTAGTTTTAACACATCTGTCAAATAAGGAGCGATTAAATCAGTCATTGACTGAGAGTACACAAGACAAATGTCTGTTTAGTTGTATTGGAATGGAATGGAATATAAAATTAAGGCCAAGCGGCGGGACCTATGAGGTCATTCAGCAATGAAAGGGAGATTCAGTGTGAAAAGGTTTGAAAGGTGCAACAGGAGGAAAACCTCGCAGTTGCAATAAGAAGCAGTTATTAGGAGAGGGTGGAAAGTAAGATGGAAGAGAGAGAATATGAACGGAGGTACCGTAAAAGGAATGAAAGGGGGTTGCAGCTAGGGGCCAATAGGACGCTGCAAAAAAACCTTAAGTATTGTCTACAGTGCATCGCGTGAGGTGCACTGACGGCACTACCACCGTACGAGATCTGTTTAATTTTGTAGCTTTATCTGATGCATTGGATAATTTTCACCAACATGTGATGACAAACGTAAGTTATGTTGCACTGTATACAGGACCTGTAATACTCTATCGTTGTAAAAGGAATTTAACATATAACTCTTATTATTTTATTTGTTGCACTTAATTTAAATGTGTTTTGTATTATCAGCTAAAAATGTGACTTTCCTTTAGAAGCCAAAATTTTGCATTTTTCCTTGTTCACCTTCTTCATGGATTCAACGACGTTGTATAGAAATTAAAATAATGAAGCAGATAAGTTAAAATGACGCAGGCACGTACTTCCATGACAAGAAATCCCGGTCCTGTACGTCTGTGTGTTTGTGCACATTTCTCTTTCTTTCTGTCGTTCCTTTTTTTCTTTATTTCTTTCTCTCTTTCTTCCAACTCCCCTTCCTCCATCACGCCTCTCCTGCCTCTCTCTCGCCCATTTCGACGGTTTCCTATCTTGTCTTCACATTGCCTTATCTCCTCTTTAATCTAAATCCCGGCCCTCTCTCTCTCTCTCTCTCTCTCTCTCTCTCTCTCTCTCTCTCTCGTGATATAGTACTCCTCCTCCCCGTTGGCCGCCTTGTCTTATTTGTAGATCAACCTAAGTGGCAATCGACTGGTTAATGTATGACTTTCGTCATTCATTTATTTTCCTTTGGTTTTGAATGGCAACGTAAATTGTTCTGTCGTTGGCTCTCGGGTGTCATTGCAACCCATTGCCATTTGTACTAGACCAGTTGTATTGCGTCATCTCAATCTAGTCGTTATGTGGATCTTCAGTATTCGGAGGGTGTAGACTCTAGGTTTGTTTTATGTTGTTGCGAATCTCGTAACTTTAAGAGATCGGAGAAGAGTTTCCAAGTCAGGTTTTTTCCTTCCCAAAACACAATAGTTTTGACATCTTATATATTAGGGGTTATCTCCTTTGTAGCTGTCACATGTTTATTTGTTTAGAATCAGGTTCATCTCTTTGATATAACTTTAATCTTTTATTTATTTATAGCCAGTTTCATCTGTTTGATACAATTGGATAATCTTTTATTTATTTATAACCATTTTCATCTATATTCGATATAACTCTACTCTTTTATTTATTCATAATCGGTTTCATCGGTGTTCGATATAACTGTATAATCTTTTATTTATTTATAATCAGTTTTATCGGTGTTCGATATATTTAACTCTATATAATCTTTTATTTATTTATAACCAGTTTCATCTGTATTCGATATAACTATAATCTTTTATATATTTAATAATCAGTTTTATCGGTGTTCGATATAACTCTGTAATCTTTTATTTATTTATAATCAATTTTATCTGTGTTCGATATAACTCTATGATCTTTTATTTATTTATAATCAGTTTCATCGGTGTTCGATATAACTGTATAATCTTTTATTTAGAAAAAATCAGTTTCATCTGTATTCGATATAACTATAATCTTTTATTCATTTAATAAAACAGTTTTATCTGTGTTCGATATAACTCTATAATCTTTTATTTATTTATAATCACTTCCATCTATTTTTTATATAACTCTAGTCTTCTCGTTCTCTGTTATCTTCTTTGTATACATAATATAATCAGTAAAGTGACCTTTTCGTTGACTCTTGGTCAGGAATATGACCTTGTCATGATTTTTTTGCAGAAAAAAAATTAGCTTTATTATGATTAATAACACCAAATTATCCATAACAACTTCAAACGGCCAAATTTTCCGGTAACTCGCCCACTCGTTCTGTTGGCTTCTTTGGCCATATTTGACCAATGGACGCGCATCTCAGACTCACAAGGTCTGTTACAAGTTTCAGCCCAATAATATTGAAGAGATGCTATGTCTCTTCGTCATTCCGTGTCATTATTATTATTATATAATCATCCTTCCGTCAAATTATTATTATTATTCTAAATTCTAAAGTAGCGTAATCAGGTTTGTCCTTGAATGACGTCTGCAGGTTTGAGCAAACCAGAGTTAAAGAAGCTGAACAGCTATTTGGGAAAATGAAATGGAAAAGGCAGAAAACACTGTAGCCGGGCCGAAGATATGATACAAAGTAGCTTTACTACTGAATACACTGAAGTTTGTAAAAAAAAAAAAACATAATTAATAAAATAATAGTGACAGTTGTTTTTCTATTGATCTCATTGGCTGTTCTGCCATGAATGTTGAATGAATTTTGTATAAGATCAATGGATGTATTCCTTTTACCCACCTCTGTGATTTCAGCGTCAGATTTTGTCATATTTCCTACTGAAGTTGATTCATGTGATTAGTTACGTTGAATGTTTGTGCCAATCGATATTATCTGATATATTGTCTCCTAATACAGCGTTTGGATCCGTGATTCGGTAAGCAAAAAAAAGTTAACAAAACACATACACATTTATCACATATATGTGTATGTGTTTGTGTATGTACATATACACTTTATATACATACATATATACATGCATTTATTTATGTGTATGTATACACGCACGCACAAAATTATATAGTATACATTATTGTGAATGTATAAATCCCGGATCCAGAAACAAAATATATATATATTATATAATGATATACATATATATACAGTATATATATATAATGTGTTTTTGTGTATATATATACATATATGCTATATATACCTATATATGCATTTATTTATGTGTATGTATACACACGCACAAAATTATATAGATACATTATTATGAATGTATAAATCCCGGATCCCGGAACAAAATCCCACTGTAATAAACTGTAATTTTCCAGTATCTTCATGTAACAGTGTGTGTATATATACAGCTTAAACCTACTGTCTCTCTCTCTCTCTCTCTCTCTCTCTCTCTCTCTCTCTCTCTCTCTCTCTCTCTCTCTCTCTCTTTCCTATTGCCCGTGATAGCGTGCTCCTCTTCTTCCTCCATATCCTCATGGGATTGATATGCTAATTCTTTTTGAGGTTTGGAATTTATGTTCGGTTTCTTGACTCTCGATCAACTATGGCCAAGACGCCACTCGTGTTATACTTTCTTTTGTCCTTTCCCTGTTATGGTTCCCCAGAGAGAGAGAGAGAGAGAGAGAGAGAGCGGTGGATTTCTTAACCTCTTTTATGCGGTTCTTGGTTCTTACTTCGTTTTCATTTTTTTATTTTCTTTCTCCGATTTTCTTTCTTCTTCGTCCTACTTTTTTCTTTATTTCTTTTTTTTTTTTTTCCTTTTTTTAGCTTTATTCTTTTTTCTTTAGCTTTTCTTTTTCTCTTGTCTTTTTTCTTCCCTTTTCTTTCTGTCTTTCTCTCTGTCTTTATTCTTTCTTTTTTCTTTCTGTCTTTTTCTGCCTATCTTTCTTTCTTTTTTCGCTTTTCTTTCTTTCTGTCTTTCTTTTTTTTCCTTTCTACCTAGTTTTTTTTTTTTTTTTTGTCTTTCCTTGCGTCAGGAATGTTTCGAAATTGTGAAGTCAGGATTTACGGGAGAAAGAAAGTCAGCAGAAATATCTCCTGTCACTCATTTTTTTTTTTTTTTTGTCCTTCTGTTAGTCGTCCTTTGCCATTAGAATTGCAACCTCTCAATTTGAGAGAGAATTCGCAAATATGTATAAATTTTAAAGTTCCTCTGTAATGGATGTCTGCTGCTGCCAGAGATTACTCCCGAGTTCCAGAGGTCCTTTATTCCTCACACCGTTATACTGTGGAACAGCCTTCCAGAGATTACTCCCGAGTTCCAGAGGTCCTTTATTCCTCACACCGTTATACTGTGGAACAGCCTTCCAGAGATTACTCCCGAGTTCCAGAGGTCCTTTATTCCTCACACCGTTATACTGTGGAACAGCCTTCCAGAGATTACTCCTCAGATCCAGAGGTCCTTTATTCCTCACGCCGTTAGACTGTGGAACAGCCCTTGAGATTACTCCTCAGTTCCAGAGGTCCTTTATTCCTCACACACTGTTATGCTGTGGAACAGCGAGATTACCCTCAGTTCCAGAGGCATTCCTCACGCCGTTAGACCAAACAGCCTTCAAAGATTACCCTCAGTTCCAGAGGTCCTTATTCTCACACCGGTATACTGTGGAACAGCCTTCCAGAGATTACTCCTCAGTTTCAGAGGTCCTTTATTCCTCACACCGTTAGACTGGAACAGCCTTCCAGAGATTACTCCTCAGTTCCAGAGGTCCTTTATTCCTCACACCGGTATACTGTGGAACAGCCTTCCAGAGGATATCGTGCAGTTGGAACTTCAGAAATTCAAGCGAAGAACACGTACAAATATGCACAGTAAATAACTAATAAATGCACAGCTCTTTTAGAAGTGATCTGTATGACGGCCAATATCAGATAGTCAATATTATTCCTTCGATCCCCCCAAAACACACACACACATAATCAAATAATTGGTCAGTATATTCCTCTTCTCCGTTTTTCTTTTTTTCTCCCCCTCTTCGGTCATCATTACCCGTTTGTCTTTTTTTATTGTTATTGCTGTTTGGGGAAGGGAGACAGAGACGGACGGAAGAGGGGGTTAATTTGTCTCTTAATGTGCGCCCTTATATAGGCCGGCCCACGCGCGCAGGCAGACTGCTGCCTTGTGTCTGCTGCCTGATGTCCATTGCTTTCTGTTAGCTGCCGCATGTGTTTGGACTTTGTCTGCTTTCTTATGTTGTCTTGTGTCTACTGTCTCGTGTCTTCTGCTTTCAGACTACTGCTACCTGCCAGTTGCCTTTACTCTTCTGTCTTCTGACTGCTGCCTAATGTCTTTTATCTGTTGCCTTCTGTCGACTGTCTTATGATTGCTGCCTGGTTTCTGTTGCCCTCTGTCTGCTGCCTTCTGACTGCTGTCTTATGTCTTATGCCTTTTGTCTTCTGTCTTCTGACTGCTGTTTGCAGTCTGCTGCCCTTTGGCTGATGCCTTCCGTCCTCTGCCTTCTTATGTCTGCTGTTTTCTGTCTACTGCCTTCTGACTGTTGTCATTAACCTTGAGTCTGTTGCCTTCTGTCAGCTGCCTTCCGGATGCTGTTTTCTGTTTGTTGCCTTTTGTCTGTTGCCTTCTGTCTGTTGCTTTATGACTACTGCCATATGTTTATTGCCTTCTGTGAATTAATTCAAGTAAGCTTTTTGCGTTTCAGAAACGCTGAAGGTTTTATAAAAGTATAAATGTAAATGTTCTGAACCATAAGATTTTGGCGCATGTTCGATCCAAGTTATAACTCAGATTGAAACAAATAAGATATATATATATATATATATATATATATATATATATATATATATATATATATACATATACATATATGTATGTATGTATATATAACTATATGTGTGTGTTTTTATGTATTCATATGTGTAGATATTACCTCTGTTTCCAATTGGTCACTTGTGAGAATGGAATGTTTTCGGCACTTGCAAAATACGCGATCTCGATATGTATTTGTGCTTGTACGAGATAAGATACACTTATTTATCTTGGATGATGTTCGTACTGCCCATCATACCCCCCGTTCTCTCATTTTGCCTGCAGAAATAAGCATGCCTCGGAAACTTATAACTTTTGAGTTTTCAAAAAGACTCGGCTCTTTCGAGGTTAAACCTCTTTTTTTTTTCCTCCAGCCTTCATGTTCTTAAATGCTGACTCAGGGTTGCCTTTCCCATCGGCCTCTGTGGAAGCGATGCCTGCTGACATAGACAAAAATCAAAGCATCCAGTCACGGGGTCAGCGGTGTGAATACAGACCTCCTCTCTCTCTCTCTCTCTCTCTCTCTCTCTCTCTGCTCAGTTATTCAATGATCATTAAGTATCTTTTCAGTGAACTAGTCATTATTTCTCTGTATCATTCTTTGTTGTTCATTCTTTAACAGAATTTAGAAATAATACGCTACTTTCCTACTTAATATATAATAATCTCTAATATCATGATTTTTTACTTATTCTCTATAGTTTCACTTTTATTTGTTCTCTCTCTCTCTCTCTCGTGCAACGTACGCACTACCCCCCATGCAGGTGAGTCAAACTTTCCCTGAAGAGGTACTGATTATCTCTTAGTTATCCAAAACTAGCCGTGACGTCACCCAGTCTCCCAAACAGTGCGTGACGTCACCCAAATCCGTGTGTTGTTTATGAACTTTGTAATGCGCTTGCGTGTCTTATAGGATGAGATAACAGACCCGCCTCATTATGGGTAAATCTCCTTTCACCGTTTCTTCAAGTTTTCTGACAACTAAGTTTAGAGGTTATATTTCCACATATCTTTGTTTACGTTTTAGCATGAGCTCTGCTCAGGAATGGTTGAACAGTATTTGGTGAAACTAGGCGTGTGCTTTTATTAATTGACCTTGACGATTTGTTGCCATGAAACCCACCTTCCACACTAAGTCGATTATTCACAAAAGCTAATTATCACAAGGTCAACTGGTTAATATATTAGTTATATGCCGAGTTTCACTACATTCACCTCTCCCATTCCTGGGTTACCTTCCTAACACGAATACACACACACATATGTATATATATATATATATATATATATATATATATATATATATATATATATATATGTGTGTGTGTGTGTGTGTGTGTGTTTATATATATTTGTGTGTGTATTTATATTTATATATATATATATATATATATATATATATATATATATATATATATATATATATATATATATATATATATATATATATATATATATATATGTATGACCCCGACCTCTCATGGGGCCTACTTACACTGATCCGGCTGCGGTATTGCGGGTCATGCTTAAATAAGACACAGGGTAAATGTAACAATGATCTGTATTATCTAGAACTTACACAAGGGCCCGAGTATCTAAGCAAACTAAAAATGACAGTAACTTAGCGGTAACCGGCCGCAACGACGGAATAGCGCGAGACGTCCGAGTGCCAGAGCCAGAATCCTCCCAACGGCGGCCTAGCGTGGGCACGCAGGGCATTTCTCTCACCTCCTACATTTTCCCCTCAGGTAGGACATTGGTTGATTTCTCCTACCAGGGATATCTGACCAACCGTAGGTCAGAAATACCCACGCCAAAAGTTAACAGCTTTTGGGGGATATTTGGGGGGCGTGTGATTCCTCACGCCCTGTCCGTTGGAACAGCACCATGTCTCCTGGTCTTACTTCGCCATTACAGCTCACAGTTTGAGACCCGGGAAATTGTTACGAACTTTCCGGAATGGTTCATCTCTCTCTCTCTCTCTCTCTCTCTCTCTCTCTCTATATATATATATATATATATATATATATATATATATATATATATATATATATATATATATATATACACAGTATATATATACACACATATATACACACACACACACGGAGAGTAATTTGTACTTTATAATTTCTGAATTTCTTTTCGAAATTTTATGCTATGAAACTGTACATACATACATAACATATATGTATGTATGATATATATATATATATATATATATATATATATATATATATATATATATATATATATATATATATATATATAGTTCCGTTTTGGCAATAAATTTGAAAGCAATTTGAAATAATAAATTATTGCTCTCTCTCTCTCTTCTCTCTCTCTCTCTCTCTCTCTCTCTCTTCTCTCTATATATATATATATATATATGATATATATATATATATATATATATATATATATATATATATATATATATAATATTGTTCCATGTTCAGTGGGCTCGAAGACAAGTCGCATTCCATACTCATGGTTAAAGTGCCGAGTGTTATATATCAAGTTACTTGATATTTTTTCGAAATTTTCGCAATTTTTAGCACTTTGACGAAAATTTGATCATCTAGGATACGCATTTAAGTCTTTCTGCACAGTATTGATGCAGAAATTTGAAATCAAAATTATGCATCGTCCGAGTGTGATGGTGGGAGAAATGTTGGGTGATAAAACATGTGTACGCGCGCGCGCGATTGCCAGTACAATGCATGCCTACAGTAGACGAGTCTAACAAACGAATAACAGACAGAAATCCTAAACAAAGGGGTGTTAACAGGCAGTTGGTAAAACCAGAGGTCCATAGCAGTCCTTTTCCTTTTCAGTTCCTGGTACGGGTTCCGCTGGAATAAGACCAGCCGAACAATCTACCCTAATGATTCACGTTCCCTTATGGCACCATATTTAGAAAGTAATTTGAAATGATAAAGTATTGGTCTCTCTCTCTCTCTCTCTCTCTCTCTCTCTCTCTCTCTCTCTCTCTCTCTCTTCTCTCTCTCTTTATATATATATATATATATATATATATATATATATATATATATATATATATATATGGAGAGAGAGAGACCAATATTTTATCATTTCAAATTCTTTTCCAAATATGGTGCCATAAAGGATAGGCTGTTCGGCTGGCCTTATTCCAGCCCGAACCCATGACCAAGGAACTGAAAAGGAAAAGAGGCTTGCTGTGGACCTCTGGATTTGGCCCCACCAACTGACTGTTAACACCCCTTTGTTTAGGATTTTTGTCTGTTATTCGTTTGTTAGACTTGTCTACTTGCATAGGCATGTATTGCACTGTGCTATCGCGCGCGCGCGCACGCACACGAATTTTATCACACAACATTTCTCTCACCATCACACTCGGACGATGCATAATTTTGATTTCAAATTTCTGCATCAATATTGTACAGAAAGACTTCAGTGAGTATCCTAGACGATCAAATTTTCGTCACGGTGCGAAAAATTGCGGAAATTCCGAAAAAATATCAAGTAACTCGATATATAACACTCGGCACAGAACTGCAACTTAACCATGAGTATGGAATGCGACTCGTCTCCGAGCCCACTGAACATGGAAGAACAAACGGAAGATGCCGTCGAATCGCCCAGAGTGATGCACCACCCTAGACCACACGGCAAGGACGCAGCCTCGTCAAGAATGGCAGCAGATGCATTCAAGATCAAGAACAAGGGGATAAAAAAGAAGAAAGCGCCGAAAAGGGAGGAAGCACTGAAGAGAGAAAATAGGAAACACGTGAATGAAATAGCCAGATTGATGAAGAACGAAGAAAACCTTCGCGAACAGCTCCTCCGAGAACGCAGAAGGAACAAAAATTACGAGAAACTGAACGGAAAAAATGAACTCCGGATCATCTCTCTGGAAGGTGAGATTGACCGGTTGAGAGAGATCATCAAGAGAAAAAAGGCTAATGCAAAGAAAAGAAGAGAAAATAGCCATTTAAGCCAGCTAGAGAAATCCAGGCATACAAGTGAGACCTGCCAGTGTTCACCGTCTGATCCAGGCGAATGCAGAGCGAGCATATTAATCTGTGAAGGAGTGAGGGCTTACATGAGCGACAGGATCAATGATGCTATGAACATCTTTGCTGAGGCCTTGACTACGGATGTCACCCAGGAGGAAGAAGCCCTTCTGATTTTCTTGAACGCTATGGCTAAATCGGCGTCTGATGGGCCAGACCACCTGGAAATTGTCATGGACGTCACACAGGCAATGGAAAAGGGCCTCCGTGGCTCGAGGTTATTCAGACTCCGTGGAAGACATCTGTTGAGCTTTGAACTTTTTACGCCTGCTGTGGACGACTTTGGAAGTGCCTATGCTCTGGCAGAAAGTGAAGAAAATCTGAAAAATCTAAAAGAGGCTCGGAGAGCAGTGAAGAAATGGGAGGAGCAAAGCCACTATGAAATTCTAGGTGTAAAACAAAACGCCACGAAACAGGAGATTTTGAAAGCTTTCAGGAATTTGTCCATGATCTATCATCCGGACAGACATGCAGGTAAGCCAGAGTTTCTCCAGGAAGGTTTTCAAGAGAAAATGAAGAGAATCACTGTTGCTAAGGCTGTTCTTACGGATGACGCCAAGAGGAAGAAATACGACCAGGAAAGATGGCAGGTTGCGGATGCTAGGATCGAATCACCTTGGATGGATTCTCCCGATGATACCTTCAGTTTTTTTGATTGGGTTATTTATAATTTTATGATTTAAATTCTTTGGTTACAGATCGTAGATCTTAGTAAAGGTGTGCCGCCTCCACCTCCTCTGGGATCGTGTGGTGGTATGGCACAACATTTATTGCAAGGTACCTCTAAGTTTTTACCAATAAAATGTACTGGTTTAATCATTATATTTATGAGTGTTTTAGTGTTTTATTCAGTCCTTATAATGAAGCATAACAAACCAATTGATCGTGTACTACATCATGTTCAGTACTGCAGTTATTAAATTACTATCGAGAGGCACGCTCCACGCTGCGCGGGGCAGGAGGGCAGTTGAAGGACTCCCTGTTCAAACTCTGCTGTCAGTCGTGAACTGGGTCCTTTCGTCGCACCCCATCTGATTCTTTTATGGGAAACAAAATTTCAAAACAAAACCCATGATTCACAATTAGTCTGAGACGCAGACTAATCAGAATCAGTGACGTGGCGAGCACAGTGTCATCCAGTCCTTTAGCTTCATTGATTTCATTTAACAAAGACGCCAGGTCATTCATTGAAGCAAACAAGCAGCCACCGGCATCCGAACCAAGTGGCCCACCACATGGCTTCTTGGAGCACACCAAGCGAGTCAAGTCGCGTCAAGTCATAAGCATCACGCGTCATGAATCGCCACCCAGTTTAACATTAATTTGTATGTATATTTGAAAAACCGTTTACACCGGAAGAGTCGCGTCAATCTAAGTCACGGCGCGTCGCGTCGCGTCGAGTCACATATAGGGCTGACTCATTTTCTACATCAGTCAAGCAGCGAGTCCGTCGTCGTGCGATGGTCGCGGAAGTGGAGTTCTGATAAACTTGGTTCGGGAGCGCCTCCCATATGATCCCAGTGACCGCAGCCACTGGGATCGTGATGCCATAGCTGCCTTTTGTGAAGTTGAGCGTTGCTGCCAGTAATGAAATGTACAGGTAAGACAACAGTTTTATTCACTATGAACTATACACTAGGCTATGAACTTATTTAGCTATATTTACTATGAATTAAACATTAGCTCATTCACCATGAAATATACATCATCAAGATCATTCGGTCTTGCCACTCAAGAGCTCCAGCTGGGGAACAAAATATTCTTTCAAGATATCAGCCGAACTGCCATAGCTTCAAGTTGTAGGCCTCTTCGTGCTTCTGTTGCTGTCAGGCTTGAGTTTGCAGTAAAATTGGATTGTGTTGATCATGAATATCATCACTTGGAGAGTAGTTGAAATTGTTTTCATGTTGAAATGAATTATGAAGTACACAAATACTTTTCAATTAATGATTCAGGATACTTCAACACTAGTCCCATCATGTCTGAAGTACATCAAATTTCTTAGCTAGCATTCCAAAGGCACACTCTCATCACCTTTTCTAGCCTGCTGATCCGATAGTTATATATACTCTTTTGGAGTAGTCCAAGTCCTTTCTAGGATATGGTCTCATCAGATTAGGCTTCAGAGGAAAAGCTTCATCTCCCACAAGAAAGAATGGTATTTTGGTTGCAGTATTTGGTATTTCACGTGACTGTGGGATGCCTAAACATCCAGAAATCAATGACTTCCCCATATTTGATTCAGTGAAAACAGAGCTGTCACTGTTTCGTCCATTTGATCCTACATCAATCAGTGTGAAGCAACAGTTGGCATCAGCAATGGCTAGGAGAACAATAGAATGGTATTCTTTATAATTATAGAAAAGTGACCCTCCTCCAGCCGGACATTTCAGTCGACAGTGTTTGCCATCAATACTCCCAATACAGCAAGGAATATTACACTTGTCGAAAAATGTTCTGGCTATTTCTTCCCACTGGTGTTCATTAGGTGCTGGCAAATGCTGTGGTTGTAGTGCTTCCCATATGGCATTGCTGGTTTCCTTGACAATCTTGTGTACTGTGGCTCTACCAACACGAAACTGGTAACCAAGGGAACCGAAAGATTCTCCAGTAACCACATGTCTGGAAAGAAATACAATAACAAGCGTTAATTAAACATTTTTTACAGTAAATAGCCGTTCAGTAGTGAAAGTCATTACCATATAATAATTGTGATCCTGTAACTTGTAAAAACTACCATACTTCGTATATATATATATATATATATATATATATATATATATATATATATATATATATAGATAGATAGATAGATAGATAGATACACAATGAATTTCAGTAATTAAGTTTATGTTCGTTGCTAGGCTCATATATCATTATATCAGCATTGTATCATTTAGTATATATATATATATATATATATATATATATATATATATATATATATATATATATATATATATATATATATATATATATATATACACACACACACACACAATGCTGATATAATACTATATGAGCCTAGCAAACAGTATAAAATCAATAATTGAAATTCACTGTGCACAACTTTAATTTCAAATATATAACATTTCATGACGACTACATAATTAAGATACTAAATTCTCATTTAGCTCTTTTACAGAAGCCGAATGTAAGGACAAATGGCGGCACCTAAGAAGCAACTTCATGAGGGAAAGGAGAAAGATTAGTGTCAAACCATCTGGATCAGCTAATACCGAAACAAGGAGGTGGGTGTACTATGATGCCATGCAATTTCTGATCCTCATGTGACGCCACGACCAACATCCTCAAACGTCCCTACACCTCCTGACGAAGACACCTGTCGTGAAACGGAAGATGCATCTCAAAACTCTTCACCTTCGGTTGTCATCGAAACACCAGACAATGTATCTCCTCCAGAAGCAGCAAATAATACCGAAACCTGTGAGGACCGTAGTTCTGTCAATCCTATTCTTCCCAAGTCAAAGAAGGCTGGTGTCACCAAGAAACGCAGCAGGGATGCTGCAGATGAGATGGATATGCGTTTTCTAGAAGAATTAAAACAACTGAGAGAACAAGCGTCTTCACAAAATGTTGATGATCCAGATCGCCAGTTTCTGTTTGCTTACTGCCTATGATGAAACAACTGTCGCCAATTGACAACATGGACATTAAAATTGAAGTATATGAAAAATTTCGTAGGAAGCTGTTTAAACCTGCCCCCTCTGTCCAGTATGGCTACTGGACTGAGCAGAATCAGTCACATACGCCATCACCATGTACATCCAATGTAAGTGACAGTTACTCACAGCACGAGTATGCTAACCTCTGAGAAATACTAGCTTAGAATTTCATGATTCCTTACTTAGAGCTGTACCATTTACTTACCAGCAGGAATAAATGAACTGTCTTCATGTTATATTTATTTACTATTGCCCTACATAGAAGCCTACTTGAAATAATTATTGGAATGTTCAATAAAATATTTCTTACCTTAAAAAAATGGTCATTCTTTCTTCAACTCCAACTGCACGCCTGTAGTTAGTGTTGATTTTCTTTATGGAAGATCCAGTCAACTCCACCAGCTTCTTAAAATTTTCATGTGTCATCCTAAAGTAGTTGTAGAATTTTTCTGGATGGTTCATCAGGTCTGGGAATAAATGACAGAAGCTTCCAAAATAAACTGGGTTGGCGATTCACGGTGAGTCATGAATTAACGTGACTCGACGTGTCGCGACGCGACGCGACGCATTTGGTGTGAACGCACTAATTCTTGAAAACGTCCTCTCGACTCCAGGACCCTTTGAAGCAGTCTCCAGCTCCTGAAGCATTCCTGGAGAAACTCCGATTGGATTATAACGTCTTCTTAAATTCTTCAAGGCTCCAGGATCCTATGAAGCAGTCTTCAGCTCCTGAAGCATTCCTGGAGAAACTCCGATTGGATTATAACGTCTTCTTAAATTCTTAAAGACTCCAGGATCCTTTGAAGCCGTCTTCAGCTCATGTCGGAATTATCTCCAAGAACGTGGGCTTCTCCCCAAAAAATCTTCGAAGCTTTTCGTCTCCGATTTCTTCTCCATAAAACTCTGTTCTTTAGTATTGTGTAAAAAGTCCAAAGGCTACAGACCCTGGAGATCGTCTTGAAACCTTCGGACATTATTTTGAAGGCTGCCAACAAAATAATGTTCAACTCTTGATCTTGGACAGAGTATATATGTATATATATGTATATATATATATATATATATATATATATATATATATATATATATATATATATATATATATATATAGTATATATATATATATATATATATATATGTGTGTATATATATATATATATATATATAAAATATATGTGTGTGTGTGTGTATGTATAAATAAAGATAGTTCATTTTTATGAACACTGGAGTGCTGCGAGGCCTTTCGACGCCAGTCCTTTACTTAGCTAAGCAAAGGAATAGCGTCGAAAGGCCTCGCAGCACTCCAGTGTTTGTTTCTTCGTGGATTTTATCTTTATTTATATATATATATTCATCACGTTCCATATTTTCGTGATTCAGTTATACATATGTATGTATGTATATATATGAAATATATATGTATATACACACAAACATATATATATATGTGTATATATATATATATTATATATGTATATATATATATATATATATATATATATATATATATATATATATATATTATATATGTATATATATATTATATATATGTATATATATATGTATATTTTATTTATATATATATATATGTATATATATATATATAATATATATATATATATATATATATATATATATATATATATATATATATATATATATATACACATACAGTGTATATATATGCATGCCTATGTGTGTATTCCACTTCGGAGCTTCAGCGGACTAATATGAAAAACGCCTATAAAAAAAACGGATCATTAAAAGATTCTTTTTATTATTATTCCATTACGATTAAAATGCGTACACTTGTAGTTTCATGTAATTCGAATTTCCCAACCCTTCTACATTTTCCAGTATTCTCATGATAATTGTTAAGCCTTAAGCAATCGACGATCAAGAAACTCTTCAAAATCTAAGAGCATCAAGTACAGATGATTTAATAATTATATTGCCATTACTTTGTTTATTTCCAGGCAGTTTTTGACCAAGAAATTTCCCCCCCAAAATTAGAAACACTTTCGAAGCCAAAAATAATTTAATGACGTAATTATCATTATTATTATTTTGTAGATGAAACCCATTCATATGGAACAAGCCCACAGGGGCCATTGACTTGAAATCAAGCTTCCAACGAATATGGTGTTCATTAGGAAGAAGCAAGAGGAAGTAAAGGAAAATACAGGAAGAAGAGATCCAACTCATTAAAAAAGAAAAAAAGTAAATTAATAGATAGATAAATAGATAAAAATATATTAAAATGCAAGAAGGATAGTATTAGGGTAGTAATGCATTACATCTTCGCTTGAACTTATTAAGTTACAACAGCACGGCATCCTCAGGGAGGCTGTTCCACAGTCCAGTGGTGTGAGAAGTAAATTTATTATTGCGTGAGAATTTTTCGGTAACAGCACGAAAGTTAAAGTAATCTTTTTTCCAGAATTTAAAACTTGATGTATTTCCGGAGGAAAAAAAGAATCGCAAGATAGTTTGAGAAAACAAAACTTCCTGTAATTCGAGGATCTAAATATATTAATGTTTAAGAGAATGCAAAAGTGAAGGTAATTTGAGAATATGAAAGTAAATTTAAAAAAAAAACTAAAGATAACTGAAGATAGAAAATAAGAATAACTTTTAAGCACAAATTTTTAATATAATTTGAGAGTGAGAAGGAAGGAAAAATTTATCTTAGATTTGAAAACAAAAATATTTTGAGAATCCGAATTTTAGTGTAGTTCGAGAACAATACTCTAAGATAATTTGACTGTACAAATTCAGAATATTAAATTTAAAACTACGGTTTTCTTAATG
>NC_089796.1:11869301-11884301 GCF_040412425.1 Macrobrachium rosenbergii | reverse complement strand
AAGTGTTTGCATACAGAGCACTTTCACGATATGCAGTCCAGGAAACATGCTTAGCGTCCGTATTTTCGGGTCTCTTATCTTAACGATCCAAGTCGATCAACGAAGCTGAACAGGTCAGTGAGTTCATCCGTGGTAAATGGGACCCTTATGACCCACTGCCGTTGTAAATTCACAGACGTCTTTTAGTTTTCTGTAAAAGAAAACTATTGGGGTGGCATTGTCTATCCGTCCTCACCTTTTCCGTCCGCCCTCAAATCTTGAAAACCACTGAGGGTAGAGGACTGCAAATTGGTATGTTGATCATCCACCCTCCAATCATCAAACATACCAAATTGCAGCCCTCTAGCCTCAGTAGTTTTTTTTTATTTTATTAAGGTTAAAGTTAGCTTATGATCGTGTGAGTTGCACCGCCATAGGGTGCTTATAAACACAGGCCACCACCGGGCCGTGGCTGAAAGTTTCATGGGCCGCGAGAGTTTCATGAGCCGGGTGAAAGTTTCACAGCATTATACACAGCACATAGCCAGGAAACTGATTGCAGCTGAAGAAACTTCGGAGCATTTTTAACTTGTTTAGTAGTAACAAATACCACAATGTGCATATTTAAGGAAGAGTTATTAATGTCATTCAACAACTATCGTTTTAACTTCATTGAACTGCATTTACTTGTTTGAACTTCATTCACTTGTTTTAACTTCATTTTCTTGTTTTAACTTCATTTACGTGGTTTTTTTATATTAAATCTACAAAGGCCACAATCTCGCATATTTAAGAATATTAATTATTATTCTACAACTATCGTATTAACTTCATTTAACTTCATTTGCTTGTTTTAACTTCATTTAACTTCATTTATTTACTGTTGTTAATTATTGATTTTAAGTGAGGACAAAAACAAAAAGAACATTGCGATCATCATAAGGAAATGAGCAATCAATGTTGATGAAAAAGAAAAGAGATTATTAATCAAACTGAGGAAGAAAGACCAGTTAATAATCTCAGAGAATTGGATATATCTTTAAACGAATTATCCGATGTAATCGCTGATAATCTTGTCTCCAAGATTTTAGGGTCCTGGGAGCTTGGCACGGATGACGGGGTGGGGGGCGGGGAGGTGTCTATAAACCGGGGTGCAAGGAGACATTTCGGGAAACAAGATAATTGACACATGCGGTGATGGATTAGGATTCCGGGAGACTCTAATGCAATAATCTCCTTAAATCGGCGGTGATTCTGTCGTCACCTCCCTCCCTATTCTTTGCCCCCTCCTTTCCCCCTCCCCCTCACCTCCCTCCAATAAGTCCTTCTAGGGGACATCCACCCCTCTATCTCCCCTATCACCTAAGGCCTTCTTACGGCCCTTGTTCCCTGCCTTGGCTTTGGGTAGGTCTTCCCATGGTCCTCCCTCCCCTCCTTCCCTGTGTGAGGGGTTTCACTCTTACCCTTCATCATACCTCCCCTCAGACGTCCCCCCTTCCTCCCTTCCCCTAAATATTCCCCCCTACCATGACCCTGATTGAGTGGCTTCCAAGCGTACAAAATTCCTGGATTCCAGAATTTTTCCTCGTACTTCATATCAGGAGGTAAAGAAAAAGCGGCTTTATTCCCTTGCATTAAAGTCATGTTCTCTAATATAAAATCAAAATAGAATTTATATATTTTGTTAATTTTGCTATAGAACTCATTAATATTATCCTTTTCATTATAAGGAAAAGTGAATTTAAACCTTAATTCTCGTATCTCGTCACAAGTAACGAGACAAGAGGAAAAAAAGTAATGTCTCTCAAAAAAAGTAATGTCTCCCCACTCAAAGAATCCAGTAATGTGTCTCCCTGTTCTGGTCGCCCGTCGAAGTCCCCCTTCTTCAATGCTTCACTTCGCTTAATCACTAATTAGTGGGGGTGTGAGAAAACTACCGCCCATCGCTCGGAAATTTAGAGCGAAAGGGAAAGAGAGAAAAGAGTGAGGGTGAGATAGAAAGATTTTTATTTCATTTTGCTTTCTGCCTGTTGTTTCTGTGGGAAGAAAAGAAGAATTTTTTTAAGATTACAACTACAATATATATATATATATATATATATATATATTATAGATATATATATATATATATATATATATATGTATGTGTGTATTGTATTTGTGTATATATATACATGTATATATACAGTAGATACATATAATAAAATATATATATATACATATATATATATATATATATATATATATATAATACACATATATACATATATATATATATATATATATATATATATATATATATATATATATATATATATATATATATATATATATATATATATATATATATATATAAATTTTTGTTTCTTCCAGAAGAGAATGGCAGGTGAAAGATGAAATTTGAAAATAAAAGGACAAGGTAGTCAGTTTTCATTTTCGTATGCGTCATGTTATTCATCTCATCGTTTTCTGGTGAGAAGAAAGTGATATACTCGTATATTGAAATGATTCCAGAAGTTTCGTATAATTACGTTAGCCTCGATGACCAATGATTTTGTGACAAACTTAATATGGTAGTCCGAAAGTGTAGCTGGAAATTACACCCACTTTTATTACTTAATGCATAAGTTAGAGCTTATAACTCCGGAACCACGCCCACTTTTCTTATTTAATAGATAAGTCAGACTACTGCACATTCATTTAGTAACCGACTGTTGTATTGCAGATCATAACAAAGGTTTTTATATGTATTTTTTTTATTATTTAAGTGCCATAAGAAAGTTATTTGCATAAGTGAATTTTTGCAATACAAATATACGTATATGCATACATCCATGCATTGCTTAATACACCATGTATTAATAACATGTATTCATGCATAAACGGATCAGGTGCCTTACTTGAAACGAAGTAGTACCATGCTATGAATAGAAATGATAATTATAGCAATTAAAATTCCTCACGAATTTTTTATTTCAATTTAATTATTCCCGAATGATATCTGCTTATATATATATGTGTGTGTGTGTATACAGTATATATACGGTATATGTATATATATACATATATATGAGAGAGAGAGAGAGAAGAGGGAGAGTAAAGTAAAACTAAGTATCCTTCATGGACTTTATAAAATGATTCACAAACTGATTTAATAACATCCCCTAGCGTTACAACTACTTGCCATCAGCGCCGGAAACACGTCATCTGCTAAACTGATTCATTTACACTAATAGAAATCTCTCTCTCTCTCTCTCTCTCTCTCTCTCTCTCTCTCTCTCTCTCTCTCCTGGCACTTCCGTGGGAGTAATTGCCGATAAACATGATTAAGCTCCTAAATAGTAGCCACTCTTCGGAAAGAAGGGGAGGGAATGAAAAGAAGCAACTCGACAACATCGCCATCATCGTCGCACAGGCGCTCCGTACCTCAGGTCATCTTTCCCTTGAGAGTGTGTTCTCTGTGGCAGAGGAATACATTCGAAATTTCCTTCTTTTTTGTTGTTCTTTCCGGATTTATTTATTCTTATTGTATCCTGTTTTAACGGACGTATTTTAGCAGAAGACTGCCGTCGAAATTACGTTCTTTTTTTATTTACTTTCGAATTAATTTATTTGTATTATTTACTGTTTTAGCGGACGTATTTTAGCAGAAGACTGTCGTCGAAATTATGTTCTCTTTTTCTTTTTCTTTCCGGATTTATTTACTCTTAATATTTACTGTTTGAAAGGATGTTTTCCTTTATTGTTTACTCTTGAGTGGGTGCATTTTCTTTATTGCTCTTGTTTTTTGACTGGAAGCGTTTTCTTTGACTTTTATAGTTTTACCGGATGTATTTTCAGTGTTTTATTGTTGTATCGGGTGCATTTTATCAAACCTATCTACCTAACTTAGATATCACATTACATGAGAATATTAGAAGTTTTGAAAGGCAGTGCATTCCAATTTAAAATTTTTTACTCTCCAAAGTCAGAAATACTACTCAAACCACTATTTTGCCCAGGCCCGAGAAATCAATAAAAACGAATGGGGAATTTTTGGAATGGCGTTTGTAATTGAAGGTTGAAAGGTCCTGAAAGTTGCAGCAGTAGAAAAACTTTTATGAGGCTATCATTTATAAAAGGGGAGGTTAATTTGATTATTCCCATCGTTTATAATAATTACAAAAGCTTTGCTCCTATACATCTAAAGAGGGAAGAATTATGTGAGGCACCTCCCCAGAACATATTAGGTTATTAAAAAAATACTCATAGTAGCGTGAGTTTTGAAATGGAGAAGCAGATCCACAGTTATGTATGAGTACAAATATAGTTTTTAAAAGTCTGTACAGATTTATTTTTAAATACATACGTAACTATACATAACTGTGGATTTGTTGCTCCACATTAAGTTATGCCAAAGCGGACCATTAAGCCACTAAGAGCAAACTAAGTTTAGTTGTCACGTGTATGAGCATATATTGAGTAAAACTGGTGATCAGGAATTGGAACTGATTCACTTCCAAAGTGACATTAACTACACTTGCGTGCAAGTTGTACGAGAAATAATGATGACGAAGATACGTTTCGGATTTGGATCTTATTGAGGCGTGATGAGAACAATCGACTCTCGCGTTCCTAACCTCCTTATAACTTTGTGCCCCTTTACTTTGGGACAAGCAGCTGTACCATCTCATGAGAGAGTTTCTGAAGTCACATCGTGAAACAGCAACATAGTTGAGCAACCATGCTTGGGGCAGAAGTAAGAAAGGACCTGGCATAAGAAGATTATTAATGAAGTGGGATGAATGAAATTCTTCCATACCGAGAAAACTCGGGAAATAAAATTCTAGGTATTGAAATTTTTCTTGCATTTTGTAAAGAGGCTTTACTTACATACGATAGGGTTGCCATACGTCCGGATTTTCCTGGATATGTCCTGCATTTAGGTGTCAAAATCATCGTCCGGGGGGGAATTTTAAAATTTCTGCAAATGTCCTGAATTTCAGTTTTTATGGAAATAAAAGAAAAAGGTAATTAAATATATAAACAACAACAATGACGACGACAGCAACAACAGTCTGTCAAGCGTTACCAATTCGGCTGCTATAGCTATACTCACTGTTAGCGAACGTTGCTAAAATAATCTGATTTTATTTTCTCTTGTAAGTGTACACTTTATTCATATCAGCAATGTTGTGGCAAAATAAAAGAAGAGTAAAGTTATTGCACACAGTTTTCTTTATTTCTTATGTTACGGTAGGTTTTTTTTCAATTATTTTATCATACACACACGCATGCACATCAGTGATAGATCATACAAACAGCATTTTTTTTAACTAGGCAACCCTAACATACGAAGAGTGATTAAAGATTGAAGGAACATTCCTTTATGCTGTTTTTAAGTTCACTTTTACACTTGAAACCTTGTTAGACGAAAATAATTTTGGGTAAAAGTAGTCAGAGGTTATAGGAAGAATGAACATTTTTAGCAGAATAATTTCAGGTATCGTTATTCTGTTGATGTTAAATTAAGGTTGCACAGTGAGAGCACGGGCTCTTGGTCCTAGATCAACATGTTAATCTTCTGCCTTTGTTAGATTTTGCCGTGTCCAATAGCTTCAGAAGAAAATCTGTAGAAGTAAGAATGAATTTTGGTGAACAAAGATTGCATGATATATATATATATATATATATATATATATATATATATATATATATATATATATATATATATATATATATATATATATATATATATATATTATATATATATATATTACACATTATATATATATATATATATATATATATATATATATATATATATATATATATATATATATATATATATATATATATATATATTATTACTTAATGTACTGCATAAGGGAGCTCTTCCCAGTTTATTTAATCCTTATATTGTCTGTTAAAGGCAGATATATTATCCAGGATGAGAAACTTGAGAGTTGAAACGAGATCTTAAGAGAAAAAAAAATGCGGCAGGTTGAAAAAATACAATTTTTCGAGACGTAAAAAAAGGAAAACACCTGGAAAGCAGAAATTACAGACTGTGGGAATATTGGTAAAGCTACTTTTATGATAACCGGAGTCATCAGCAGCCCATGTTTTCAAGTGCAAAAGTTTGGCCTTATGAGGTGTAAGATAATCTCCTAATTGTTTTAGCAAGTTTTCAGATGGATAATGTGCCTCTTGTTATCTCGTCTTTTTATCAGAGTGAAAGCTGTTGACTTTTTAAAAATCTTTTGGAAACAGTAATTTAGTATAGAAACTTGAGCTTTTATTCTGTGTCTTCTTATATTGATGTTAACCAGTATTGTCAGTGCCAGCAGTATTGCCAATGATGTAACGATGTTATAATAGTTTTCGTATTTAGTTGATAATAATAGGTTTCAAAGATATGATGTAGTTATTTTAAAAAACTTAATCATGTGAAATAGAGGAATAAAATGTAAACATTCTAAAATTTTCTTCATTATTTTTCTGGTCTTTCTCATGGCCTCGTTATTCACTGTTCCTCTCTCTCTCTCTCTCTCTATAAGTCAGTGTTTCACAACCTTTTCTGACCACAGTAGTTTGGTCAACCCAGTCGAGCACCCCCTAACTAATATATTGCTACTAGAATAAAACAAAGTGAGTTGTATTGCTTGATCATTTGGTTTTATTATGTTGATTTCTTAAAACTAAAACAAAGTGCCATTATTGCTCAAGGAAAAAATAAGAAAACCCGAGAAAAAGAAAATACCATGGACAAACTCAAATATGCACTGCTGGGTACTCAATCATACATACATCAATGTGATTTTTTGTTGTTGGTCACACGCAACTAATTTCTCAATTCGCGGCTTCGTGTCAGTCAGAGCCACCCTCATATCGTGGAGTAATCCACTTTGAAGGCGGTTCCGGCCAGCTGTTATGATTTGGAGCATGGTGGAGAATGCCTTTTCACAGAGGTAGGTAGTTGGAAATGGGATGATCATATCCAACGCTGCTGTTGCTAGTTTGGGGTAAGCTACCAACTGATCACACCAGAAACCTGACAGTGGTAGTGTGCGGAATTTTGTCTGACAACCCTGGTTCACTTGGAGATCAGCTAGCTCCTCTTTTAGGTTATTATTATCATTCATATCTGCCAAAAAAGGCTGTTGTATCCATTCTGGAAATGTTTGATCCATGGGAAGGTACTGTGCCATAGTGGTCTCTAGGAGCGAGAGGTGAGCAACAATATTTTCTACAAGCATTGGCTTGATTGCCTTGCCTCCCAGTTTTTCAGCCAGGAAAGGAAAGCTTTCCACATATCCTCCCTGGATTCGACGCTTCCACAGTGACAGTTTCTTCTTGAAGTGTTCTACCTTCTCTGTACAATCAATATTATTAGCAAACATGCCTTGCATGGACAAGTTCAGATCATTCAGATGACCGAAAATGTCTGCCAGGTAGGAGAGCGAGACGATGAAAATTTCGTCCTGAAAATTTTCAACGAAATCACTCTGATACTCACGGAGAAATATTGCAATCTCATCGGTGAGCTCTGCAATACGTGTCAGTATTTTTCCACGGGAGAGCCACCGCACTTCGGTGTGGAAGAGAAGCACCTGATGTTCACTTCCCATCTCCTCACAAAATAACCTGAATATTCTGTGGTGTAAAGAACGTCCCCTTCTGTGGTTCACAGAACGTCCCCGGATGTAATTGACAACTTTAACACATACAGACAGAACTTCTTTGAAATGAGATGGCAACGTTTGTGCTGCCAAAGCATGGCAATGGAGTACACAGTGCTTCATAATGAGATCTGGTACCCTCTCCTTTACTAAAGCAGCAAATCCAGACTTATTTCCTATCATGGGTGGTGCACCATCTGTGCAAACTGATCCTACCTTCTCCCACTTAATCTGATGTCTCAGGAAAAAGTTGTCCAAGAGTTGCAATACATCTGCCGCTTTCGTCATTGTTTGCAAAGCCTCACAGAAGAGGAATTCGTCTTTTATCTCACCATCTTTGATGTAACGCGCGCACACAATCAGTTGACTCATGCTGGAAGCATCAGTTGATTCATCCAACTGCAAACTGATGCGGATGGGACTTGCCTGAATCTCCTCTACAATCTGGTCCAAGATATCGCGACTCATATCTTCAACTCTTCTTCTAATGACAAAATTGGACAGAGGCACACCCTTTAACCTCTTGGCTGCCTCGGTTCCTAAAATCAACTCAACCATCCGAATGGTGCATGGCTTGACCAAATTTTCAGGAGCTGAATGCGAAGCCTTCTCCCTAATGCACTGGTATGCCACTTCATAGGAAGCTTGTAGAAGGGGCTTGTCACACCTAACCCTTTTTAATACCTGCAGGGCCTCGAGAGACTGTTCATGTTTTGGGGTTGGATGCTTCAGCTGGTGTTTTCGGAGTCTAGCAGGCTTCAAATCTGAGTTGCAAAAGATGAAATGGCAGGTCATACACACTGCGTGGTCTAGTCCTTCACTGTCGTCCACGAATGCAGTGAAACCGTATTTGACATATTCATCACTCCAGTAGCGTGTCTTTGGCATGGCAGGTTCACGTAAACCTGGAAATAAATTCATACATGTATAGGTTTTTTTTTTTTTTTTTTTTAGAAAAAAGCCACAATTAAATTTTCACATTGGACTTTAAAAATAAAAAAAGACTCAGATGAAAACATATGCAATTCATTTAGGGAGGTGTAGGTAGTGATGTGCGTGAAAATTATTGTTATCCTACGAGCTTTTAATAAAAAGATAAAAATTTCGAACTTCAGGATAGGTTAAAACTGTTCTGTATCCGTTACATTGGTACAGGTTTGAACAAGAAAGAGAGAGCTTTCCAATGGACTTACCCGTATTACTGGAAATCGAAGATAGACAGAGTTATACAGACGAAACTTGAATATATAGGAGCCCTACTGTTGGGTTTGACTGCTACCGAGTACCGAGCTACTAATTTGCCAGGCAGATACTGCCTGGCTTGCTAGTCCCACCCCCACGTCTTGCTGCTCTCTCGTCAGATACATACGCGTACCACAAAGCTGGTCGCGCATTGCTAAGAAGTGATATTTTACCGCCATGTATGTATTGCTTCCCAGCACCCCTTATAATTGATTTCAGCACCCCAGGTTGGGAAACACAGCCTAAAAGTAAGCTTTATCCCTTCTTCCTTCCTTTCTCTCTCTCTCTCTCTCTCTCTCTCTCTCTCTCTCTCTTTATCCCTCGTACGCCCTTCACGCCCTAACGACTCAATTCTCTCTCGTTCTCCGCCGATTCGATTTTGTTATCGTTTCTATAGTTTGTAGCGCCTTTCGGTTCCTGCGCCGCGTTGTTAAAAATCCCTAAACTGCACACAGCTCGATTCCAGAAGTCTACGTTCAGAGTGCGATTTGTTCCTGATTATTTCGCTCACATATATCAAATCTCTACCAATTAAAGTTATTTCTAAAAGTGAATAGTGAAAAGTAGAACGCGTGGTTGATGAACAAAGAAAAATGACAATTTGGGATGGAATGAGCGATTTAAACAAACCGAAGGATTGAAATATAATGAAAGGTAAAATCGATGATCAGAGAAAACAGACGAAATCTAGTGAAATTCCTGCCGCACCCTGGCCGTCTCCCATCCTCGATCCCCCAACCCAACACCCGTCCCCTGTCCCTCCCCCTACCCCTGGAACTGGTCAGTAATGAGGGATTTTATGTCCCTACCCCTGATTGAATTTGTCAAGAAATGGCTGCTCCCGGTCAGCCAGTTCACTCATTCTCATTACACATTTCACCAATAATATTCCGAAAAGTTACGCTCATTTCCCGAGATTTCTTTCCCTCCTTTTTTTCTTCCTTGGGAATTTTTCTTCGAGGAGTTTTTTTCCCCCTTTCCAGAAGTTCTTACCATTTTTCATCGAAAATTTTTCTTCGAGTTTCTTTCCAAGTTCTTGAACTTATTTTTCCTAATTCGGATCTCAAGAAGAAGAGTTTGGAGGATGAATTGTATGTATGATTTAGCTTATGTATTTGAAGAATTTATACTTTTGATATTTATAAAGAATTGAGTATTTAAACCAGCTTACGTATCTGAACAGTTTGTACTTTGATATTTATAAAGAACTGAGTATTTAAATCAGCTTATGTGCTTGCAATTTATACTTTGATATTTATAAAGAATTGCATATTTAAATCAGCTTATGTATTTGAACAATTTATACTTTGATATTTATAAAGAATTGAGTATTTAAATAATTTGTACTTTGATATTTTTAAAGAATTCAATATTTAAATCACTGGCGTGGAAATCTTTGTTATATTTTAAACTACAATGAATATTTTTATTGACTTTGAAAATTAAGAAAATGACTAACATCGTGGAATTATACAACGTGAAAAATTAATCCCCAATTAAGAATTAGGTTACATTCTTTCATTACCAGTAAAAGTTCCGAATAAAATAAGCAACGAAAGAAAACGAAAAAAAAGTGAACACAGTTTCCATCTGAAATCAAACAAACGAATTCTACATTCAAAAAAATCTAAAAGCTTTTATTGGGCAAATATCATTAATGGAGTGTATACATGTATAAAATTCTATACAATTTCTATTTAGAAAAAGAAAGAAAACATGTTTCAAACCTCTTGCGAAAGATCGACTTCCAATCTCAAGAAATAGCCCTATAATAGGTCAGAGTTGCCCTGGTCAATCAGAGCTGACGGGACCTGGGACTATACTATAGTGCAAAGCTTTTTTTTCCTCTCTCTCTCTCTCTCTCTCTCTCTCTCTCTCTCTCTCTCGTTTTGTAATCAGCATGAGAGAGGTGTCCTGTGAGTCGTTGTAATTAATATATATATATATATATATATATATATATATATATATATATATATATATATATATATATATATATATATATGTATGTATGTATGTATGCATATATTGTATATGTATGTATATCTATCTATATATATAAATATATATATATATATATTACATTATATATATATATATATATTATATACATATTTATTTATATATATATATATATATATATATATATATATATATTTGAACTAATCAGCACATGAACACGTGTCTCACAGAATGATTGATTTTCAACATCGGGATCGAACGCAGGTCTCTTGCGTGGGCCAGTTCTGTAGCGCCCTTGCCTTTCATCTGAGAGACCTGGGTCTGATCCTGATGTGTCAGAAATCTATATATGCATATATATATATATATATATATATATATATATATATATATATGTGTGTGTGTGTGTGTGTGTGTGTGTATTTATTATAATTTTTTACTTGGCTTTACCTCAGTATTTTTGGTTTAAGTTTAGTTAATCATGAAGACTGAAATTACCTTCCAACTTGTTTTCCTTAAATATTTTAGAATCTCACGTAAATAATTATATTCATGCTGAAACATGATATCCTTTAAACACTAGGAGACAAACGTGTGACATGTCGTTAATACATCATGTAATATTTAATGGGACATAAATCCTGAACTTCTGTAGAAGGGATGAAATTCTAACGTTTTTTTTTCTTTAGAACAAATGGCAGTTATAAAAACGTCCTTTCCGCAGGGGTGTAGTGCCGTCAGTGCACCTCATGCGGTGCACCGTAGGCATTACTTAAGGTTCTTTGCAGCGTCACTTCGGCCCCTGGCTGCAACCCCCTTTCACTCCTTTTACTGTACCCCCGCTCATATTCTCTTGCTTGCAGCTAACTTCTAGCCTCTCCTAACAATTGATTCAGGGTGCAACTGCGATGTTTTCCTCCTGTTACATCTTTCAAACCATTTTACTGTGTTTCCCTTTTAGCGCTGAATGACCTCATAGGTCCCAGCGCTTGGCCATTGGCCTAAATTCTATTTTCTATGCTGTTCTATAAGAACGGCCATCCTGAGACTTTCTTCCAGCCCGGGCTTGAAGAAAACAAGGGAAAGAAAGATTCCTGAAGGGTGACTGGAGTAGGAAAGAAACAATCGCCGAATATTAAGTTAAAAAATGTTATATTCCCGTGAAAGTCGTCTTGGTTGGTTGGGTGTTCCGTAGGTCTACACACCAGGCCTCTTATTCACCTAATTCCCATCATTAACTGTGAGTTGACAGATCACGACGAATGTAAACACAACAAAGAAGGCAAGTCTCATAAAGATTTCCTTTGCAAAAAAACATCTAATTTGTTGTAGAATATTTACAAAAATATTTAATTCTAACCTTAAACATTCTGTATTGTTTCTCAGTTTCCTTGTATGCTTTATTTCCCTGTTCTTTCCTTTTCTGGTCATTCCAAAAATTGGAAGCCAGCTTACCATGTGCAATGGTTTTCTGCTCTTTACCAAATGCGTATGTTCACGTTTTGATTAATAATAATAATAATAATAATAATAATAATAATATACTAGCAGAAGTTTCGAATCCAGTCCTGGGTATATTAAGTCTGCAGACCCGTTTCTTTAAATCATGGGTACTGGTTTTAAAAATGATCTGAAGAGCTACTGGGCAACAGCGCTTCACTTTCAAAAAGATTCATTAAGAATCCAGTGGATGTTTAATCGTATATCGCGTCTGTGTGATTGCAAACACTATCCCTATTCCGTGAATCACGCTTGTTATTGCCGAAGAGATTTAGAAGGAAGGGTGGTGTTAATTCCTAGAGTCACTACGGTTTCGTATTCAGCTGGGGGTCTTCAATCAGAGCTTTGTGATTCGGGAAGCAATATCAGTGGTTTCATGTTCATCTCTTTAAAAATCTGGACCCCTAGTATAGTGGTTTGTGTCGTGGCATGCCATTCAAATGTCGCGGGTTCGCGTCTCCCCCAGGGCGATGAAAAATCACTGGCTCTGTATCATGATCAGTTACTGCTGCAGTGGGAGGTTGAAACTAACATTCTTTGGAAGTTTGAATTTCACGTCATTGCCCCTGTGTCCTTGTTCCATGTGAACAGGTTTCATCTGCTGAAATAATAATAATAATAATAATAATAATAATAATAATAATAATAATAATAATCTCCTTTGTAATTCAAGTTCGCATTAATGCAAGGGATGTCAAAAATGTCATTTCGTCTAGCAATAACCAAAGTTGAAATTCACTAACTTGATCTGCTTGTTCTTTTCATATGACGTTTTTCTTACAAGAAGGAGATTGTATTTCCATTTACATCTTTTCCTATCGAGCGAAAAATGGCCATTATGCATAGTAACGCCCAGTTTACTGTGCCTATTTTAGCATGCATTTAATTAAGCAGAGGCGATTATGAAATTGAAAGCCACGATGAATAGATATAGATGATATAGATAAATGAACATATTTATACCAGAATGAGGCATTAGAATACCCTGTTAGAGTAAAACGCTTTAATGTTGAAGAAGTACATATATATATATATATATATATATATATATATATATATATATATATATATATATATATATATACATATATATATATATATATATATATATATATGTATATATATATTCAGTCTGTCGTATCGTTATGAATTCAAATGCGTGTGTCTTTTCCAAGAGATTTGTCTTATATGTGAAGAAACAATCGATGTTACATATATATATATATATATATATATATATATATATATATATATATATATATATATATATATATATATATATATATATAGTGTGTGTGTGTGTGTGTGTGTGTGTGTGTGTAACATCGATGGTTTCCTTATGGACAAATATCTACAAAAAGACACACGCATCTGAATTCGTAACGATACGACAAATTGAAAATTCCTTTCCGATACGATCGTGCTTCCGTCCGTCGTCGATCCGTCCGTTTATCACCCCCTCCCCTTCCCTTCCCCTCCCTTTACATTATCCCCCCCTCTTCCTCCCACCCCACCCTTTCTGTCTCCTAGAGGGCACTTAGTTATAATACGGTCCGGTCCATCTTTGCTCTCGCCTCGTTCCCTGTCCCCCGGGTTCCCTAGCCAGTTTTTGGCCTAATAACATTAAGACGTTTATAGCTTATTGGGTCCGAGTTCCATATGGATAATGAACTGGACTGCTGTATAAAGTTATGGCTCATTGGTATTACGGAGGAGGAGGAGGAGGAGAAGGAGAAGGCTATGTCTAGCGATTCCCGATTCCTCGTGTATATATATAGGGTCTGTCTCTTCTTGCATTCACTCATTGACTTGGGAGACGGAAAATGGACCTCTCTCTCTCTCTCTCTCTCTCTCTCTCTCTCTCTCTCTCTCTCTGTGTGTGTGTGTGTGTGTGTGTGTGTGCACAAAAAATCTTGTTTCATCTTTCTCATGGTAAAAGACTTTTAAGTCACAGCTGACGGAGCGTGTTTCCTATTAATCAGTAATCTCAAAGCTTCCCTCAACTCTTAAATGATCTTCTCAATTATTCCAGCAACATGCAACTGATCCTGAATGTTGAAACCTCTGTGAGATTTTAATGCACTCAATCCGGTTCCAAGTCCGCTTAAAGAGAGAATATCGTAAGGTCTAAAACATTGTCTTGTAAAGTGATAAAACCTATCTAGGCCAAATCTCGATGAACAACCATAATTTAAAAATTTGCATTATATGCACAAATAGATACAGTCAATATATATATATATATATATATATATATATATATATATATATATATATATATATATATATATATGTGTGTGTGTGTGTATACACACATATATAAAAAGTGTATAGGTGTATTTATAAGTATGCTTCAAGCACCTACCATTTCAAGAACTATACATTACTAAATGCGTGACCAAAATCCAGTAGAATTTTCCATCGTGCAACTGTAGTTCTCTGTCAGATGAAGTTAATTGTAAACGCTCATAAGAATTCAGTATTAAAACTTTTTTGCGTGACAATTGATTATATCCTTTTGAAGATAACGGTCAATGTAGGAAATGCCTCTTATTGTACATTTCGTTCCCAGAGGTATCGAGAGTGTGATTATTTTAACACTCGTAAATGTTGCATTTCTTTTTATAATTATATATATATATATATATATATATAT
>NC_089796.1:11859301-11861801 GCF_040412425.1 Macrobrachium rosenbergii | reverse complement strand
TCCGACTCCAAAGTCGTCTCTCACCCCGGATAAGCGGAGGGAGAAAGACGACTCAAAGTCGTCTCCTGCTCCCAAGTCGCTGCTGCATCTCGTAGGTTAGAAAGACGACTCCAAAGTCGTCTCCTGCTCCCAAGTCGCTGCTGCATCTCGTAGGATAGAAAGCGGAGGAGAAAGACGACTCCAAAGTCGTCTCCTGCTCCCAAGTCGCTGCTGCATCTCGTAGGATAGAAAGCGGAGGAAGAAGACGACTCAAGAGTCGTCTCCTGCTCCCAAGTCGCTGCTGCATCTCGTAGGATAGAAAGCGGAGGAGAAAGACGACTCCAAAGTCGTCTCCTGCTCCCAAGTCGCTGCTGCATCTCGTAGGATAGAAAGCGGAGGAGAAAGACGACTCCAAAGTCGTCTCCTGCTCCCAAGTCGCTGCTGCATCTCGTAGGATAAAAGCGGAGGAGAAAGACGACTCCAAAGTCTCCTCTCCGCTGCTCCCAAAAGTCCTGCTGCATCTCTAGTAGAAAGTTAGAAAGACGACTCCAAAGTCGTCTCCTGCTCCCAAGTCGCTGCTGCATCTCGTAGGATAGAAAGCGGAGGAGAAAGACGACTCCAAAGTCGTCTCCTGCTCCCAAGTCGCTGCTGCATCTCGTAGGTTAGAAAGACGACTCCAAAGTCGTCTCCTGCTCCCAAGTCGCTGCTGCATCTCGTAGGATAGAAAGCGGAGGAGAAAGACGACTCCAAAGTCGTCTCCTGTCCCAAGTCGCAAGTCGCTGCTGCATCTCGTGGTTAGAAAGACGACTCCAAAGTCGTCTCCTGCTCCCAAGTCGCTGCTGCATCTCGTAGGATAGAAAAGCGGAGGAGAAAGACGACTCAAAGTCGTCTCCTGCTCCCAAGTCGCTGCTGCATCTCATGTTAGAAAGACGACTCCAAAGTCGTCTCCTGTCCCAAGTCGCTGCTGCATCTCGTAGGTTAGAAAGACGACTCAAAGTCGTCTCCTGTCCCAAGTCGCTGCTGCATCTCGGTAGTTAGAAAGACGACCAAAGTCGTCTCCTGCTCCCAAGTCAGCTGCTGCATCTCGTAGGATAGAAAGCGGAGGGAAGGACGACTCAAAGTCGTCTCCTACTCCCCAAGTCGCTGCTGCATCTCGGCGGTTAGAGCGGAGAAAGGAAAGACGACTCCAAAGTCGTCTCCTGCTCCCAAGTCGCTGCTGCATCTCGTAGGTTAGAAAGACGACTCCAAAGTCGTCTCCTGCTCTAAGTCACTGCTGCATCTCGTAGGTTAGAAAGCGGAGGAGAAAGACGACTCCAAAGTCGTCTCCCTGCTCCCAAGTCGCTAAGCATGCATCGTAGGTTAGAAAGCGGAGGAGAAAGACGACTCAAAGTTGTCCTGCTCCCAAAAAAGTCGCTGCTGCATCTCGTAGGTTAGAAAGACGACTCAAAGTCGTCTCCTGCCCCCAAGTCGCTGCTGCATCTTATGTAGGATAGAAAGCGGAGGAGAAAGACGACTCAAAGTCGTCTCCTACTCCCCAAATCGCTGCTGCATCTCGTCAGGTTGAAGACGACTCCAAAGTCATCTCCTGCTCCCAAGTCGCTGCTGCATCTCGTAGGGTAAGAAAGACAGACTCAAAGTCGTCTCCTGTCCCCCAAGTCGCTGCTGCATCTCGTAGGTTAGAAAGACGACTCCAAAGTTGTCTCCTACTCCCAAGTCGCTGCTGCATCTCGTAGGTTAGAAAGACGACTCCAAAGTCGTCTCCTGCCCCCAAGTCGCTGCTGCATCTCGTAGGATAGAAAGCGGAGGAGAAAGACGACTCCAAAGTCGTCTCCTACTCCCAAGTCGCTGCTGCATCTCGTAGGTTAGAAAGACGACTCCAAAGTCGTCTCCTGCTCCCCGCGTCGCTGCTGCATCTCGTAGGAGTAGAAAGACGACTCCAAAGTCGTCTCCTGTCCCAAGTCGCTGCTGCATCTCATCAGGGTTAGAAAGACGACTCCAAAGTCGTCTCCTGCTAAGTCGCTGCTGCATCTCATGTAGGTTAGAAAGCGGAGGAGAAAGACGACTCCAAAGTCGTCTCCTACTCCCAAGTTGCTGCTGCATCTCGTAGGTTAGAAAGACGACTCCAAAGTCGTCTCCTGCCCCCAAGTCACTGCTGCATCTCGTAGGTTAGAAAGACGACTCCAAAGTCGTCTCCTGTCCCAAGTCGCTGCTGCATCTCGTAGGTTAGAACGACGACTCCAAAGTCGTCTCCTGTCCCAAGTCGCTGCTGCATCTCGTAGGTTAGAAAGACGACTCCAAAGTCGTCTCCTGCTCCCAAGTCGCTGCTGCATCTCGTAGGTTAAAGCGGAGGAGAAAGACGACTCCAAAGTCGTCTCCTGCTCCCAAGTCGCTGCTGCATCCTCAGTAGGATATTGTGAAAGCGGAGGAGAAAGACGACTCCAAAGTCGTCTCCTACTCCCAAGTCGCTGCTGCATCTCGTAGGTTAGAAAGCGGAGGAGAAAGACGACTCCAAAGTCGTCTC
>NC_089796.1:11841801-11856801 GCF_040412425.1 Macrobrachium rosenbergii | reverse complement strand
AAGAAACTGGAACAAAAATCCATATGACTGTCATTGCGAAAAAGAGTGAGAATCTTGGAAGGCCTGAAGTCCTTTCTCAGGAGTCAAAAGACATCATAGCTGAGGCAGTGGGTAGACCAAGAAAGTCTTTACGTAAATTGGCGCTTGAACTAGAAACAAAAGGGAAAGAGAGAAGTTATAGTGCTGTATATCGTGAGTTGAAAAATCTGGTATCAAGCCATTTCATGTTACCAATAAGCCCAACATCACCAGCAACAGAGAGAAGACCGTGCATGGTTTTGTGGTTTCGTTTCTTAAAGATTGGGATGAAGCTGACTTTCTCATGTTGCTGCGTCAGATGAATTCTTCATTTACACAGTCAGGAAGCCAAATCATAAAAATGACATAATTTGGGCTGCAAATGATATCAGCGATGGCGTGTGCTATCGCCAAGTTGTGAAATTTCCTGAATATTTAGGAATTTTTCTCTGTTTCACAGCCAAACGGTTAATGTGGATCATCAAAAAAAAGGACAGTCATGGAATGGCGAATACTTCAGAGAAACTGTGCTTACTGGTGGAGTATTTCCTTTCCTCAAAGATCCTGAAATTGTGTTATCTGTTGAAGAAGTCACATTTTTGCATGATAAGGCACCATGTTTTCAAAATATCTTCAGACACAGGAGCTGCTTCTGAAACAGTGGTATCGATTTCTTCTCGTCAAGTAAATTTCAGGTAGCTCCCCTGAGCTTAATGTGCGTGAAAACATGGTAGTATCTTAAAGGATCGTGTTGAAGCGTGCACAGTGAACTATGATGGTACACCAAGCCTCGACGACCTGCGAAGAGAGGTGACGGAAGTGCTCAGGGAAATGGAGTTTGAGTCTCGGGTTTTTTGCGATTTGCTGAAATCATACCCCTCAAGAATGCAGGCTGTGGTACAGGCAGATGAAGGCCACACAAATATTAAATACTCAGAGAGAAACTCAAATAAATACCTGTTCTGAATTACTTTTGTTTTTGTCCATATCAATTTTAGTTATGCTGTGTGTGTATATATATATACGGTATATATACATATATACTTATATGTGTGTGGGTAATTTGATTTGGTTAACCACTTTGTCTCTTCTTGCAGTGTGACGAGTTCTCAAGATCGTGAAGCTAATAATTTCAACTATTTTGAAAACGTCAGATTAGGAATTTTAATCAACTAAGATAGTTACCCTAGTAGATTTTGACACTGGACTTTTCTCTCTCTCTCTCTCTCTCTCTCTCTCTCTCTCTCTCTCTCTCTCTCTCTCTCTCTCTCTCTCTCTCTCTCTCTCTCTCTCTTTAGGTACGTATACAAAGACACAAAGATTTAGGAAATAAATGCAAAATGCCTTTACCACGCTTGCACTTTCCATCTAATCGAGCAATAGCCAGTCCCTGTCACTTGATTTCTGAAATTCTTGAATCCGGATTAAACCACTTGCATCATTCGAAGGAAAACGTTGTTGTTTATTTTTCTTGTCTATGGAAAACTGACAGACCAAAAGATAAATTTTAACTTTATATAGAGGAAAACATTGCTACATTCACTTAGTGGACAGGAGAGAGAGAGAGGGGGTTGAAAACATTGCTACAGTCACTTAATGGACAGAGAGAGAGAGACAGAGATAGATGAAAGCACGGATACAGTCACTTATTGGACAGAGAGAGAGAGAGAGAGAGAGAGAGAGAGAGAGAGAGAGAGAGAGTTGAAAACATTGCTACAGTCACTTACTGGACAGAGAGAGATATCAATATTCTTGTGTTTCTGTCGTTTCCGTAGAGCTCTACGCATTATTGTCATGCTAGACTTATGTGGGTTTGAAATGCATGTTTCTCTGGGTCTACATTTTAGACCTACTAAATTATTTTTATACGTCTACGGCAGTTATTTATATTAGGTTTTTCTTCATGTCTACACGGTAGACTTACTTTAATAATTAAATTTTCCTTTAAGTTTAAATGTATAAATAAGAGATAAAAATTAAGCTTACTTAGATTACACCTTTCTTAAAGTGTAAATGTAAAAATAACAGATTACATTTTTCTAAGCGTCTACACGTTAGACTAATTTAGTTTAATTTTCCTTTACATACACATGTTAAATTTACCAAGAATGGATGTATATATATGTAAAACTGACTCAGAATCAATATATATGTTAAATTGACTTAGAATTAATAAATGTTAAATTTACCCAGAGTGAATATATGTTAAATTTACTCAGAATAAATATATATGTTAAATTTACCTAGATTGAATATGTTAAATTTACACAAATGAATATGCATGTTAAATTTACCCTGAGTGCATGTACGTGTTAAATTTACCCAGAATGAATATATATGTTAAATTTACCCAGAATAAATATACATGTTAAGTTTACCCAGAATTAATATACATGTTAAATTTACCCAGAATGAATATACATAATAAATTTACCCAAAATGATTATTGATTTTAAATTTACCCAGAATGGATATACATGTTAAATATACCCAATATGAATATGCATGTTAAATTTACCCAGAATGAAAATAAATGTTAAATTTACCCAGAATTAATATACATGTTAAATTTTCCCAGAATCAATATACGTGTTAAATTTACCCAGAATCAATATACATGTTAAATTTACCCAGAATGAATATAGATGTTAAATTTACCGAGAATGAATACTCATTTTCTTTACCCAAAATGAATATAAATGTTAAATTTAGCCAGAATGAATATAAATGTTATATTTACCCAGAATGAATATACATGTTAAATTTAGCCAGAATGGATATAAATGTTAAATTTACCCAGAATGAATGTACATGTTAAATTTAGCCACAATGAATATAATACATGTTAAATGTAGCCAGAATGAATATATATTTGAAATTTATCCGAATGAATTTGCGTCTATTTGTGAATGTTAGATAGATTCAGATTTAACTTTCCTTGCCAATATATATATTTTGATAAAAAGAATTGAGATTTTAAAAGGAGTAGATTTAGAAAACTGGGAAGGATAAGAGATGAACAGTTAAAACACGAGAAGAAGAAAAGAATGGGAGGAGAAAATGAAAAAGGAAGAATGAAAGAAAATGAGGATGATAAAAGAATGAGTGAATAAAGAAAATAACTGAAACGAAAATAAAAAAGATGAGAAGTAGGCAAAGAGGAGAATACAAGAAAGGAAGAATGAAAGAAAATTTGGAGAATAAAGGAAAAAATTAATAAAGAAAAGAATTGATGAGAAAACAGAAAGCTGAAAAGTAAAGAAGAGGAGGAGAAAATAAGAAAGGAAGAATGAGAGAAAAGGATGAGAATAAAATAAAAATGAATAAAGAAAGGAATTGAAAAGAAAATAAAAGGATGTGGAGAAGAAAGAAGAGGAAGAGAAAATAAGGAGGGAAGAATGAAGGAAAACGACGGGAATCAAATAAAAATGAATAAACAAAAGAACTGAAAAGCAAATAAAAAGATGAGAAGAAGAAAGAATAGGAGGAAAAATAAGGAGGGAAGAAGGAAAGAACATTAGGAGAATAAAAGAAGAAATGAATAAGGAAAAGAATTGAAAAGAAATAAAAAAAAACAAAAATAAAAAAAGAAGCAACGTGCCGGGAAAGAACATAAGACTTACTTGCCCCCATCGTTTTGTAAATCCCACTTACATGCTATAAAAGAAGATATACTCCCATTCATTCAACCCTAGAGAGAAAAAAGAAAAAAAAAACAATTTCACTTCTCAGTAGACGCTGAGCCACCCCTCAATAGACGTCACAGTAGAGGAGGAGGAAGGGAGAAGAAGGAATGATAATAGAGGAAGAAGGAGAAGAAAGAATAATAATAGAGGAAGAAGGAGACTATAGAATAATAATAGAGGAAGAAGAAGGAGGAGAAATAATAATTTTGATGTAAATGTCTTGTTGAATTGATGTGTGGAGAGACGAGTTTAATAGTGACAGTGATGAGGAGATGGTTCCGATCAAGTTAGAGACAAAATAAATTTAGTGAAATTGAACGATTTCGTTTTAACTTCTTTATTGTTTATTCTCCTTTATTTGTGTTTGTATTTTTACCTATCTTTTTGTTTTTTTTTATTTTTTATTTGTTTTGCTAATTTTTTATTTTTAATTTCTTCTTGTTCTATTAAATTTATTTGAATTTATATTTCTTTTTGGGTAAAAGACATTACCTGGAGAAATACACAAAAATTGCAAGAATATTTAAATCATAATTTTATATATGTCATACAAACAGCGCTTGACAAGAGTACATTTAAATGGAAAACATAAAACAATAAAAAACTAATAAACTAAATACTAGAAAATATGAATGGATGTATAAAATCATAAAAACAATGTACAAAAATGCAAGAATATTTAAATCCTACTTTGACATCAGTCGTACATTTTAAAAAATATAAGTCAAATATGATACAAAATAAAAGCGTATTTTACACCAGTCATGCAAATACATCTCTAGGAAAAAATTTTTTATAAATATAAATAAAAATTAAAAACGCGTAAAATAATAAATATTTTGCACCAGTCACACATATAAAAGCAGCGGAGAAAACCGGGTAATTTAAAACAAATATAAAAAATGGAAATTTCACGGTACGTCGTATTTTATATCAGTCATACAAATCATCGTTTGAAAAGGAAAGATAATTCAAAACAAATATCATAACTTGGAGACTGTAGAGAGAGGGTGTGTTTGTGAGGCGGTGCCGGGTGGGGTGGGGTTGGCCTAGTAATGAATACGAGGAAGGAAGGGGTTTTGAGGAGGGGGGTTGATGTGGATGAGAGGGGGAGGGGGATTAGCTGGGAGGACAGGGTTGACTGGCGGAGTACCATAGAGTGTAGGGGTGAGGGAGAGTGCCATGGAGGGTGGGGATGGTGAGGGGAGTCTTCCATAGAGGGTAGGGGTGAGGGGAAAGTGCCTTACAAGGTAGGGGGTAAGGGGAGAGTGCCATAGAAAGCAGGGATGAAGGGAGATTGTCATACTGTAGAGGGTAGGGGTGAGGGGAGAGTGCCAAAAAGGTAGGGGTGAGGGGAGAGTGCCAAAAAGGTAGGGGTGAGGGAAGTGCCCAAAGGGTAGGGGTGAGGGAAGAGTGCCAAAAGGGTAGGGGTGGGGAGAGTGCCAAAAAGGTAGGGGTGAGGGGAGAGTGCCAAAAAGGTAGGGGTGAGGGAAGAGTGCCAAAAAGGGTAGGGGTGAGGGAAGTGCCAAAAAGGGTATGGGTGAGGGAAGAGTGCCAAAAAGTGTAAGGCGTGGGGAGATTGTCATAGAGGGTAGGGGTGGGGGAAGTGTGCCATAGAGGGTAGGGGTGAGGTGAGAGTGCCATAGAGGGTAGGGGTGAAGGGAGAGTGTCACAGAAGGTAAGGATGAGGGGAGATTGTCACAGAGACTCAGAGTGAGGGGGAGTGCCAAAGAGGGTAGGGGTGAGGGGAGAGTGCTGTAGAGGGTAGGGGTGAGGGGAGAGTGCCACAGAGGGTAGGGGTGAAGGGAGAGTGTCAGAAGGTAAGGAAGGGGGAGAGTGCCATAGAGTAGAGTGAGGGCAGATTGTCATATTTAGGGGAGATTGTCATAGAGTCAAAGTGAGGGGAGAATACCATAGAAGGTAGGGGTGAGGGGAGGGTGCCATAGATGGTAGGGGTGATGGGAAAGTGCCATGGAGGGTATGGGTGAGGGGAGAGTGCCATAGAGGGTAGGGGTGAGGGGAGAGTGCCATATAGGGTAGAGTGCCATAGAGGGTAGAGGTGAGGGGATGGTGACATAGAGGGTAGGGGTGAAGGGAGAGTGTCATAGAAGGTAAGGTATGAGGGGAGAGTGCCATAGAGTCTGAGTGAGGGGAGATTGTCATAGAGAGTCAGAGGGAGGGGGAGAGTGCCACAGAGGGTAGGGTGAGGGGAGAGTGCCACAGAGGGTAGGGGTGAAGGGAGAGGGTAAGGATGGGGAGAGTGCCATAGAGACAGAGTGAGGGGAGATTGTCAGAGTGATGGGAGATTGTCATAGAGTCAGAGTGAGGGGAGAATACCATAGAGGGTGGGGGTGAGGGGAGAGTGCCATAGAGGGTAGGTGTGAGGGGAGAATGCCATAGAGGGGAGGGGAGAGTGCCACAGAGGGTACGGGTGAAGGGAGAGTGTCATAGAAGGTAAGGATGAGAGAAGATTGTCAGAGTGAGGGGAGATTGTCATAGAGAGTCAGAGTGAGGGGAGAGTGCCATAGACGGTAGGGTGAGGGGAGAGTGCCATGGAATGTGAGGACAGGGTAGCTGGCGGTGGGTAAGGGGTGGGGTGGGGGGAGGAGGGGTGGCCACAGGCGAAGAAATCATGCAGGAAGCAGCCCCCGTCATTTGGGTAGTGTATTGGCAGCCTCGGATTTATGATCTAAAGAGGATTCCATCTTGTTCGCTTGGCTACACCGGCCCGGATCAGAGCCTAAGACGGCATTCAAGTGCCCCCCTCCCCCCTTCCTCCTTCTCCCTCCCTCCAAACCCGCTACCCCAACCCCCTTTCCCTCACTCTTTCCTTCTCTATCTTATTATGTAAAAGGGGACACGATAGACCCAAACATCACCTACTTCCTCCTCCTCTTCATTCTGTAACCCCTGCTATTATATTCCTCCTCCTTTTTCTCCTCCTCCTCCTCCTTATCCTCCACCCCCTGCTCACCCAGCCATCATCCTCCTCCCGTCTCCTCTTCCCCCTTTATCCAGTCATAGCAATCGAATCTCGACCCCAAATCGACCCCTCTGGCGTCCTCGTGTATAAATTTGTTTTTATTTTCATGTGAGTTCTACTCCAGTTTAAAAGTGGAGTTGAAGTTATCACTTTTTTTTGTGGCAATAAATTCTCTTGGTTGTAAGAGGCAGTTTGAAATAGTGTTTCGAAACTGTGAAGATTTTTTTTAACATAAAATGACCTCGTGATGAGTAGCAGTCTCAAAATATGATGATTTTTAAAAAATAAAATTATTTAATAAGAATCATTGGGGACATTCTCTCTCTCTCTCTCTCTCTCTCTCTCTCTCTCTCTCTCTCTCTCTCTCTCTCTCTCTCTCTCTCAATTTTGCTATGAAAAGTTACAAATATGCAATGTGAAAATTTTGAGGAATTCTTGTCTTTTGCAATAAAAATAAATCGTCAGGAGAAGTAGCATCGAAATTATTGTGATTTTCATCACTAACATGATTTCGTGATGAGAATGAGTGTCGATAAGTCATTTCTCATTGGAAGCTCTGGCGAAACAGAGGAATATTTTAAAATAATATTCGCCGTGAGAAATTCTTTTCTACTTAGCTATAAAATTTTATTATCACAAGAATGTGTCATAACTATTTTTTTTATGAAATTGTTTTGTCTTATGATTACTGGCGAAATGATAAGTTCCTTATTTTTTACTTCTTAGTAGGTTTATTTAGTCAAAATAAGTAGTGCTTGGAGAGCAGTGTTTTCAGATTAGGCCTTTAAACCAATTTTTACTAGTGATTGAAAGTGTTGAACACACACGGCCAGAGTTTGTAACATAGAAGTAAAAGCCTTACAGCCACGTTTTCGGTATTATTATTATTATTATATTATTATTATTATAATTATTATTATTATATTCATAAAACTCTCTTAATAACTAGAGTCACTAAAATGGTAAAAAATCCACAATGATGAAGGTGTAAATGTGTATGTATATATATATATATATATATATATATATATATATATATATATATATATATATATATATATAAATGATATAGAGTGAAAATTTATATATATATATATATATATATATATATATATATATATATTTACACCTACACCATTGAAGATTTCTTCATTATTATTATTATATGAAGTGTCATCTAACTCCCATAACCCCGACAGGTTCTAGACCTTGACAATACGTAACGATAATACCCAAGGTTTTCATCAGACACTCGATGTTCAGTGATAAAATTATATGTATCTTAAAATAATTCCTCAGATTAGGGCTGGTCCTTTTTGTTCCGTGAGGTCGAATCATTATCATATATCCATTATTTTTTTATGCGTTCAGAACAGATTAGTGCATGACAGCCGTTAAGTAGACTGGAGAATAAGGTTAAATAATGTCACCCATATGGTAGATTACTTCCATATGGTAAATTAGGTTAGGTTAGGTTATGCTAGGGTTCAGTGTTAACATGACACGTTAAAGTGGAGCCCATATTAGGTCAGGTTAGGTCATAGCATCTATAAATTGGTTCAGGTTAAGGCATACGTGTGATAGGTTAGGTTAAAATAGATTTAGTGTGTTCATTGTTAATATGACACGTTAAATTGGAACCATATTGGGTCAGGTTAGGTCAGGTCACAGTATCTGTAAATTAATTCAAGTTAAGATGCACATATGATAGGTTGGGTCATGGAGTATGTATATTAGATTAAGTGCTAAGGGTCAATGTTAATATGGCACGTTAAATTGGGACCCACACTAGATATGTATATGTAAAAATTTTTATCTATTGCATATGGCTTATAGCTGGAATAAAAGATTCAATCCAATTCAGTTTAGTTAAATTAGGTCAGGTTAGGTCATAGCATCTGTAAATTAGTTCAGATTAAGACGTACATGTGATAGGTTAGCTTATGTAACACGTATAATCGACTAAGTGCTCGAGTTCAGTGTTAATATGACACGTTAAAATGTAATTCGTATTAGGTCTGGTTAGGTCATAGCTTTCTGTAAATTAGTTCAGGTCAAGGAGAACATGTGATAGGTTAGGTCATGGATTATATATAATTTATTAAGTTAAGACAAACGGGTAACGTGTTGAATTATTCACCCTTAACTTCTGTTAGATTAGGAAAAATAGTCTTTGTTTAAGTAATCATCCAGGAGAAATAAGGAGAAGAAAAATATAATTTTTGACCAGATCCTCTCGTAAATAATCGAGTGAAGATAAGTTCTTTTTGCTAATGTGCTACCAAAGTCTTATTCGATTTATCTGAATGATTTTTCGTACAAAGTGAGATAATGCACTGATATGCATACTGCTTGACAAAGCATGTCTCTCTCTCTCTCTCTCTCTCTCTCTCTCTCTCTCTCTCTCTCTCTCTCTCTCTCATAATGCATTTGCTTCCAAGAGTTACGTGCATGTTGTGTGTATGTCTATTATTTTCATCCTTTGTTTCTTGTAAAAGTTATAATTTTATATAATTTAGAATAACTTTAATCTTATATATGTATATATACACACATATGTATATTTTATATATATATATATATATATATACATTATACATATTATATATATATATATATATATATATACATATATTATACAGTACATATATATAAAAAATTTATTACATTAAATTTATATGAAACTAGTTTTATAATACTGTAGATACTGTCGTCTCGGTGAGAACACAAGACGACCCATTAGTAACCAATCACAGATCCTATAATTGCAAATATTTATACTGCAGTGGCCTTGTCCGCATCGCATATTGAAAAGTGATACAATAGATACTATCGGTTGATGAGATAGCATTTGCTGTATCTGAAAAAGTGAAAGTACGTAATATATATATATATATATATATATATATATATATATATATATATATATATATATATATATATATATATATTTATATTTATATATATACATATATATATATATATGTATGTATATTTTATATATATTTATATATATATGGAACTAATGGGCGCATGAGCACGTCTTTCACAGAAATAAATTTCGGGCTCACATTGGGATCGAACCCCGGTCTTTCCATGAGGCCAGGTCAATAGATGACGCCCTGGCCTCTCATTTGAAAGACATGAGTTCGGTCTCTATGTGAGTCAGAAATACTTATAATATATATATAATAGAAAGAGAGAGAGAGAGAGAGAGAGAGAGAGAGACAGACAGACAGACAGACAGACAGACAGACAGAGGTGACTTGTATGTATTCATGGTTATTTACATAACTATTTATCTGCTCAAGGATTCATCCACGATTTTGCACTTAAAGCACGCGTATAGCTATGATCTAGGGGAAAATTCTAAGTATTATTATGTATATGTATATATATATATATATATATATAAATATATATATATAATATAAATATATATATAAATATATATATATATATATATATATATATATATATATATATATATATATATATATATATATATATATTATAAGAATAATGATAAACCTATCGTCTGAATGAATAATCAGGCCCGGAAATAATTTTGTAGGTATCTTACCCTTATTTCTCACAGAGTATATCCTTTTCAATTAACAGCTAGCTAAAATGGTTACCTGAACATCTGCAAAATGTACATGTACATAATTTATTCGTCATTCGTTCGGCTTGATATGTAAGGAACGAAACGCCTCGTTCTTTGTACGTACCATCTCTCTCTCTCTCTCTCTCTCTCTCTCTCTCTCTCTCTCTCTCTCTCTCTCTCTCTCTCTCTCTCTCTCTCTCTCTCCTCTTTTTTCCAGTGCAGATCACTTCAGGTCCCAAGATCTTTCAGTCAACTTCAAAAGTCATGGATATCATATTATACGCGTACGCGATTCAGTGGCTGCATTTTAATCAGGAGATGAAATAATGATTACATTTATTTATAATCCCTTAATATCAGATGTCTATTTGTGTCACTGCTTGGTATATCTAATTAAAAAAGTTTCTGATGTTTTTAACTCTCACTCATTTCATTCAGAGATATACATTATATATATATATATACTGTATATATATACACACACACACACACACACATATATATATATATATATATATATATATATATATATATACATACATATATATATATATATATATATATATATATATATATATATATTTTATATATATACATATATACATATATATATATATATATATATATATATATATATATATATATATATATATATATATATATCAAAAGTTAATGAAACAGTGGAGAGTTACTAAAACAATAAACTCCTTTTTAACTAGATATAGCAAGCAGTGACACAAATAGACGTCTGATATTAAGGGATTATAAATAAAAATGTAATAATATATAATTATTTCACCTTCAGATCAATATACAGCCACTGAATCTCGTACGCGTATAATATGATATCCATGACTTTTGAAATTGACTGAAAGATCTTGGGACCTGAAGTGGTCTGCATTGAAATAAGGGCGATATATTATATGATGCGTTGATTTTGGGGATCTTTTGGTTCTGAGGAGATAAGGGAGAGAGAGAGAAAGAAGAGAAAGAAGAAGAAACTGAATTGTATATGAAAAACGAGGTCTTCAATTCCTTATCTATCAAGTTGAACGATCGACGAATAAATTATGCATATGTATATTTTGCAAATGTTCAGGTGAGCATTTTAGCAGCTAGCTATTAATTGAAAAGATTATAAACTATGAAAAATAAAGGTAAGATACCTACAGAATTGTTTTGGGCCCAATTATTCAGACGAAAGGTTTCATCATTATTCTTATTGTAATAACCAACATTTATCGTTACAAAGTCGTTATGTTGGTGGAGACACTTGACCTGATTTTCTTCAACTGTATATCGTTAAGTCAGGTTTTTACAGCTAATGAAAGTGGTTAATTTTGTATTACTCTTACACACTCCCGTGAAAAATAAAAATTCAAGTGTTTCAGGAATGTTCTGATGAAAGACAAAAATAAAATTCAAGACAGTTCTCTCTCTCTCTCTCTCTTATTTTTTTTTTTTTTTGGAAGGACCAGCGTCTCCTGGTTTGTCGTTTATAATTTTTCATTGAAGAAATTTGGTGCGAGTGTAAACATATCTTGGCCTAGTTAGACATCAGTTTCAGTACCTTTTTGTTAAGTGGCCCGACTGGCTGCAATGCTATCTTGATACCCCATGAAGTATTCCTCTGTTTTCTCTAACTTCCATAGTTTTGTTTATGTATGTGTGTCTGTTTGCAGATTTATCTTTATCATTTGTTATTTATTTTATATTTTTTCTCCTGTGTACTTATAACAAAGGACCTTGCTTTGCGAATTAACGGTTTTCTCTCCAAGGGAAATTCGGTGTGTTGCAGGCATAGTAACAGGCATTTTATGCTTATTCCACGCAAATGTCTAATAAATAATAATAATAATAATAATAATAATAATAATAATAATAATAATAATAATATCTGCCTCTTTCGCTCTTTCAATCTAGCAAGGATTTGATGTTACTAAATTTAGTGTCAATGGTGCATTTTTTTAACGTCTTTCCGAAAACCTTTGCCCCAGTCAGCTATTATTATTTATTATTTTATATTTTTCCTTTATTAGAGGCAGAATTTAAATTGCAGATGTTTTCTTTATGTTGGTGAAAAACTATAGTAACGTTGGTTGGTTTAAACGGCATTACACGAGCCGGAACATATACCGCATCGATTTTGGTATAATTTAAAAAAAAAAAAAAAAAAAAAGATTGACAATAAAGTAAGAATTTCAGTACAAGATGCTTAAAGATGTTTAAGGGTTGGTTGTGTTACGAAATCTTTAATTACCTTCTTTCTATGAATTAATGTTCCTCCATTCATATTCTCTCTCTTCCATCTTACTTTCCACCTCTCCTAACAATTGATTCACAGTGCAGCTGCGAGGTTTTCCTCCCGTTACACTTTTCAGACCTTCTTACTGTCAGTTCCCACTCTCAGCGCTAAATAGCCTCATAGGTCCAGCGCTTGGCGCCAACTAAACTCTGTTTTTCTATTCTGTTCTATTCTTTATATTAAATAAAATGGGAAACAGGGACCCTCAAGCGAAACATTACGCCATCTAGCGTCTGAATAAAGGCATCGCGTCCCAGAAACCTGATAAATAAATACCAAGTGAACCTTCGCCTAAAGTAGGACTTGGGAGCCATTAAGTTCGTTGTGGCCTAGTAATATAGATCTTTTAAAGAAAAATCTTGAAAAGCTTAGTTGAAAGTATTTTACCTTCCGTCATCAGAAATGGTTTAGTTTCCGCTGGGAAATTTGATTGCAAGGCTAAACTACCAGCGTGGAGACATTTTTGATCTGACTAAGCATATACACTACACTTACGAAACTTTCATTGTCGGGGAATTTGCTTAATCTCACGATGTAACATCTAGAAGAAATTAAACTGTATTAAGCCATCCATTCCATGGAAATAAGTGTACAGCATCAGGCATGTTAAATTTTAGGCCAAAGGCCAAGTGCTGGGACCTGTGAGCTCATTCAACTCTGAAAGGGAAATTGAGAGTAAAGGAGGTTTGAAAGGCGTAACTAGAGGAAAACCTCTCAGTTGCACTACGAAACAATTGTTAGGAGAGTGTGGAAAGTATGATGGAAGAAAGATAATATGAACGGAGTTACAGTAAAGGAATGAAAGGGGTTGCAGCTATGGGCCGAAGGGACGCTGCAAAGGACCTTCAGAAATGATTACAGTGCACCGCGTGAGGTGCACTGATGGCACTAGCCCTCTACGGACGGTACCGCATCAGGGAACACTTTGAAATCCGAATACGTAACATTTTTCACAGATGACGGACGGGTCCGTTACCTACAAGTATTTGTACTTTAGGTGTATGGAATGGAAGGACTTTTTATAGTCAAACAAATCCTTTTCTCTTATTCAAAATCCTTATTCATTTTCTTTGTAATTATTTTTACAGTATTTCTCTGACTCCATCGAACACTACTGCTCAGAGTGTGTGCAGAACTTACGCGGTTTTAACCTACCATAATGGGGTTACGGGGTTTTAGTCATCTTTGAATTGAGGTTGTCGCGGTGATCAGATGACAAATTAATTCTCTCTCTCTCTCTCTCTCTCTCTCTCTCTCTCTCTCTCTCTCTCTCTCTCTCTTATTTTTACAATATTTTATTAAATTTATTCAATTTTCATAACCTCACTAGCTTCAGTTCCGACTACTCTCTCTCTCTCTCTCTCTCTCTCTCTCTCTCTCTCTCTCTCTCTCTCTCTCTCTCTCTCTCTCTCTTTCTTGTAACAAAAATCATCTTTTCGTGAGAGGTATCGAGTCTGTTTCGGTACATGACTTTTCCTCTTTTATTCCTTTTAATGTGCCTCCGTTCATATTCTTTTTCCTCCATCTGACTTTCCACCCTCTCCTAACAAATGCTTCAGTGCAACTGCGAGGTTTTCATCCTGTTAGACCTTTCAAACCTTTTTACTGTCAATTTCGGTTTCAGCGCTGAATGACCTTACAGGTCCCAGAGCCTGGCTTCTGGCCTAAATTGTATATTTTATTCTGTTCTATATCTGTATACTAGTAACGCGTTTATACAACTATAGTGCCAACTAAGCTGACGAAACCAGTCACCAACTTTATAAATTCGGTGCTTAATGAACTTACTACTTTGGTGCATTCTCCAGTCACGGGAGACACGGACGAGACAATCACATTGTCTGCCTGTCTGGCCGATTCGTGATTTTTACAGACAGACTGAATGTTGTTCCATAGGGTTGAAGCATCTGATAAAGACGGCTACTATCTCTCACCCAGCTATTTTGTTGCCCTCTTCGGGCGATAAGGATATATGCTGACATTTGCGTCCATAAACATATCTTTTTTGTTCAATCTAATCTCGTGTTTTTTTTTTCTTATATTAATACACCGCGATTCGGATGAAGAGCTGATGTCTAGGGTCAATGTACATTATGCATCAAATTGACTTTGGAAGGAGGAAATTTAAAGTTTTTAATTTTTAATTTTTTTCTATTTCTTGTATTGCCTCAGTACTCCCGAGACGCGTTGTTGCGGGAATCACGAACTCAGGGATCAGCCGCTTTGACCAGTATTTTATACCATCCAGTTCCAGATAAGGAATTTCTTTTACTTTCCTCGGTATTCCTATTACATGATTTTTTTTTTTTTTGTTAGAGCCGACTTGTTTCTGGGATTCTTGCCCGTCTCGGGCTCTACAAAATGAAACCGATAGACCCATAGATGTTTCTTATCCTAACTT
>NC_089796.1:11596801-11836801 GCF_040412425.1 Macrobrachium rosenbergii | reverse complement strand
CTGACATTAAAGACTTCAGCTTTTCATCATGGATATTCATCTAGTACGTCATTGTAGTCTCAATCGTCCACATTATAGACCACAGCTGATCATTATAGCTTTTTTTCTCAGGTAAGAAATCTTATTTTCTTACTCCACATTGCACAGTGGCTGTGTTTCTCCTTTGCATTAATGACCATACATGACCTTTGTTATTGTTTATCTTTCATAGTAGAACAGTCTTTTTGTAGTTTTCTATACAAGAAAACTATTGTACCAACTGTCTGTCCATCCACACTTTTTCTGTCGCATATCAAGATCTTTAAAAACTACTGAGGCTAGGGCTGCAAATTGATATGTTGACCATCCACCTCATTCCATCAAACATACCAAATTGCAGCCCTCTGTGCCCAATAATGGACCCTATTTTTATTTAGGTTAAAGTTAGTCGCCGTCACGTGCTTCTGACGGCGATATAGGATAGGCTACCACCGGGCCGTGGTTAAGTTTCCATGGGCCGCAGCTCATACGGCATTATACCGAGACCACCGAAGATAGATGATCTCTTTTCGGTGGCCTGATTATACGCTGTATAGAAAGCTCGATTGCGCTACATTAAAGTCTTCAGCTTATTTTTATTTGTTATTATTATTATTATTATTATTATTATTATTATTATTATTCATTATTATTATTATTATTCAAGTCTTATTATTATTACTCAAATGAACCTTCGTCATATGGAACAAGCCCAAAGGAGCCACTGACTTGAAATTCAAGCTCCCAGAGAATATGGTATTCATTTAAAAGGAGTAACAAAGGTAATAGAAAATACAGAAAGAAGAGATCAGTTACTGGTAAAGAAAAATAAATTAATAAATAAACAGATAAAAATGTAATTAAATTATCAAAATACAAGGAGAACTGTTTTAGGATAATAATGCGTTGCATCTCCGCTTGAACCTTTGAAGTTTCAACTGCACAACATCGTCAGGGACATCGTTTCGAAGTCCAACGGTTTGAGGAATATAGAACCTCTGTTTATCTAGTTTAGTAAAATATTTTTCAAGAATAACAACAACAGAAAGGATATTTATGATTATGGATCTGTCACGGCAAAGGTGCCTCGTTTAGTCCGACACATGCGCTTCATCTTTGGATCTTGGCTTTGATATGTGCCATCAGTAGCTTTAAAAAGTATCTTTTTATAAAACCGATTACATATCAATCCTGATCATTTTAGACTTCTGGATCATTCTTTTCTGAATATATATATATCGTATATATTTCTATAATATATATATATATATATATATATATATATATATTATATATATATATATATATATATATATATATATATATATATAATTATAATATATATATATATATATATATATATATATATATATATATATATATATAAAATATATATAATATATATATACTGTATATTATAATATATATATATATATATATATATATAATATATATATATATATATATATATATATATATAATATATATATATATATATATATATATATATAATATCTATATAATAATGATATACACACACACTCAGAAACAACCAGACGATCCAGAGAAATTATAAGAATATCAGGATTGATTGGTCCTACAACTGGCGCAACAACATCCCCTAAGTTGTGTGCCGGAATGATCAGAACTAGGGGCAATAATTGTGCCTCATTGTCAATGAGTAGATGAAACCTGTTCATATGGAACAAGGCCACCAAAGGGGCCATTGACTTGAAGTTCAAGCTTCCAAAAAATATAGTGTTTTAGGAAGAAGTAAGAGGAAGTAAAGGGAAATACAGCAAGAAGAGATCTCACTTATTAAAAAAGAAAAAATAAATTAGTAAATTAATAAATAAATAAAAACGTATTAAAATGCAAGGAGAATAGTACTAAGGTAGTAATGCATTACATCTCCGCTTGAACTTCTGAAGTTCCATCTGCACGACATCCTCTGAAGGGAGGCTATTCCACAGTCCAACGGTGTGAGGAATAAAGGACCTCTGGAACTGGGAAATATCAATACGGAAGGTAAAGTTTGAACAGACAAGCGAATCGAGACAGGTCGACATAAACAGACCTCAAAAGCCACCAGTAAACAGACGGATATTCTTGACTGATAACGAGAGTTCAAGTTTTATCTTATTTCTGGTTTCTAGTGGAATATTCCCAAAAGCGATATGATATCACCTTGCTTGTGTAAGAATGATTTTCGATTTTGGAAAGCAAATTGACCTTTGAATTTTTTTTTTTTTTTTTCTTTTGAGGAAAAAAATGCTGGTTAAAAATTGTGACGGTACATCGCAGATGCCTTCAGGAGGTTTCTGGCATGAACAATAGAAATAAAGTTCTTTGCTTAAAAAATGAAGGCGCATACCGAATGACGCCACGATGTTTTCGGCATCTAATACAGTGTCAGAAATGTTTAAAAATGTTAAAAAGAAATTTTTGCATTAAAAAGTGAAGGCGCATAACGAGTGACGTCACGAGGTTTTCAGCATCTGCGTCAGTGTCAGAAATTGTTAAAAGTATTAGAAATTCCGCCATTGCAGTAGTAGTACCTTTGACATCGGCGAGGGAGCCACAGATAATTTTTAGATTAATAAAAGCTGGCCAATGAACGCATGAAGTCCTTGATATCTTTGAAAGTCAAAACATTTTCGATATTAATGAAAAAAAAAGTTATGTCAGTGACGCCATGAAGTCGTGGACATTTGTGATAAAGAGGTCAAAAAAAGAAGAAAAAAAGTTAAATCAATGGGGTTATGAAGCCACTGACATCTGCGACTGTACCTAAAACAAATCCTGAGGAATGCCCTTTTATTTTGGTCTAGGGAACTTCGTGACATTTTTAAAGTCTAAAACCTCGGCACGTCATTCGGTATCTACCTTCATTTTTTACCCGCCTTTTTTTTTATCAAAACAAATAAATTTACTTGATTCAAAACTCAGCTTACTCTCCAAAATTGAAATAGTTCTACAATAAAGTTATAAAAAAAATAGATTAATAAAGGTTTAAAAAATATTTGAATAAAGTTGCAATTGCCTTTACACCCAAGACACGACATCAAAAAAAAGGTAGGAAAATTTTTGTGATAATCCAGCCAATGATGCGGCTTACTCATTGACACCAATGACGGAGCGTCAAATTTATGCCCCACCCCCCCAAAAAAGTCATTATGATAATGCGAGTCCCTGCACTCCGAACAAATTTCGTAATTTTGCTTGAGTAATCTGTCGTAATAAGATTTAGGCAATTTATAATATATACAGTATAACTCAGTAATCTGCTGTCGTGAGATCAGATATATGGAATTTATTTTATATTAAATCAAGACATTTTTTAGGTATTAAATTTTGGAAACGTGCCTGTGTTATTAGGCTCTAAAATTTTTAGATGAAGGATAAAAATAAGGAAGTTCCGTTTCATTATCAGCTTTTCACTGAAATTACTGCCTGCATCTGTTATTTTCTGTCAAGTAGAGTATTATGATTAAGCTTGCATTATGTTATTGGCCAAGCTTTACTCTATCTTGTTATTATAAATATATATATACATATATATATTTTATATAAATATATAATATATATGTGTGTATATATGTGTATATTTATATATATATATATATATATATATATATATATATATATAAATTATATATATTATATATATATATCATATATATAAATAATCCATTTTCCTTAAACAAATAACGAACTAGATAAATAAGACTGCAACCATTATCATTATCATTCTCTAACTGCTGAATCAAGATGAACATTTATGTGGAAGCGTTTATTATTAACATTACCTCTTCCTTTCTCTCTTTCTCTCTCTGAATAAATACACAGATATATATATACTAGAATATTTGTCTATTATATATATATATATATATATATATATATATATATATATATATGTGTGTGTGTGTGTGTGTGTGTGTGTGTATAAAAGTGAATTTGTACTAAGTATAATCAAACTGACATGTTTAACTATTTACGTGTAAGTGCTTTATATTTATTTTTGAAAATTAATGTATTCTCATGTTTCGAAAGGTGTGTAACTGTTTCAAACTTCATACCGATGTGCTATAAGATATTGATGCCCGTGAATCCGTTCGCTGCAAATCCAACATCGTTCATTTTGTATTTTGACATTTAATTTGATTTTAGTCTTGGTCCCTCCACCATAAACCGTCAAAGAAATGCTTATCATAAATTAACTACAAGGTTCGTTGCACACTCAGAGATAATCTTCTTAAACTACATTTGATTACGAATTAATAAAAGCTTCCATATTACGTAACCAAAAATATATCATTTCCATTTTGAAAAACAGAATGTTTAAGCTTATCACAAAGAATTATTTATAAATTGGAAGCAATGTATTATATATAAATATTGGTGGTTGGAGGTTTGTTGTAGTCTGTTGTAAATAATTTAATGGATAAAAACTTGAAGAAAAAAAAAGTTCCGCTTAGAAGAAGGAATTTTACATGCTATTTCCTCTGTGTGTCTTTCCTAGCCCCTTGCACATAGAAGAATGGAACACTGTGTTTAGGGAGATTCGACGTACTGCTGGTGAGCCTTCTGTGTAGGTGTATGAAGGTGCTTATGTGGAAGTTTTACTACAAGGGTCCATTCACAATGCAGCATTAAAAATACGAATGTAGCAATAATCGTTTTATTGCTTTTTTTTTAGCCACCTTTGTTAGAAGAAACGGTTTAACTTCGAAAAATATGTGCACACTCACACTTGTACATATTTGTGTGTGTGTATATATATATATATATATATATATATATATATATATATATATATGTGTGTGTGTGTGTGTATTTTAATAACCACGGTACCCTTTTGTCGGCTTCTTCACGCTTTTTGGATCGCTTATCTTTTCACTAGGCCAGATCCAAAATGCAGAATATGAATTCATTCTGATGCTCCGGAGCAAGATTCCAGCACATCAGAGTATCAGGGCAGAGTCATGAATCAGTATGACTTCGTTTTGTGTATTCTGGATGCGGATTAAATCCTGCTGCGGACATCAAATTATTTCAAATATGTTGAGATCTAAGGCTTTTGTAGTGACCGAAGAAATATCCCAAAGTGAAGAATTCAGATCAAGATGGCGCTGTGGTTATTACAGTACACACGTATGTTACGAAAAGTGACTCGTAGATTCAATACATATGTGTATATATATGTATATATATATGTATATATATATATATATATATATATATATATATATATATATATATATATATATATATATGTGTGTATATATATATATACATATTAGTACATATGATTTATATTTATATATATATATATATATATATATATATATATATATATATATATATATATATATATATATATATATATATATATATTCATCCTGTTCGTAACCCTAACGTATGTGTCCTTAATATTAAGCAAATATTAAGCACTTATTTTTGCACTTCTTTTTAATCTCGTCACCTGAACACCCAAGAAACATCAACAAGGACATCTTAAATAATAATAATAATAATAATAATAATAATAATAATAATAACAATCAATATTTCCATGTGAAATGGCTGTTGTGAACAAAGATCACATAGCCCTGTGCGTGGCCCAGAAGTCAATATTTAGATCATATTCGCTCGTACAAAACGACTAAGAGTAATCAAGGGTAAGAAATCTGAATCGATATAACTCCGTTAAAAACTCACTTTGTTTATTCATTTCTGTTTATTTATTTGTTCATTAATGTCTACTAGTTACTGATTGTCTTATTTATTGTTGCTCTTCCCATACTCTTTCCATTGTCAGCACAAGAAGATTTAAAAGAAAGTTACTCGATGCACGATTAAACAAATATAATTTAGATGATTAAGTGTGGCTGATATTTTGCTTGGGACTGAGAAAATCAATTTACTTTTATAAGTGGATGATGCCAGTAAACTAGCCTCCCCCCCTCCCACTCCATCCCAAACTTGGTAGCTGGCATGGGATGATGAATATCAGTAGTGTTGAGGCGGATTAGTAACTGTATAGGGCAACGAGGTTATTGTAAAGTTATACTGTAAAATTATTAGAGCTCTTGAACTGTTCACCTGTAGGTTATGGCTACTATGCAAGAAGTACTTGAAACGGACAGGTAGGATTATAATGCACAGAAGGATTGACAGAGGGTATAAGGAAAAAAAAAATAACACTTCATTTGAAATAATGGTCAACGGGTACTTTTTGGTGGGCGTTTTCCAAGCAACTCACGTGGTATTGGTATGGGGCACCGGGGTACTAGTGCAAGGAGTGGGACAAAGGCAGGGATGGACCACAGGAAGTGCATTTGCTTGGATCCGAGCCAGGACAAGCCAGACTGCATGCAGCCTTGAAGGTTGTCATTGAGAGAGAGAGAGTGCCATGGGGCTCCCATGCACCGTTGCCTTGGCCTCCGCCATGAGGGGGTCAAAGGTCAAGTTTTTGTCGTCTTACTGTTGTGTGATCAAGTGCACTTCATTTATCACGTTGGGTTTTGGGGAGAGGGGTGTCTGGAGGGAGGAGGAGGAGGAGGGAGGAGGGGAGGGGGAGAGGGACGAAAGAGCTGGGGAATGTTTTGGGGAGAGGGGAGAGGATTCTGAAGGCGGCGAAGTATAGGGAAGTCAGGAGGTGCATCTAGGGAATGTCTCGGGCTGGTCGGGGGAAAGTAAGTTGGGGATGATGAGAAATGGGTTAATAGTTAGGAAGGAGAGAGAAACAAAGAAGGGGGAATGGAAGGGAGAACGGATACATAGCTTTTGGTAGGAAGGAAAAGTAGATGAGAATTAAAAGAAAGGGTTGAGAGGAAAAAGAGAGGGGAGGGAGAAAGAAATCCGAAGAAAGAGGGCGGTGGTAGGGATAAATAAGAGGGAAATGAAAAATAAATGGAGGTGTTTAGGGGAGAAAAAATAGGTTGAAATGTAAAAATGAGATGGAAATGAAGAAGAATTGCTAGGGAAGAAAGCGAGATGGAAAGAAAAAAAGAAAGAGGGTGCTTGGGGCAAGGGGTTTAGCGAGGACAGAAGAGAGAGGAATGAACGAAAGAATGCTTGGGGAGAAAGGGCGGAGGAAGGGGTTAGTACGATGGCTGTAATATCAAAAGAGTCTAAGAGATACCAGTGGATGGGGTTGGGAAGAGATTACACAACCCCGTCAAAAGGATGGACTGATAACCTTGATCCCTGGTGACAGGGGAATAGCTCAGATCAGACGCGTTGAAGAGAAAACAAAGAAGAAGACAGCGCAAGCAAAACAAGCGAAGGATAACGATTAAAAAGCAAACGTCGTAAGCAAAATTAACAGACGAAGCGGAAGTAGCGTTGATCAGAAACTGAACGTGGACGCAAAAAAACATGAAAGGAAAGGACAGGAAAAAGAGTAAATACTGGTTATCATTTGGGTATTTGGATAAAAAGAGGAGAGATGCGGACAAAGCTGATAATGAATTTCTTCTAGTTGTGCGGATATAGGGCATAGCGAGGTGGAAGGGAGATGATGTCGGTAAAATGAATGCATAGACTTCCTTCATTCCTGATGAATAATATTCTCTTACTCCCGCTTGTTGTCAATCGCAAAGAGATAACAAATAACAGGATTCAGCAAACACTCCCTCAGAGGGTGACGGAAATAATAGAGACACTATCTAAAAAAAAACTTGGAAAAGAGCTGCCATGAAAGAGAATCGCTCGGATAAAAACCTCTTTTAAAACAGCTTTTTATGATCTCGTAGATATAAGGAACTCCTTATTAATAACAGATAGGTATGGAGTACAAAAGTTGTCTTTTACGACGATTATCTTATGGAATTTATATTCAGCATATGAAATCGGATGCCGAGAATTGTATGATCGTATGAATGCATCAGAAACGAGGGTACGGTACTCAGGACATAATTACTGTACGTGTTCACACGCATACATGTATACATAAATGTATATATGTATAAAGGTGTATATGTATGTGTGTGTGTATATTTATATATATATATATATATATGTCTACGGGTACGTTCGAATGGTCAGACATCACATAAGAAATTAAGAATTGTACATTGAAACATAAATAGTTCACAAAAATTAGCGCAAACTGCCTTCAGTAATAGCGCTGAAAATATAAAATCAAAATCGCCTTCGTATAAACTGAATTATATGAACAGTCAAAAAAAAAAAGTTATTGAATTCCCCTAAAACAAATATCCTTCAGTAATATGATAACATCCCGAGAAATGAAAAGATTTTACCGGTTCTTTCCTCGTCCCTCTCAGAAAATAAATAAATAGATAAATAAAATCTCGATATTTAACAACACGGGGAAAACATTCGCGACGATGCGCCACACAAAAATAAATTCATATCGGTAATGATTCCTACAAAGAAGAAGAAACAAAAAAAAATGTAAGAAAAAAACACAAAAAACAAAAAACAAAAAAGTCCTCCATGGCCTTTCATCCTCGAGTGGTAAATTGCAGTGAATCTGTGAATATTTTGTAGCGAATGGAACTCTTTTTCAAGACTTTCTCCCCGACTTATCCCATTGGGGAAGCACTACTCCCATCTCCTCCCCTCCCCTCCCCTCACCCTACCCCCTCTCCCCTCCCAAATCCCCTCTGCCCTTCCCCCTCCACCATCTCCACCAGGACGTGGCCCATTCTGCGCCGCTGGATACGCCCTGCCACCCAGAATTTTTAATTTCCTGGGAAAACAACTTCTCCCGAAATAACACGCTTGAGGAGCGATACAACATTTGCTTCTTCTGCCTTTAATTCATAAGAGGGCGACCGGACCCAGGGGCGGAGGGAATGAGGGTGGGGGAAGAGGGAGGCGGAAGAGAGGGATGGGAGGTGTAAGGAGAGTGGGAAGGAAGGATAACCGAGATAGATGGGAGGAGGAGACTGAGAAGGAAGTGACGGCATTCCAATTTTATATTCAAGTCTCTCTCTCTCTCTCTCTCTCTCTCTCTCTCTCTCTCTCTCTCTCTCTCTCTCTCTCTCTCTCTCTCTCCAAATTTTTGAAGAAAGAAAAACTGATTACATTATCATATATATTATATATTATATATATATATATATATATATATATATATATATATATATATATATATACATAGTAACTGATTACATATATATATAATATATATATAAAAATATATATTATATATATACTATATAAACAGTAAACTTATATATATATATATATATATATATATATATATATATATATATATAAGTATCATTCTCAGTATTATGCACCAGTTGTCTCGTCGTATCTAGTTTTTCAGATTTCTTGAAGTTGAATTTATGTAAAGACAACTGCTTTATGCAAAATTATGAACATTCATGGCATTTCTACGTGTATTACAAGCCTATATTATTATTATGTATTATGTGTTATGTGTTAATATTGTGTGTATTATTATTATGTGTCAAAACAAATAATCAAGAACTTTTGCCAGTTACTGTTCTTCGTAGGAAATTGTAAACTACTTTCATTTGCCCAGTTTTTCTTTTTTGTTTGTAAAATATTTTATTCTCGCACTAAAACTTGCATCACTGGCATGACATGAGGTCACTTGTTTGTTATGGAGGCCCCTTGTGTCGCTATAAGAGCAAACTGGTTTTTTTTCCGCATTTCGCCTTCAATAATACGTGCTTTGTGTCTCCGATCGCTCCGTCCCGTTCATGTAAGGATTAGTCACACCATCCTGTACCTTTGACCTTTGTCTTTCCTTGTAATTCACTTTGTTGTGACAATTTAAGAAAAAAGGTTATTTTTAGCTCATTTTTAGGTATCCAGTGTTTTTTTTTTTTTTTATCTTTTGACTTTTCTGCAAGGTTTTTGAGTGGTAACTTCATTTTGAACATATTTTTAATATTCGGAAAAGAAAACCATTTTGCCGGCTTTGGCTGTGCGCCCGCACTTTTCTGTACGCACTTTTTCTGTCCGCCCTCAGATCTTAAAAACTACTGAGGCTAGAGGGCTGTAAATTGGTGTGTTGACCATCCACCCTCCAATTATCAAACATACAAAATTGCAGCACTCTAGCCTCCATAGTTTTTATTTTATTTAAGGTTAAAGTTAGCCATAATCGTGCGTCTGGCAATGATATAGGCCGTGATTAAAGTTTCATGGGCCGCGGCTCATACAGCATTATACCGAGACCACCGAAAGATAGATCTATTTTCGGTGGCCTTTATTACAGTATACGCTGTAGCGGCTGTACAGAAAACTCGATTGCGCCGAGAAACTTCAACGCATTTTTTACTTGTTTTTTTGTATGACTTCATTGAGCAGAACCTGGGATAAGTGTTTCTAATGTCAGTAGTTATTCAAAATAGACCAAAATCCTTTACCTTTAGGACCATCAACATTTGGTTAGTGATTCTGAAAGAGGCTGCAAGGCTACTTAAAAGTAGCACGCTCCTTTGCTTTGATTTTATTAACAGACAAATAATGGAAGTGTGTACTGTATACATACATACACACGTGTATATTATGTATGTATGTATGTGTATATATATATATATATATATATATATATATATATATATATATATATATATATACGATTATGCGATTAATATAGACTGTTTATTTATTGTCCGAGGATTTGTTTTATGTTGCTCATCAGTGATATATTATACTAATCTTTCCTTTGCCTTTCTTCCTGATATTAATTCCGCGTGTATTTTCATTTAAACTGTGAATGGTACGGTGAAATGCCGTGTTGAACATGTTCAATCATTTAGACAAAGGAAAATGATTAGAAAATAATATTATCCTTTCTGATGCAGTTATTTGTAGTAAGCGTAAGCTGAGAGAGAAACTATTATTTGCAAACTGCCTTATTATTATTATTATTATTATTATTATTATTATTATTATTATTATTATTATTATTACCACCATACGCCTAAAAAAAAAAAGTCACCTGTAGGTGTCATACATACGGGTTTCTAGATAGTTTTTGTTCTTAGATTTGAAGGCGTTCATACTGGACTGTAGATTCGAAGTTGTTTCTGGATTCAAAGTCATCGCAGATTTGAAGTCGCTCGTAAATTCTATTCTTTTTTCCGACGTCAAAGCTGTTTCGAATCAAGTCGTTTATAGTTTCAAAGTTGTCCCAAAATTCAGAAATCGCTTGTTTAATCCTGCACTGTGTGAGACATCGCGACCTGATTATTATTATTATTATTATTATTATTATTATTATTATTATTATTATTATTATTATTATTATTATTATTCAGGAGATGAACCGTATTCACATGGCCTTATTCACAGGGCCTTTGACTTAAAATTGAAACTTCCAAAGAATATGGTTTTCTTTTGAAAGGAGTAACAGAGGGTAATAGGAAATAAAGAAAGAAGAGAGAAGGGACAGCTTAAAAACAGAAACAGATATATCCTGTACTGTATCGTTTTAATATTGCCTATTCATGTCACTCGCCCAGGTGACTGGGGCTATTCTATCACCCCGACTTGATCGGCAGAAGAGGTTCAAGTGTCAAAGTCACCTTGGTGGTCGAGCACTCAAACACCAAGTCTGTGGTTGTGTTTTGTGTTTAATGATGGAAGTGAAAGATATCCCGGTTTTCTTCCCTCTGATAGAAAAGAAAAGAATGCCCTTAAGTGCCTTCTTCAGTCAGGTAAAGGGAAAATGTCTTCACATACGTCCTTGAGATGAAAGGGAGAAGAATGTACTTACATTCTCTCATGGATGGAACAGAAAATAATGTCCTAATGTAATTATTTTCTCAGATAAAAGAGGAATGATTGTTCTAATATCCTTTCTTCCATGAGGTAAAAGATTAAGGATGTTTAATAAAACTTTCCGTAAGGTGCAGCGAAGTCTAAAAGAATGTCCAATTACCCCTTCATCCCTCAGATTAAAATAAAAAGAATATCCTATCCATTCTTCCTCAAGGTGAAGAACAAAAAAATGTCAGAATTCGTAGGAGAATATGAAATGGGAACTGCACTTTCTTCCTGCATTAAAAAAAATAGCTTTCTATATCCCTTCTCCCCAATGTAAAGTGGGTAAAGAATGTCCAGATACCTCGCCAAGAATAAGAGAAAGGAATGGTATAATGTCCCTTCTTCCTCAAGGGTAGAATAATAGAATAAAATGGTCATTAGATAATGAACAGAAAGGATGCAATATCGGACATTGTTCATCAAGCAACTGAACAAACGAGTAATTTCCCCTCAAACAACAGTGAGATGTTTTACCTGGCGTATGCTCTCTGTAAGTCCTTTGATTGCTGCAGACGCCAGTTAATTTCAGTAATGGATTCGATAGACAAAATATACTTAGACGTCGTATCTGTAAATGATTCTAAAGTGAATAGGTTCTTAGATAGTTAAGAAATTAATAGGTAAACAATGAATTATGCATAGAAATCGTATTGATACTTGATTTCATTCAGTGGAAATAAGTTTATATAAATCTATGATATGAACAGGTAAACAAAGATTGAAGTACATGGATGGTGCATCCTTAAATTAACAAAATAATTATAAATAATTGAATGGGAATCAAGCAAATAAAAACTAACAGGCAGCGTAGCACCAGAAAATAACATAGACAAACAAATATATAATCACATATAACTAAACGTACAAGCAACTTGACAAAAGAGGTGTAAAACAACAAAAATAAAAAAAAACTCGAAGGGAATGATAATCGACCCGGGGAAACAAGCTGTAAATTAACTCTCACCGAAAAAAAAGATAAATAAAAAAAATAATAGGAAAAAAGGGTTTGAATAGGAAAGCCATCAAGAAGATGTTATTCGTGTTTAATTGCCGGTAGCCGCGCAAGACAGTCCATTTAAGAGATAAACAAATGCAGACACGAAGAAAAATATCATACGAGTTTTCGAGACGGTTGATTAAAAAAACAGGGCGTCAGCATTTTCAGTATCTGGTTACCCCGCTCCCACCATCCCCTAAAGGCCCAGCCCTGAAAACTAACCCCCAATTCCACCCCTCCCCTCAAGTTGACGTATCGTAATCGTCGTTTACCTCTTGTACTTACGTGCTAATGAGTCCGCGGACATTCTCTCTCTCTCTCTCTCTCTCTCTCTCTCTCTCTCTCTCTCTCTCTCTCTCTCTCTCATATGCTAAGTGACTGTGCCGTAACGTGTGAATTTCATTTCACGAAGTTTTTTCAAGCACGTAAGAATTTTTGTTCGCGATTTAGGGAATTTTAGGTTGTTGGCATTATTATCTCTCTCTCTCTCTCTCTCTCTCTCTCTCTCTCTCTCTCTCTCTCCAATTCTGTGTTGCAAGAATTTATTTAATATTCCTTACTGTTATCATTTTTTGCAAGAATTTATTTAATATTCCTTGCTGTTATCATTTTTTCTTAGCATTCGTAACAAATTACTTCTTCGATCTAATTTTTTTTCAACTTTTGGTATTTAGTGATGCATTGCCTCGCGAAAATTCTAATTTATCAATCTGGGTGCTTGCTGGAAAAAAAAATAATAACTGTTATCAATACGGTTAGTGGCAAAGGAGTTTCGTGAGTAAGAAGTTCTTCGTTGGAGGATGGGTAGAGATCTCCTTCTAGCAGCTGCTGGCCCAGCGTTCGATTCTCCGACCGGCCAATGATAAGTTAGAAATTTATTGCTGGTGATGAAATTCATCTCTCGTCATAATGTAGTTCCGGATTCACTGCAATAAGCTGTAGTTCCGTTGCTAGGTAACCATTGGTTCTTAGCCATAAAATAAAATCCTAAATGCTTCAGAGCCAGCCCTAGGAGGCTGTTAACCAATCAGCTCAGTGGTCTAGTTAAACTAAGATATACTTAACTTTTCTCGTGCGTAAGAAACTTCATCTCGTAGGTAGATATAATTCCTGCTGGGAAACTCTACGGAGTCTAGATGCCGCGTTTCAATTACAAAACTATAAAACTCTTGTCTCCACTGATCATTGGGTTTGGATTCTTTTCAGCAGATATAGTCACCGATGCCGAATCAAGTGAGCCAGCTAATTTTATGAATTCTTTATATATATATATATATATATATATATATATATATATATATATATATATATATATGTGTGTGTATATATATATATGTATATATACAGTATATATATGGTAGTGTATATATACATATGCATGTATACATATACATGTTATACCTATGTGTATATATATATATATGTGTGTGTGTAGCTATAATTAATATATATATGTATGTATATATATATAATTAATATATATATATATATATATATATGTATATATATATATATATATATATATATATATATATATATATATATATATTAACAAAAGGACAAGCATCTAGATTCTCTGACTTTTAAAACTGTCATTTTTAATGTATATATTTTAATTCAGTTGTATTTTTTTCATCAAAAGGCATTCTCCGTTATCAGGAATTAAGAATTTAAGGTAGGACAGTCGTGCAAACATTTCACTGCCTCGGAACCACTTCATGTGTGTGTGTATATATATACATATAATATATATATGTGTGTGTTATATATATATAGTATATATATATATATATATATATATATATATTATATATATATATATATTATATATATTATATATTAATAGAGAGTCCTTTTAGTAATTCTACTAGAACAATTGTGTATGAACAATTGTATATATATATATAAAGTATATATATATATATATATATATATATATATATGTGTGTGTGTGTGTGTGTGTGTGTGTACAGTATACACACACACACACACACACACACACACACGCACACACACAAAGAATGCACAAAATTAGCTGGTTCAATTTGGCACAAGTTTTCCAGGTTGTTGACTGACTTCACCAGGATAATGGCATTACTGCCAGAGAGGTTTAGATGTTGTAATTACGTATTATCAATGCACTGAGATACGGGTAATAAAAACCCACCCATATTTGCCCTCAAAACGGAAAGGGGAAATCCGGCATTGAAACAGAGTAGATACTTTTCGCATGACAAGATTAAGTTCCATACGAGGAGAGAGAGAGAGAAGAGAAGAGAAAGAAGAGAGATTACAGTATCCACTTACCTCATTATGTCTCAAGAACAAAAAAAAAATGGGAAAAAATATTTCGGACAGTGACCCTAACCCCCCGAGATTCGAGCCTTCTTTGTGAAGCGAAAAACATCCGCTTTATCACAACAAGCCACGTGGAGATGCTGAAGTATGTCAACAGTGGGTTCATTAACCGGTATTTGTCGCAATTACATGTTGGCAATTTTTTTTTTTTTTTTTTTTTTATAAGTTACTTGAACGCCAGACCGTATGGGTGTAATTGTATTTTCCTAAATGATCTTCTAATGATTTCCGTTATTCGATTTAATAAAGTGTTCGTTTTAAGCATAACGATGCGTGTATTTTGTTAATTATTTCTGAATCTGATCTTGTTTCAGACTGCCTCAGTCGCTTTTTCTGTAATAACTTAGTCACTTGACTATCACCCATTACAAAAAAGTATTTTGGACATGTATATCCAAACATATGCAGATACAAAAATATTTGTATTTATATTTTAAAAGTACGAACTTTACAAGCATGTCTGTGAATATATAAATATAGTTTACGTATATAATATATATATATATATATATATATATATATATATATATATATATATATATATATATGTATATATATATACACACACACACATTTATGTGCATACACTTCAGTCATTCATATTTTTACGTGTGCGTACATTTACTTGAAATATATTTCTAACTCTTGTGTGGATGTACGTATGTACGTAAATATGTATGAATGTATATATGTATGTATGGCTGACTTTGCATTTAGGCGTTAACCACTTGCATAGGAAGTACACTATATTTATATGATTTTACCTAAACAATAGAATTACGACATTTACTATCATAGATGGAATTGCAAGAAAGTTACTGAAAACGATTTAAGTATGCAGATCTAACACCCTTTCGCTATAGTAAGCATTCTTCTCTCTCTCTCTCTCTCTCTCTCTCTCTCTCTCTCTCTCTCTGCCCAGTTACTCATTGAACATTATGTATTTCTTCAGTGGACTGGTCGTTATTTCTGTTAATCATTCTTTATTCATTCTTTAACAGAATTGAGGAACAGTATGCTACTTTCCTACTTTATATATAATAATCTTCAAATACCATGATCTGTACAAAAGAGCCACGTTTTAGGGTGCATAAAAGCGGTATTATTATTATTATTATTATTATTATTATTATTATTATTATTATTATTATTATTATTATGTGAGAAACGAAAAAAGAGTCAATTCAGTTATGAAGTCATTTGTTTGTAGTTATTGCTTTAAAAAAATTTATTCATTTATATAGCTTTCCTTAAATATTTTCTTATTTATTTTCAAACGCCAGGACAAGAAGAGAAAATAGATGTGATAAAGGAGTAGATAAACAGAATTCACGTAATGAGTGAATGAAAGAAATATAAGATATAACAAAGAAAAAAAAAAACTAGCAGCAAACTGCGCAGAATCATTTCAGAGGGAAGCGAAAAATGCAGGAGCTGATTCACCAACAACTCCGATGAAGTAGTCAGATATGGAGCTTCTCGCCATTACAAGAATTTTCATTCGCTGTCGTCGTACACCAGATCATTTCGGACATCTGCTCCCTTACCTTCCGAAGCGTTTAAACCGAACGAATATTTAGCGAAATTTCAGAATTGGTTCTGTTTTCATAGTGCATGCTTTCGTTTTGAATGCACAGGCCGAAGGGACGGACAACTGAATCCTCTTACCTAGTCTACCTTGCTGTCTGAAGATTATTGATTTCTACTGTGTAATTATGGGAGGGGGTGGCCTGACGGGTGTTACGAGAACGTCTCTAAGGTCAGGAGCGAATGTTGATGCATGATGCTACCTTTACGTAGTATTAATATTCAGATACAAGATCGTCTTTCAAGATTTAGAATTACAAGTCTTACACTTCCTCTGTGTGTGGGGTCACAATGATAAAACACACATATATATATTTATATATATATATATATATATATATATATATATATATATATATATATGTGTGTATATATGTATGTATCACAGTCAACTAACCACCAGGTATTATTGCTTAAGTTGATAAATGCAAACTGGATTTTTAAGGAACTCCCAAAGTCATTTTGCTCTAGTGAGATTATCTCTGAAACCAGTGAGTCTCTCTAAATATATATGCATATGTATGTGTGTATATATATATAATATATATATATATATATATATTATATATATATATATATATATATATATATATATATATAATTATATATATATATATATATATATATATATATGTATATGTATATATATATGCATATGCCTAGTATATATAGTATACATATACTAAGCTACACATATATGTATATATACGTATATACGTGTTTGTATATACATATATATATAAAATACATATATGTATATATACATATATATGTGTGTGTTTGTGTATATATTTAAAATTACTATACTACTTAGAAGCTATAAAATGAAATAAGCCTATCAACAAGAGGTTGAGATATCTAAAAATAAGCAAAATAATGATTATTTAAAGACGAGATATCTTTAATTCATCCGAGGACCTAGAAATTAAATAAACCTTTCTAAGGAAACACCGTATATGTGCTTTTTATCAACCATCACAGTATGTAGAATGGACGAAAATATGAAAAAATAATTAAACCGAACAGATAAAACGGAAAATTGTCAATGAATCGAAATAAACTGTATCATTCGCTCTGCAAATATCCTCTCGCTTCTTGGGTACAAATGTCATTCAAGGAGTAATTCACATAAAAAAAGACTGGTTAGGTAACGTATGCACTGAGGGACAAAAAGGATGAGGAAAACTATCAAGTGTCGGTGTGGATCGAAAATGTAGGAGTCTTCTCCCACAATCTCAAACTTTTCTCGTTCGGGGGAAAGCGATCTCATATACAGTACGTTTGAAGGGTAACTGACCTAACCTCGCGAGGACCTCTCCTTCTCACCTGCCCCCCAGCCCCAACATCCCCTCCTCTCCTCCTCTCCTTTCCTGACGTTGCTATATCACGTATCGTTGTTGGTAAACAATCCAGCGCATCCGTCATATCAGCTGCCAATCCAGCAACCAAATATTTGCTAGTCCACTGGAGTTGGTCTCCGTTTGACGAATTGTCAGTTGTGCATTAATTTGTGAATATTATTTTGGCCTAAGAGAGTAAATCGGTCATTCTAGTTAGGCCATCTCGTTGGGAGCAATAAAAAAGGAGGGGGAAAAAAATTGGAAAAAAAAAAGACAACGTGATCAACCATTGGTAAGACTCAATGGTGCATGGCGAGGAGGGACCTGGGGCTTATCTACTCTCTCTCTCTCTCTCTCTCTCCTGCAAACGATCACCCTCCCTGTCTTGAAAAAATAAGCAAGAAATGAGAAAGAGAGAGAGAGAGAAGGGGGCGGTTGGAGAGGGGTCCTAGGACTAGATATCAAATGGCATTCCGATCTCTCATTTTTCCCCAGTAAGAATAATCTAAGACTGACTAATTCCTTTCTGTGCTTTATGTATTGCCATGTATTATCTTTCTGTCTTTCTGTTGCATATTATTCACATATTCCATGTGCCTTGCAGTGCACATGAAAAAGATATGTGCAAATGTGTGTGTGCGTGTATGTATGTATTTATGTATGTACAATGATCTCTAATACTGTGGCGATGATTTTTGCTTGTGTATTTTATATATGAGGGGGCGACCATTCAGTCCCCGAAAACTATTAATGTTGTGCCCTTAAACCTTCCGCGGCTAATGTATTGAATATATTTCTAAGATCATGGGTTAGTTATTGAGGCACTTATAATCGATCGATAATATCTAATCCTAACTTTAATTTCTGTTGTATTTCATTCGTGAATTTTGTAAGATCGTTTTCATTCCGTACCTGTAAGCACATTTCGCCACTTTTGTGTCTTTTTCAAATACAATAATTGTGTCCCTTCGTATGAATATTCGCCCATTCCGTGATTTTTCTATGCATTAAATGCAAAATGTTGTTGCATGCCTACACACATATATATGCATGTATATATACATATATACATACATACACGCCAAGCTCGTCAAACGCTTATGTATTTTATCTTAGTTGAAATAATTCGTTTCCCATTGTATGCACATTTCGCTGATTTTGCAATTTTGCTATTTTTAAGGCAAGGTTTGCCCGTGTTGGTATATACGCGCATGTCTCCGATTTCGTATTTTTCCTGTTTCAAAAGTATAATGCATGCCCACTTTTTCACATTATGGAAGTGCGCTGAAGTACCTCGAATCATTTCCTTTTGGGTGTTCATTATTTGATAAGGGTTATCCGCACCCAATCACACCTGCCTTGGATCTTAAATTTTCCAGTCCATGACTGTATTGGTGCACTAAGTAGGTAACTCAAATATAAGAGCTATACAGGATGAATTTTATGTGATGACACATTTGTTAGTGAGAAAAATATATTGAGTCTGTAAATTAAAATAATATACTTAATTATTGATAATTTATGTGTATTTTAGTGCAGATTCGGGAAATATACTTCTAGTTCGACCAGGATTCATGAGAGCCAAAAACAGAAGAAGGTTAAACTCCAAAAATCACAAAATTTTCAGTCGTTTTCAAGGACAAATTCGAATCGTCCTGGAAGACAGTCACGAACCGACGCAAGCTTTGTTATTATTATTATTATTCAAAGGACAGAGAGAAGAGGTCGCGCATTATATAGGTTGGCAGCTTCCATCGAGGGCTTCTCAAAGGGAGAGTCACGATGAAATTGGGACGGACCGTGCGTGGAGGAGAAAGCTAATATCTTTCCTTTACGAAGCATCTTATCCTTCCCTTTCTTAAAAATTTTCATGAATTTTTGTTTTTCATTTTTCCCCGTAAGGGGGTAGTACCGTCAGTGCACCTCTCACGGTGCACTTTGGGCATTTCTTAAGGGTCTTTGCAAAGTCCCTGCGGCCCCTAGCTGCAAGCCCTTTCATTCCTTTTACTCTACCTCCGTTCATATGTTCATATTCTCTTTCTTCCATCTTTCTTTCAACCCTCTCTTAGCAATTGTTTCATGGTGCAACTGCAAGGTCTCCCCCCCCCACAACTTTTACACCTTTCAAACATTTTTACTCTCAGTTTCTCATTCAGGGCTGAATGACTTAGTAGGTCATAGTGCTTAGTCTTTGGCATAAATTCTATATTGCATTCCATTCCACGAATTTTCTTTGTGCCCTTTATGTTCGTAGCGTTCATTTCTTTTGATTTACTCCTATTCATCATTTAAGAATGTATGTTACTAAAGAAACATGGATAAAGAGCAAAGCCCTTATTTTTCAAACATCGTCATAACATAGAGAATAAAGATCATATCAATAACGCGACTCTTTTTCCTTTATTCTGTCCCACTTACTTTCCTGTTTCATATCTGTTCTTTGAAAGTGTGTGTTTTATACAGTTTCTTATCTTACTCATTTATCTGTATTCGAGTCCTACTCCCGTTGAGAAAGCAGGACAGAAGATAACGGGCAGATAAGGTAAAATATAGACTAGCGTTTCTGTCTTCTTCGTAACAGACATAATAAAGAAGAGAGATACCGTCGATCTTCTTATTTCTGTTGCATTTCCTCTTTTCTGCTTTAGAAATGACAGTTAAAAAAGTCACTATTTTTTAGCTCCCGTAGGTGGTTAGTGCCGTCAGTGCACCTCGCGCGATTCATTGTAGGTATTACTAAAGGTTCTTTGCAGCTTCCTTTGGCCCCTAGCTGCAACCCATTTCATTCCATTAACTGTACCTCCATTCATATTATATTTCTCCCATCTTGTTATCCACTCTCTCCTAACGATTACTTACATTTAATTGCAAGGTTTTCTCCTGCACCTTCAGATCTACCTATTCTCAATTTCTTTCCATCAATGGAATGACCTCAAAGGTCCCAGTGCTTGGCCTTTGACCTAAACTCTATATTCCATTTCATTCCATTATTTTTTTTTAGCAAAAAGCCCTCGACTTTATTTTTTCTAAGGGAACGCAAATGGTTCCCAACAAACTCACAATCTTGACGAACTTTATTTGGAGATTTCTTCGTACGATCCCAGAAAGATCTGCGTTAGGTGCCCCTCAACAAACTTCTCGTAACATCTGAAGGGGACGGGGACCCCTGACTCTGTGTCAAAGTATTGTCTCTTAATTGTCTGTCCTTAGGATTCATTGGGTGCTGACCTGACAGCAAACACCGTTTGATTTTGCTAGTTGAAATGATTAACTAAACCAAAAGCACAAACAAAAGACTGTAAATATCATAAAGATAATGACCCCCAAGAAATATTAGTCCTAGAAAACGACCCCCGAAAACCACGGGGGGGTGGGGTAGCTATCTAGGAAAGATCCCAGATCGTTTTCAAGGGCTGGATGAAACTGCTCGACTGCACCAGAATAACAGACATAAATAAGACCACATAGATAGTGTCATTGATTCCGATTTTTATCCCGTCTCCTTTTCATTTACCATTGTTTTAATCAGTAAAACTTAAAACCACAGATAGTGCTGATATCAAAAGTTCCATATAGACAACTGTACTCTTTCTCCATTTTTAAACATTAAACCGTTTCCCCTAACAGGAAAAAAATTGGTTACTGCTACCTCCATGCTTTTGCTACTGAATCGTGGATGAAACCCCTGTGCAGTAAAGCTTCCACATTAGCCGCTTCATGAGAATACGCAGTGGGCTCTTCAGCAACGCGTCGAACCGCCCTACACATTGTGCCATTCACCTCTACCTTGCACTCTAGATTTACCTCTGCTTCCTCCTCTTCACACTTTTGAATTATAAATTTTTAACTGTCCTGCCATCGTCCATTCTTTCCACATGGTCAAACTGTCACGTTTGATTCATCTTTTCATTAAGTCTATATTTCTATCACGTCTACAGTATTATTATTATTATTATTATTATTATTATTATTATTATTATTATTATTATTATTATTATTATTATTCAGTAGACGGAACCTATTCATATAGAACAAGCCTACCAAAGGGGCCATTGATTTGAAATTCAAGCTTCCAAAGAATATGGTGTTCATTAGGAAGAAGTAAGAGGAAGTAAAGGGAAATACGTAGAGCGCATCTCCTTATTTCTCACCTTATCAGTATTCTTCCATTCTCCTCCTTCAGCATCCACGCTTCACTTGGCTTTTTTATGTTTTTTTTATATTTTCCTTTTCATTTATCTGTTGTAGAAAGTATGACGTTAAAATATGCATAAAAGAAATAATCCTTATTTTTAACCCATTATCATAACAGATTTTTTTTTATTTGGTACTAATTTTCTCTCTATTCCTATTGTCTCCGTTTACGTATTTTCTGAGCCTTATCCCTTTCAGAAAGTATGATGATAACAAGATATTATTGGAAGTAAAGATATCATGTTCCACTTAACACAGGTGCAATTAATACAGTGGAGATAGTTTCACTGTTTTAAACAGTATGACGTTGAAAACAAATTGAACTTTATGTTTCATCTCTGTCTTCTCCCCCCCCCTTTTTTGGGGGGGTCACATTTCCTTTCATTGTGTCTATGCTTTAGGGATTGAAACTGACTTCATATCTCATTCTTTTGGTGTCAAATCCACATTCATGACAGAAATTTATCCAGTATGGTAATCAATAATCTTTTTAGTTTTCTGTAAAAGAAAACAATTGAGATGGCTATTTGTCTGTCCGTCCGCACTTTTTTCTGTCCGCCCTCGGACCTTAAAAACTACTGAGGCTAGAGGGCTGCAAATTGGTATGTTGATCATCCACCCTCCAATCGTCAAACATACCAAATTGCAGCCTTCTAGCCTCAGTAGTTTTTATTTTGTTTAACGTTAAGGTTAGTTATGATCGTGCGTCTGGCAACGCTACAGGACAGGCCACCATCGGGCCGTGGCTGCAAGTTTCATGGGCTGCGGCTCATACAGCATTATATGCTGTATAGAAAACTCGATTGCACCGAAGAAACTCTAATTAAAAGCGTAGATCAAAACAAAGGCAGCATGATTTTTTTTATCTTAAAGACCACCGGAAAGCTTTACTCTCTTTGCTGTTTTCTTTATCTTTCTATAGAACTGTATAGAGAGCTTTATTTTTCCCCTGTTTTCTTTATATTTCTATAGATCTATATAGAAAGCTTTACTCTTTCACCCCGTTTTCTTTATCATTTCTTGGATCTATACGGAAAGCTTCGCTGTTTTACCTCGTTTTCTTCATCTTTCTAGAGATCTATATAGGAAACTGTTTTTCCCGTTTTCTTTATCATTCTTTAGATCTGTATAGAAACCTTAACTCTTTCACCCCGTTTTCTTTATCTTCCTGTATATCCATATAAGAGAACAGGTATAGAAAACCGAAGTAAAGACAAAAATAACACCATTTTTCCCTCGCCCTCGAAACACAAGACATACTGAAGAAGACCATAGAGACGGTGTTATCCTTATCCGTCCTTTCTCTCTCATCCCACGTCTTTCGAACGTTGCGTCACCTCCTTCCTCCCTTCCTTCCTTCCTTCCTCCTGGAGGACTTCTCTTCCTCCTCCTCCTCCTCCTCCTCCTCCTCCTCCTCCTCCTTTCAAGGAATAAAGCGCCTATTCCTCGACGCAGCGGAAATGTTTCGGGGAGTCAAGCTGCGAAATTAATATAAAATTCATGGCGTGTAACTCCAACCAGAATGAAGATTAACGTGATTACGGCGATCTCCGAGGTGCGCTCCATTGTTGTCAATGATATCGGAAAATTGAGATGTGCTTCGCCGAATCCCTTATACACCAGGGGAAAAATGGGGAGAGAGAGAGAGAGAGAGAGAGAGAGAGAGAGAGGAGAGAGAGAGAGGGCATTATGGTGAAAGATAATGGAACGCTTTTCTTCTTCTTCTTTGCGTGAATAGCAATAAGAGAGGTAGAGAGAATGGTTGACGATGATGGAAGTATATGAATAACCAAGTGCTAATACATTTGAAGTAATTTAAGAGAGAGAGAGAGAGAGAAGAGAGGACATTATGGTGGAAGATAATGAAACTCTTTTCTTCTGCTTCTTCTTTACGTGAATAACAAGAAGAAAGGTAGAGAGAAAAGAATGATTATGATGATGATGAAGGAAATATGTGAATAATGAAGTGTTATTACATTTGGAGTAATTGAAGAGAGAGAGAGAGAGAGAGAGAGAGAGAGAGCATTATGGTGATGAAAGATAATGAAGCGCTTTTCTTCTTCTTCTTCTTTTTTGAGTGAATAACATAAAAAGGAGAGGAAGAAAGAAAAGGATGATGATGAGAGAAATATATGAATAACAAAATGTTATTACAATTGGAGTACTTCAGAGAGAGAGAGAGAGAGAGAGAGAGAGAGAGAGAGAGAGAGAGACAGACAGACAGAGACAGAGAGAGAGGAGGGCATTATGGTGAAAGATAACGAAACGCTTTTATTTTTCTTCTTGCTATGAATAAATATAAAAAGTACAGGAAACTGAGAGAAAGGTTGATGATGATGGAAATATATAAATAATCAAGTCCTAATACATCTGAAGTAATTTAAAAGGGAGAGAGAGAGAGAGAGAGAGAGAGAGCATTTGGTGACGAAGAGTAAAGGAACGATTTTCTTCTTCATTGCGTGAATAATATAAAAAAGGAAAGGTAGAGAGAAAAGGATGATGATGATGGTGATGATGAAGGAAATATGTGAATATATTCAAAGCCTGAAAAGTATTTTTGAAAGAAGAGAGAATCTAATATCTCGGAGAGCACAATCAAACCTCTTCTGTCTAAAGATATTCATTAACCCAAACTGGAATGGAGTGGAACATAACATTTAGGCCAAGTGCTGAAACTACGAGGTCATTCAGCGCTGAAAGGGAAATTGCTAGTAAAAAGGTTTCAAAGGTGTAACGGGAGAAAACCTCGCAGTTGCACTATAAAACAGTTGTTAGGATAGGGTGGAGAGGAGTAAGTTTTAAGAAAGTATGAATGGAGTTACAGTAATATGAATGAAAGGGCAGAGAAATTAGGAACTGTTAGAAAGTGTCATTACATACATAAACCTCGTTCACAGATTTGATACCAGCATCTACTGAACTGTTCAGAGGTGGGTCTTAACACAAATCTAACAACTTTAAAAAAAGAAAAAAAACGTTGAAGGAAAGATGCTTTTCGGATGCAGGCATGCAATTGATAAGAAAAATTCTTGGATAATCTTTTTCCAAGTTTATGACATTAATTGAAAGCAGAATGCTTTCGCAAAATCATTTATGAACCAGATTTCAGTGTGCTGTAAACCAAAGACAGCGGTTATCTCTTTTGGAAAGGAAGAAAAAGCATCTCAAAATTAATATTATGTAGTTTTGCTTGAAAGCATTAATAATGCAACTAAATGTCAACTGCGTTACTTTATTAATGCTTTTTTCATGCTGTAAAGTGCATGAGAAATCGCTGGAATAAGACCACCTTAAATTAACAACAACAGCACAGAACATTTTACATCTTTCTTTGAAGATTATACTGTAAAATCAATAGCTATATAGGATATGTTTGCTTAAGATGTATTTTAGACAACTATATAGAATGTAAAGCCAACTGATGTTTGACCTATTACGCCGCTTTTAAAACTGTTCTATGTTATGTTAAGTAAAAGAGTTAACGGAGTTCTCGAGGTTGTTCGTGTTAAACTGGCGTCACAATATTGCAGGTCAGTGATGTTGTATGACACGTGGGAATGTCAGGCAAACTTCACACGCATGATGTTACTCCCGAGTGCTAGATCACTTACTTACAAAGGATGAAGGTAATTAGCTCAAATGCACTACTACTGCTATTGCTGTCATTATTTATTTGTTTCTTTTACTCTCTCACTCACACGCACACACACATATACACAGACACACACCACACATGTAAACACAAGCACGCAGAAATTTCTTTCTGTGAAACACGTACTCATGTGTTCACTATAGATTATATATATATATATATATATATATATATATATATATATATATATATATATATATATATATATATATATATATATATATATATATATATACATACATACAGTAATACAGTATATATATATATATATATATATATATATATATATATATATATATATATATATATATATATATACATATGTGTGTGTGTGTGTACAGAGAGAGAGAGAGAGGAGAGAGAGTAATCTTCACTAATGTTCATATAGTTAAATACGTGCAATTTCTTATGATAAATCAGTGAAAACCAAACATTTATTAGGGCATGCGAGCGTCCACCGCGTTACATTAATAAGGTCACAGCGGCGTTGTGGCAGAGTAACCACAACAGCATACTTGCGCAACAGCACCTGGTCATTACCTATCCACCTACCTCAGGTATTGCATTATGAATAGCCCTGATGACCTCTTTAACTTCTCTGTTTCCAAATATTTTTGGAAACGCTTTCCATCGAAATCCTTTGAAGTCCAAAAGGAAACGAATGAAGTAATTCTCATTCATGCGTGGGATTACAACCTTCTTTTGAGTGATTGCTGAAGCTATCACACAACGGGGCTTTTCTATTAGTCCTCATTTGGTGTCTCAGACAGACACCGTTTTATTTATGGGTTATATTTTATGGTTTTTGTCGAGTGACATTTATATTTTAGGCTATAACTGCCTTTACAAAGCTGTCAGGAAGGAATATAGAGTTTAGGCCAAAGGCCAAGCCCGGGGACCAATGAGGTCAAGCAGCGCTGAGAGGGAAATTGACAGTAAGAAGGTTTGAAAGGTGTAACAGGAGGAAAACCTCGCAGTTGCACTAGGAAACAATTGTTAGGAGCGGGTGGAAAGTAAGATGGAAGAAAGAGAATATGAACGTAGGCACAGTAAAAGGAATGAAAAGGATTGCAGCTAGGGGCCGAAGGGAAGCTGCAAAGCATTGCTTTCAGTGCACCATCACAACACAAAGCTATCAGAATTTCCTGAAATGTCTCAGGTTTACGCATCTTTTTTTAGTTTTGGGGGCAATTTACTGAATATTGTTCGTGCCATGGGTTCAAAAGACCTCCTTCCAGTACCGCTATTGTATTTGGCTTCAGAAATATATCCATTCATTCTAGAGGGGTGGGGTCTCTTGAATATTTCAGTTTCCTTTTTTCGTGATATACTTTCAAATCGTATATTTTATATTAGCTCTTGTTTTAATAGATTCAATGACCCTAAAATGGTGGGATTTATTCATTTTAGTTTGGCTGCCTTATCAGTTAAGCTTTTTAACCTTTTCATTATCATTTGATAGAGTCTGATAAATTGATCTGTTCTTGTTAGTGCATTGTTATATACAAAAGCCATCAAAAAGAATTTTTAAACTTCATACATAATAATATGTATAGATATATCTTAACACAAATATTGGATCTGTGGAACTCGTCCCTTTTCTAAAACCAGCTTGTTCATCTCCGGGCATTTTATCAATTTCTTTTCTCCAGCCTCTATATAGTTTCTGCATTCAGTCAGGTCACTTTTTTGTAGCTTTGCTCTGGTTACCAATACCGTATAATCAGGCTTTGTTTCCTCGTTTCATATTCTGCAAAACAGCCTCGTTAGCTAGTATATGAGTTGTCATTTCAGTTTCAGCCAAAATCATTTCTACGTAGATCCCAACATAACCTAGTGTTTTCCATCTCTTAAGTTTGTAAATTATTTGGTTCCACTTCAAAAATTTCTTTATTACTGATTTCACTTGAAAAACTGTGAATTCATTCATGAGCATGTTCAGGTCTCCCTCAGTTCCTGGTAAATCAGTCAGATTATCCCCCCTTATATCTCTTATTCATGACCTCACTAAAATGTTCCGCCCAGCATTGCCTCTTCTGATGTTATTATTGAACCATCCCTCCTTTTGACAAGTAATTACCTCTTTCTCTTTCTGTTCATGGATAATTCATTAATAATTCTGTGGGCCACCGTAACACATATATGTCCATATTTTTAATGTTTTACTTATTTATTATCATTATTTTTATCATATAAATAACATTTTGACCCCCGGTGCTCTTTAAACTTCCCTGACTCTGATAATCTTGTTTACGAAGGTTATCAATTATCCTAAACGATGTTGCTCTAAAACCACTTTTCCAAAAAAGAGTTTGTTTCTCTCCCAGTTTGTTTGCTTCTTTACATCAATGACTTTCTAAATTCTTCACTCATAAACTCTTTTACCATTATTCCAGGCAAGTGTCTTCCTTATAATGCCTACCATGCACCTTGTGCAATCACCGTGGTATTAAAGGTTCGTGGCCTACCCAGTTGCTTTGCTTTCTGTCTTCCACTTTTCGTCCATTTTCTTTGATCGCTTCCCACTTACATGTCAGACTGCAATAATTTGACTTTGCTCCAGTTTTCACCTCATTTGAAAACAAATCCTTTGGCTATTCCCTATGAGACAACTGTTGAACTGTGATGCATTGGTCTTTTTCACCTGTGTAATAAATGAATATAAACTACTTTACAGAAAAATTTGTTTATATTCCATATAAAAAATGCATATTTCTTTGAGACATGCTGGACTTAGATTCTAGCTTATATTTTACTGACCCAAGCAAGTCAAAATTTTCTTTCCAATAGTTACATAGTATACAGTAGCGATGATACCACCTAGAAGTGGACTGGAATATAAAATTTAGAGCAACGTCCAAGCGCTGGGACCTATGAGGTCATTCAGCACTGAAAGGGAAGTTTAGAGTAAAAAGGTTTCAAAGGTGTAACAGGAGGAAAACCTTGTATTTGCGCCATGAAACAAACAATTGTTAGGAGAGGGTGGAAAGTAAGATGGAAGAAAGAGAATAGGAATGGAGGTACAGTAAAAGGAATGAAAGGGGTTGCAGCTAGCCAAAGGGATGATGCAAATAACCTTAAGTAATGCCTACAGTGCACCACATGAGGTGCACTGACAGCACTATTTCCTTTCAGGGGACACCATCTGCGAAAACGAGAACTGCGTCCTTGAAAACCGAAAGTTACCTGACCCAAAGCATGCATCTGTGTCCCCAAGACTATGTCCAAATGGCCAACCCTTTCTTTACCATTAAGTACTTTTTACCAAAAACACATCGAACAACTCTTGAAGCGCAGTTAGAAATTCCTTAAGGCTCATTCCAGTGTTGATTTATATTCTTTGATACCTTGGAGCAATCAGTATCCCATTCATTCATTTATTTTTTTTTTACATATGTAAAACAGTCGTCTTAGCCTCGTTTGAAAGGGAGTTTATTTCCCACAAACTGTTGCTTATACATATGGATACACATGTTCTTTTCTATAGACTGTAGATTTCTACAGTGTATTGTTAGGTGTTAGGTCCCATACTCAAGGTGACTGGTATACATGATACTTTCTCTGTTGCATTATTAATTTTTATATTTAACATTTTTACCATTGATTTTAATTCTAGTTTCCTTTTCACATTCAGGCATTATCTTCTGTAGAAGCTCATTAAATCAAGTAAATGCCATCCCGGTTTGTCTTGTGATATCTATAATAAGGGTGACTCTTGAAAGTCCTTAGAATGGCTTCATCAAATGAAGTCATTCGGATATCTGAATACTCTACTAAAGCAGTTCACAGCCTGTAATTCATAATACAGTACAGTACTGTAATTATCTTTGCACAGGCCAAGCAATGCATTCTGTCCATCATTTAACTCTAGTCCAGCCACCTTACAAGATCATGAATAGGTGATCTTAATACAAAACTTTGACAGTAGACTTGTTTATGCATAATTAGCAAAGAAGAGTGTCATGACCAAATCCATAAAAAAAGCAGGATTTTATTCTTAATCAGGACTCTGCAACGTTAAATGGTAGAAGCTGTCAGTCATAATACTGGTCAGTGTCTCACTCACTCCTCTTTGCAAGAAAGATTCAGCAGTTAATTATGCATTATGCATAAGATTTCTGAAATCATTGTCTCTAGGCACCTAAAAAAAAATAAAAGAAAGCCCGAAGTCTGCCTCAGGAACATCTAACCTGTGAGTAATATTATCGTTCACTTGACATGTACAAGAGATATGACCCTGTAACCAAGAAAAAGTAGTGGACTGTCCCACAAACGACACCACATGCATTTTCCAAGAGTATTCACCAGTGCTGTTAATGCACTTCAGAGCTTCTTAACCTTACCAGAATCAAGAAAGTTTCAATATAGTGAACAAATCCATGAAAGTGTGTGTAGACTTTTTATCCATTTTCTTTAGTATTTTCTTACCAGGCTGCCAAGTTTCACCTTTAAATCCAAGAACCTTGTTAGGCTATTCAGTAACAACAGTAGTAGGTGCCACCATACAGCTCCTTGAACCCATGGTGATTGCCTGGATATCAAGGTCTTGGTCATGAAGGGATTTTGCAAAATTTATTAGCAGACTGACCTGTGCAGTGAGAGTACTCTATGAACCATTATTCCATTATCTCCACATAAATTTCCTTGTTAAGAACAGCCCCAATACTATTTGTATTGCTATACATGAAAAAAGGTCATATTAACAGAATACAGACTTATCTAGTAAGCTTGAAGGTTCTATTAGTCAGGAAAACAAAATTACTGACTTGCTTAGTCACTATAGTGCAAGCCCAGATTTTGTGAATTTCATATTGAGAAAACACTAATGTATGGACATTGATGATATACACACACATATTTTCACAGTGAATTGTCCAGAAAACTTTTGCCAGCTCCTCAAGAGTAATAGACTATCTTCCATGAACATGAGGAAGAACCTTTAAAAGCATCCTCATTGGGAGGAAAAAACCAAATCCCTCATTTGCTGCTCAAGACATCACCCGAACTAGAATGTGAGTGAGTTTCATCTCATTCATCAAGTATATGTCATATTTATGCCAAATGAAAGATTCCTAATACAGTATTTCAAAGGCAACTTTTCTAGAGAGGATAAGGCTTCAGTGCCCTACAAAAGAGGCTTTGGTTGGCTTTTGGACTTGGAATTTCTCCAATGTCTATATGGATAATGCTGAGCTCCACAGCCTTCAGATGGGGCATTGCTAACTGGGCAGTCTTTTGAAATCTAAAGGGGTCCTTAGTTTACAGTATGTTCATGCAAAAAAGACAGGAGAGGGGCCTACAGTACAGGTTGATAGAAAGATCCTCACTAATTATCTGAGCTCCAGATGACAGGAAGAGTAACATAAACTTGATGCAAAGGCAAAGTGTTTTTTGTGGGGTGGCCTATAGGCAGTGCTAAAGGTTCTTTGCAGCAAGTTTTTAGCCACTCTGATATACAGTATGCCTTTTACTGTTCATACATTCATTTAGTCGTATTCTCACCTGACTGTTCAATTTCTTTTAGTTGTTTTGCTCCAGTTTTCCCTAATTATTCATGAATTTATAAATGGAACTTAATAATGGTTAACCGTACTAAACTACACAATAACAACAACAGACGTGGGTCCTGTAGAGGGTTTCTTTGACAAGATTAATACAGGCAGTTCTTGGGTTACGACGGGCTTGGCTTATGATGTTTCGAGCTTGTGACGCTCTTCAAATATTATTTCCCAGGTTACAAGGCATGTTCTGGGTTTACGATGCTGACAACACCGATCCAACAGAAGAAACATGGCTCTCAAAAGGGCAGAATGGTCAAAATTTGGAGGCTTTTTTTTTTTTTTATGAAAAACTCAATAAAAATGCAGTTTACGTCATTCACAAGACACCCAAATGATTAAAGTGAGGTTTTCTTACGATTTTCAATGAAATTTCGGGTTACAACAATTTCAGCTTATGAAGCGGCGTCAGAATGGAAACCCCATTGTAAACAGGGGACTGCCTACTATCTTTTTCTTACCATCTTTTCTTCCTCCTTAGTGTCTGGGCTGTAGTTACAAAATTTTACTCATCTCCGTCTCTCAGTATAAATTCATAAGCATATACTGCAAATAGTTTTGGAAGCATCACCTTAGTTGTTACAACACAACAAGATTGGTGGGAAAAATGTACTACAGTGATAGAAAAAAGAATAAGATATTGTACCTTCTCTACTGTTGCATGGACAGCTTATTTTTCAACAGTTGATGAATGATTATTGTATTACAGAAAAATGTAAGAATGAGAATAATTAAAAAAGGAGGCTGAATAATAATTACAAACATTAAAGGCACAAGCATTATTATGATTATTGTTGTAAAATACTTTAACCACTTTACCAAGTGAAATTGTTATTCAATGCTTTATAGTATTTATCCTTTCCTGAGGGGCAAAAATTAGAACATAAAATGTTTAATTTGGATACCAAGGGGGAAGAGACCACAGGGAGTGAATGAAAGCAAGGGACAAAGAGCAAATGAAATAAAATCAAATAAAAGCACATACAGCAAAATGATATTTGAATAGCAAAGGAAAAACTATTGCATTACAGCATATCATTATTGATCTCACTATTCTTCAACAAACAAAATCACAGCTTCAGATACACAAGAGGTAACATTCATCCTTGGAGATCTTTCCTTATATATAAACATACAATGTTTTGTCTGTGCTTTTCTCTTAAATCTCACCCTTACTTCTCAGTTGGACCCTAAAACAAATTGGAAAGTTTTTCTGTATCCAAAAATACAAAATCTTTTTTTCTTTATTTTGGCTTTGAAGAGGATTATAAAGACATAATCATTGTACATATGTAATTATTCTGGCTGCAATGAGGATAGCAAAGATGTTTCTTTATTAGTCCTGATTTATCTTGATGTTGAGGGAGATGGTTCAACTCAAATGTGAAATGGACAGCAGACGGCAACTACCAATCTTGATTATGTATGAGCAATACTGCTTCACCGAGCCCTTCATTCATTTATTCATGATATCATTTCCCTTGTATTTCTTTTTCTACATTTATATAGGTATAGTACTTCATTCACATACCAACATTATATTTACCCTTCCTTCTCGTCTTTGACTGTTGACAGCCCAATTTAACAATGTACAAAGGAAGTTCAATGCTACCATGCTGAAAGATTGGCTGGTATCCATAAGGTTTTTGTAGTGATTATACAATTACAGTAATCATTCTGCCATTGTATGAAAGTGACTTCTAAATGAGAACTTTGCTGTGAAATTTGTGAAAAGGATGTTTATAAAATAATGTCATGACATGTGTTGTATATGAAATTAAGTTCAGGCACAATGTAATGTGTAAGTATTAACTTTTGTAGAACAAACAGTCCTGAATATTTTTCTTTGTCCTTTGCTCCTATTGTCTGAATGAGGAGCAGATATTTCAGAAATCTTGAGGATTTTGGCAAAACAACATGTTTTCTGTTAGTCACTTCAACATTTTAGTGATACTTATTGCATTGATGCCAGAAAAGTAATTCATTGCCATGGCGTTAGGGGAGCAGTGCACACACCTAGTTTTTATGCTCTCACAAACCTGTAAAATTATTATTATTATTATTATTATTATTATTATTATTATTATTATTATTATTATTATTATTATTATTATTATTATACTTGAGAGGTGGAAAGTGGGACAAGACTGAGTTTAAGAAATTGGAGAGCTAGGTAGGTACAGATCAAACCATAAGACAAAAGCAAGGTAGCTGTGGCTGAAGGGACAATGAACATTTAATACTACTAAGAGTGTGGCATGTGAGGCACACTATAAGCAGTGATCCCCTGATTGGCCAAGAGAATGATACTGTGCATAACCCCCAAAACTTATACTGTGATTCAAATGAACTTTTGACCATTTTAAAAGAAGATGGATATGTAGAATACAGAGGTTACCTTTTATAGTATACTGTGCAGGATTGACTGTAAACGACAGCAAAGGTTTTCAGTGGTTTCCCTTTGTCCCCTGGCTGCACAGTTTTTTTGCCTTTTACGCTTCATTTACTTTAGCCTCATTCTACCTAGCTGTCTCAACTTCTTATACCAGTACTGTCAAATTTTAACAAAAAGAAACAATACTATGCATGACAAAATTTTATTATAAAAAAAATAAGAGACCAATAGACTATATTCAGTGTACTGATTTTCTCAAACTCTCGATTCCAAATAGTACTAAAATATGGCAAAAAATATACATCAAGGTGAGCATTACGTCTTACATAAAAATATATATTGTCTCAAAAATATATGAAGATATATTACTGTATTGTCAAACTTTTCTTGTCAATAATTTCATCTTTAAATAATGGCAAAGCGTTGCATGTCCAACAAGGATGCCACTTTAATTTACGGAATTCTTCAAGACTTTTATAGAAGTCATAGTACGTCTCCTTTATTTCGGTTTCCTTGGGGAACCCTCGGAACCAGTCTTGCAATAAGTTTGCCAGTTCTTCTTTTGTTTTGAATATTAAACCATTCTCATTGTGATGTACTAATTCAGGAAGGGCTTGATACTCTATTGCTGCAACGGGGATGCCACACCCAAACATATCTACCACTTTCATGGGTAAATCAAGGCCAGAGGAAGAATAATGGAGGCACACACCAAGGTCAGCAGATGCAAGAAGCTTAGGGTAATCTTCAGCTGACATCCAAGGGGTGATAACTTCTACATGCACCCAGTGTTGTTCAGCAATGAGGGATGTGTAATAAGCTTTCATGGGTCCTTTTCCTGTCACAGCAACTATAAGAGGTGGATAGTGTTCAGGAAATTCTGTGCGCACTCTTTCATAATCTTCTAAGGCGTGGAACAGGATGGAAAAATCCTCATCTTCTGTCCAACTGGTAGAGGATATCAGCAAGGCTGGACGATCCTCACACTCAGCAACTCTGCCATCTGCATACCTTTCAGTAAACACATTCTTGTCTGGAGAGGAGCTAGAAAAGCAATTGTATGTACCTGAAAGTTTCATCAAGAATTCATGTTTCTCTTCAGTTGTCAAAGGGGAGAATCTAGCAGCTGGACGGTCATATAGGACGGTGACTTTTTTTATTCCCCAATTTTGTTCCAGGTCTACTTTCATGGCCTTTGTAACACACAAACCACCATGAGCAAGCTTGCCAAATATCCTTTCAGTCCACCTATATACTGATACTAAGGGATGATTGGGTCTTAATGAGAGAGTTAAAATAGTGTATCCATAATTATGCCAGTCAACATAAAACTTTGTCCTTGTGATGAAGCAGTACAACCAGCAAACAGGCATCGCAGGAACCCCGGGGGGGTTCTGCAGTAAGAGCTTTTCACTACAGGGGCATGTAGCAAGGGTAAAGAAAAGCACAACAGCTTGCCATAGCACCTTCAATATATAGGCTAAAAGTTTTGGAAACACGGACAGGAACTCAGGAGCAGGTCTCATGTACGTTAATGTGATATGTTCATCACTCAAGATTTCTATTTGAGGTTTTGTCCCAGAAAAGCCTATGAGGTTTACTTCAAATCCTTCTTGTGAGAGTGAAAGTGCATGGTAGTTCATTCGAGGTGAACGACCAAGGTCTCCTAATACAACGACAGTGACATGCTCTCGCTCCTCAGTAGCTTCGTTGTCCATGGCTGAGGGAGTTAATTTGCACACCTGTAATGTTACATCAATGATCAGATGAAAACCAGTAAAACAGAATATGATACTGTGAAGTAAAATGACTTGTAACACACGATACAGTATTGTTGCCCTTAATTAACTCGCCATCAATTCTAAAATCACACAGTAAGACAAAAATCAAATGAAGTTCTTGTTAAAAATAATAGAAACTTTTTAAAATAATAATTTACATATGAATGATGTTTTTACCACATATTGAAACTAGGTCCAGTGATCCTCGCAGATGTAAAATCAATGCCAAACCTGGCAAAAACATATTAAAGCCAATAACCTCTTAAGAGCAACAGAAGTAATTCATAAGAAAGAAAAGTAGTTTGTAAGGACACATGGTAATCCTCTTAGTCTAGTATGTGAAAATATTAAAAGCCTAAGTTAAGAGAGACAAAATTTGGTAATTTTAAAGAATTTGCTACAAAATGAAGTTACTTATCAGAGCATAAAATACTGTATACAGCATATACACTTCAGTACTTTTGGAAATAACACTTGTTGGAAAATGGTAAAAATAGGCTTATGAGACATGATTTACGAGTTTTGCCTCAAGACTATATACAGTTAATAATTTGTGAAGAAAGCAACTCTACATAAAATAGGTCAACAATAGTAAAGAAGCTTGCTTTTTGAAAGGCAAGCTTGGGAGGGACTAAATTCAAAGAAAAAGAAGCATAAATACTAATGTGGATAAATACAGGTAGAATGTTTTTGAGGACTGTCTGTTGTCACTGCTGTTTTAAAAAGGAAAAGATGATATTGTAAAGATATACTTCTTAAAGAAAAATTATGATGCTGAGAAAAGGCAAAGAATAATTGTTCTTGGGAACAATGAGGCTGGGAAATTATGAAAATATTCAAACAAATCTGCTGCACTTACTTGGGGTCAGATGCTCAGTCTCATAAACCTCCAGCTCACATATTAACTACTAGTGAAAGCATCTGCTACACTGGCATAGTCATTGGTTCGTACTGGTGCAACTTGTACCTGCAAAATAATAATACTGATGCATCAAACCGCCCTCTTTTCACATAATATAGTTAAAAGACAATACACTTGCTGCACAGCAAAATGTAATACATACAGTCTTCCATTAAAATTATATGAGCATGATGAGTATCACAATAACAATCTATATATTTTCATAATATGCATACTTTTATTATGAAGTGTTGAAAGATCATGAACGTGCCTAGCATGCTTCCATAAAATGTCCATGTGTAAATAAAAGGAATTAACAGCAATATGTCAAAATATAAATATAATAAAAAATGATAACTACATTAGAAAATAAAATAAAAAGCTGAAAGTGAATATGCAAAGAAAAGTGTACCCTCAAGTAAAACACCTCAATATCTAAACTGTGGGAGAGGCTAGATGACTCATTAGCCACAACAGTGGTTCATATATTCCACAAAACAAAACTGAAAGGGGCCAACAACTACTGCAACTTAAGGGTTTGGATAATGTCCACAATTACTGCCTTAAAACACTGTCCACCACATCTGCTCACTGAACTCTTTCCTGTCTCATTTATACAAGAACCTATGACTACTTGCATCCACAATATAATTAAGTGTACAGTGATTCAAAGCTTGACTTTTTCTCACTTTGATGATAGGTTGACCTGTCCTTTTGTACTAAGGAACCAAAATTCTTTTCTGCTACCAGATTCACCTGACCAAGATCATTTTTCTGCTGATAAATTAACCTATGCAGTAAGAAATCAATTTCTAAAACTTTTATCACTAATCTTTATTCATAAATGTTAGTCAATATTACCAAAACTTTTATGCTAAAGAAATGAGACTAAAGGACAGTACTGCATTTTTAATTTAGAAAAAGATAAACTGATGAACCTGAACTCCTCCATAACACAAGTGAAGAAGTTGATGACAGTCAGTCAAAACTCTCCAAACCTCCTGATATGATGTTCGTAGCATCACTCTCTAGGTTTCTGATCATTCTAGAATTCTGAGTGGGGAATATCTCACTGCTGTCAATAACATCCAACCTAAAACTCTGTACAGTACACCAACATTCACTGATGTTACCTCTAGTGATAATGCATAAATATTCTCTGCCAGTTTTAATCTTTCTGCTAATCCTAAGTCAATTGTTGTCCCATTTCCAGGCCAAAGGCCAAGCACTGGGACCTATGAGGTCATCCAGCCCTGAAATGAAAATTGACAGTAAGGATGTCTGAAAGGTGTAACAGGAGGAAAATCTCACAGTTGCACTATGTAATAACTGTTAGGAGAGGGTGGAAAGTCAGATGGAAGAAAGAGAATATGAACAGGGGTACAGTAAAAGGAATGAAAGAGGTTGCAGCTACAGGCCAAAGGGACGCTTCAAAGCCTTAAGTATTGCCTACAGTGCACCAAGTGAGGTGCACTAACAGCACTACCTTCCTAGGGGAAGTAGATGTTGAAAGATTGTTTCAGTTACCCAAAAAATTAACACAACGCATTTGAGCCACTGAATTAGTCACTGGTTTTGAAAACAACTCAAGACCAAAACAAAACTGTTAGCTTCAACTGCAGTGGTAAATATTTCACTCATACTCAGATAATTTCCACTAATACAGTCATCATCGTCCACTTTGAAAGGGGACCAATAATCCAGTACAGTATACTGTTTAGCCAGGGCTACCCACATCACTATTCACTTGTAAAGTGAAAGATAAGGCATTCTGTCCAACTGAAACTTTCCTGTTGTATTAAAGCCCAGCACTGCAATATGGTCATCAAAGAGCAAATACTGAAAGCCTTTTATTTGGATGCAAAGCATACATTAACTTGTGCACTCACATTACTGCACTTTAACACAGTTTGTATAAAAATCAATTTGTTCAAATTAAAATTAAAATTTTCTAGACAATGAGATTTAAACTTTAAAAATTCAGTTTTCTTGACAAAAGTTGTTTTTACATGAAAAATCTATGAGCACTCTATTCTAAAGTGTCCTGCAACACAATTTCTCTGTAAAATAACTAATGATTATGTTATCAAGCAAAAGTACCATAATCTTATCAGTACTACTGATTACATTTATGTAATCATATTCCCTTTTTTTTCTCTTTTACCAATAACGGCATTCCTGTTTCATATCCATACATTAGACAACACTGTTGATCATTTATTACTCATATTTTAAAAGCCTTTGGACAATTATAACAAAAATGAACATACAGTGCTGGTATTATTGAACAAGATGAACCAGCGTACACATATAATCCAGTTTACAAACACTGTTATTTCAATTAAGAATACAGGTATTTACAAAACAACATAAGTACTGCACACCTCCATTAACTGTAGATTCTTAAAAGGCAAATAGAAAAAAACTCCTTTCAACAATACTGAACATTTCACTCAAAATCTTCACTTGCTGCAAGTGTAGTTCCAAACTACAAAAATTCTAGAGGCTTTGGAGTAAAATAACCTAACATTTTAACAGCTCCATATAGTATTATCTGACTGTTGGAATATTATTCTCAAATATGAGGTGCTTCATATGTTGGCCCCAGTCTTGAAAGTACTGTATGTAAGGCAATTTACCGTATATGACCAGTGATCTTGTCACCAAGTCTTTTTTTTTTTTTTTTATTGCAAGGAAACCCTCTGCCTCTTATCTATATGTGATATTTTGGTCACTATTCCTTTGAGATCCAGGGAAGAGTTCCTCCTAACATCATGCAGCATCGTAACAAGTACCATACCGTCTTTTCATTATTTACCCAGGAAATCAGTAATCCTCAGATTTAATAGTTCAAAGACTGTTCTTCCCTCCACTACCAAGCATTTTTTTGCATCTTCTTCCTGATCCTGGTTTTCTTGTCGTTAAGGAACAGATCTATCAATCCCTTCAAGGTTGAGCCCAAGCATTCTTCCTTCCCCTTTCTTCTTTACTTTCTTGGGGCTTGGCTTCATAAGGGCGCATCGGATTACCTGTCCTATTAGCCATTGCATTGAAAAAATTCTACAATTTGGAAGCACCAGACAGCATAAAAAGTTCACTCACTCTTGCAACCTCTAGTGGCTCTTGGATCTCATTGGTGTCCATTACCACTCATCAAACCCCTTGGTCTTCTGCAAAGGTTAACAGGATTCCTTGATAGGTTAGCTAGCTTTGTCTGTGGTTTTTGACCTGATTAAATGATTTAAGAGTACAATACTGTACATCATCTTTTCTAAATTGTCATGAATACATCACTGGGTGACTTGATAATTGGCTGATGGTTATCTGTCCAAAAATTGAGTCCGAGAGTGACAAGGCTGATAACCCTATTAAGAAAAATAAAGTTATATGCTGGAGGAGGGGGACAGTGCCATCCAGCCAGATAACCCATTGCCATATATTTTACCAAAAGTTGAGAGGGTCAGAGAGGGACACAGCATCCTCCTCCCCACAGGATCATGTAACCTATGTTTAGTTACATTTTGATGTGACTGTAAATACCATTTCCACATTTCATCTACTCATTTCTCATTTTGTTTAGTTTAAATATTGATAACTTGTTTAATGATTGGTTTTCTCCTTGTCTGGACCATTTGTTGCAACTAGAGATACCTATGTATAGTTGCACATGTGCAGTATTGCAAAGCTTGTCTAGGATACAGTAGTCTTAGGATTTAGGTAATATTGTTTATCCTTTCATGTGTTACTAGACCTAGTGAACACATGTAGTGGCAGTGCTGTATATTGCTTCCATTCCAGTCTTTGTATTTATCACTGTTTCTTCATCCCTGAAGCTAAGAAATTACATAGCAATCTGGTGTCACGAATGGCAGTTTTAAACAATGGAGTTCATTCTAAAAGCTGCTGAAATATAGTTTTTCTGATAGCTTCTATTAAGCCTGACAAAGTTAATACTCATTGCTATTTTTGTTGTAAATACTTTGTTAATCCACTATAACATATAACAGAGATGGGGAACCCCTTGTGAGATGCCATACATTTATTTAGAGGTATTGTTAACTACATAAGACCCACCATCATAAGACAGGATAGAATAAAATCTGTGGAGCATCACTATATTGTGATCAAAATAATGAGTAAAAAAGCCACAATAATATAATTGATAAATTGTATATTTTAAGATACAAAAATATACAAAAAAGGAGATAAAAACAAGGGAGCTTTCGAACGTTTGCACAACAGTCTCATCTTAAAATATACAATTTATCAATCATATTATTGTGGCTTTTTTACTCATTATAGAATAAAATAGTTAGGTTACTGTATTTGGCTGTTTTTCACTAATTTTTGTTCCTTCATTCACCCAAAGACCCTGGTTTCCCACTAAAGCATTCACTATCATGAGTTATAGGGCACATTTCTGATGAAAATTTATATAAAATTTGTCAGAATCACTTAGAAAACAATCATAAATGCCATACTTCAACATTTTTAGAATTGTCTGATTAATTGTAAATATTTGCCAAAAATTTTACCTATGTCAGCTAACCTACAACACAGTTAGGCTAGCTTTGGGAGCTGGTGAGTGTTAAAGCAATCACCCCAACTCATATATTACCACAGCTGATTACAGAGATCAACCTTTTTGTTAAAAGAAACACTAGCCTAGGCTAGGTTAAGCTAATTTGCAATAGGGCCTATAAATCATAACTTCAAAACAAAGAGGTTGGGACATGATTGCCTAAGGTTAAACTAAGCTGTGATACTTTAATGCCTTGCCTACACCATATTTCATGTGAGAAATGGTTGAACGATGGTTATTTTGGATTTCATCATTATGGATTATAGGAAGCAACTGAATAATGAATTATGTATTTACCCATACAAACATGAAGGTTTGCATCATTTTATAAGCCTAATGTTCTTGTTTTGAAGATGTTCCATTTCTAGTTTTTGGACTCTGAGATGACAGGTGATTGTGGAACATGCAATATTTGAGAGCTAGGTGCTTATGGGAGTTTTTTTTTATTTTTCTGAGAAGTAACACGCTAACAAACACACTGAAAACTTCAGAAATTCTTATGCTAAAGTACCAGGATGGTTTCACACTTCAGTCAGTTTCCACAACAATTTCTTCACTTTAATAATGGCTGCCTTGACTATAAGAAATATTCAAGATCTTAAATTAAATGTTTTTGAGGATGTAAAACGACTCACGATCCAATTTCAAGCAAGGGAATCCCTTCCTATCCTCTATAAGACAAACCTTGCCTGAAAAAATCAGTTACTGTGGTTGTAATAGGACAAGAGGAAATGTGTGCCTATGTAACTCCCAACCTCAAGGAAAGTAGTATGCTACATGCAATAGCCAAGGGAAGGAAGGGTGTGGCTCCCTTGACAGTTATGACCTGGTGTTCAAGGTGAGGTCAAGATGAATATGCTTTTCAGTTTCTTAAAGATGTATTATTATTATTTATTATTATTATTATTATTATTATTATTATTATTATTATTATTATTATTCAGAAGATGAACTCTATTCATAAGGAACAAGATCTATTAGGGCCCATTGACTTGAAATTCAAGCTGAGAATATGGTGCTCATTAGAAGTAAGAGAGGGTAAAGGGAAATATATATAGAAAAAAAGAGATCTCACTTAAAAAAAATATAAATTAACAAATAAACTTACGGTGGTCTAGGTCTTGTTGGGTGGGAGGGTGGGGGCCAAAGGGGCTGAAGCCTCCATCCTCATGTAAGTAAGAACCCAGTGCCCTTGGTTAGGTTAGGTTGGGGAAGGTTAGGATAAGATTTGTTACTACCTCCCACTTTACATTTTCATGCTTTATATGGTTTTTGATGATTGTTACTGTTGATATACATGAACTATACTTTTTTCAATTGATTATGTAATTTGTGTATTTCATATCTTTCTGACTGGTGCACTGCACTCATTTTTTGCTTTCCTCCACCAATATCCTCATCATAGCCAACTTGTTGGACATAAGGGGAAGGGGAAAATGCACGCAGATCTGGAATGCCTCAATAATAACACTAATTAAAACAAAAAATTTAAACCACGCTTTTATTTCAAAATGCACTAAAAAGTAGAAAATAATACTTTCTGTGATCCACAATATTAATGGTTACTTACGCGTAAACATAAAAGCGTGGGGTGCATACTTTTCTAACTTCCATACAATTCTATACAGACATATTGAAATTGAGAAGTTTCCGAAAGCAAGATTTCACAGGCAGACATGTGATTAAATCTGCTTTGTACCTAGTGATGATGTACGTTGTCTGGACCTGAAGAGGTCTGTGAAAGCAATGAAGGCAGTAAAGTGATTGTTATCAAAGACTTGCATGTAATTTGTTCCATACCTGGGCTTCCTCAAGAACCACTAAGAGTGGTATATACACGCTACTTGCTAAGTAAATTGCTTGACAATTCACAATATATACATTGCATCAATAATAAAGTTATATTTTCAATAATAATACACGTCTGTACAGAATTGTATGCAAGTCTGGGTAAGTTAACATGATTTTACATTTAGGCATAAGTAAGCACAAACATTGTGCATACCAGAGAGTTTTTTGAGGAAAGCAAATTAAAGAATGCAATATTAAGCAAATAGGCACCCAACGCTTTTATGTTTAGGTGTAAGTAACCATTAATATAGTGGATCACACTATATTTATACTTTTTAGTACATTTTAAAATGAAAGCGTGGTTTTAAAATTTTTTTTTTAATTAGTTATATTTGTGATTTTTTAGTGTTTGACAGTTGAATAAGTACTGCTTGCATCACTGAGTGATTGAACCAATTGCAGAGCCCCATCCTCGCTAGTTTGCACGGTCGTTACAAAAGTGTACTAATCTACGGTCGTGACACATCATGTTTCACGCCTATGAAAACATAATCCCTAGGCTAGGTGTTTCTGCATGCTACACTACGATAAAATTGCAGTAGTATGTACTTTATTTAATTTTATTCTTTTATTTTTTGGTAACACTTCATTGTCACTGACTTTGAACAGTACACCAAATCAGGGCGAAATCGGTTTGGTAGAATTGGGTAAAGAATTGGTTGCAAGTTTTGACCCAAACAGACAAACAATCATACAAAAAAAGTCAAGTTAAATAAAAGTGTAAAAAATGGTCAGAAATAAATAAAAGGTGCAATAACCTCTCGGGAAAATATGAGGTTCGTGTATCTGGTTAAGTTGCCAATACACGATACGAATTTGTAACCTACATTTCTGAAAGAGCTCTTCATCAAATTACGACTTACAAGGTAAGACAACACCGGCACTCTCCCCCTCCAAAGCCTAGCTAATAAAGCAAAATTGCAACCAGTAGACACCCCTAGGTTACGTGGTATTATTTTACATTGGCAACTTATAAAATTATACCAGAATTCTAGCATCAAAGTACTGTATGAAAGTGGACATAGGCTACACTACGATCCAAGCTTAGCCTAGAATTAGACATTTTTGCCATAACCTAAGGCAATGTTGTACGCAAATGAAGGTGGAATTAGCCAGACGACATTTAACAACAACGATGCAAAGTCGTAGGCCTTATAAATGTCACCTAAATTAACCGTTCCGACTTACGCACGAAGCTTCAGATTTTACAGAACACTTAAGCTTTACTACAATATGCAGGCAAGAGTACTTACAACGGAAAATGACAAGCATAATCAAAATTAGCGACGTAAGTGGGTCTCCTGACCTGGAAAGGAAGTTGACAGGTCCTGGCTTCTTCTGCTCCTTCAATTCTGAAGTTTGGTATTTGACCGTATTTCAGAGGCAATGTTTACACTGAGTTGACAGTTGAATGACAGATGGGGTATTCAGTATGAAACATCTACCGAAAAATATAACTTATCTTATACTTTTCTCAATTTTATTTTAAACGCCAGTAATTCAAAATTTATGATACAATTTTAGAAATATTTTGATGTTGCTTCATGGTTACTTCACGTAAGATTTAAAGATTACGTAACATGGGTGAAATCGCGCATTAAGGAACAACGCTGTCGTGTTGCTGGGTTCTGTGCTGATAGAACACTCGGAAACGTGATACTGCTGACGCACGTTTAGCAATGGTTGCGTCTTTAATTACAGTGGGTTTCGGTTCTCTTGCATGATGCCGTCATACCCCAGTGCATGATTAGACCACAGACATGGCCACTGCTAGCAAGCCATTCGAAGCTTTCGTATGTCCTTGGTGTCCATAAATGTAATAGGAAGGAATTGACAACTGTGTGAGAGAAGCAATTAATTACTAATTTATGCATGTTGCAAATCAAGTATTTTTGGAAACTGCGAGCCTTGAAATTTAATATAATTGCACCTCGTCTCATTAGGAATCGAATGTATTATAAAGGTGCATCAGAAAGCGACCTCGAATAGCTTAATCAATATGCATAAAAAATCAGTAGCTATATTTAAACCATGAGCGTGTCAGATCAACTTTGAAACAGGCTTAAAGATGGCTTGACTTTTCCTTTTTTCAGCAGAAGAGTTAAACTAGAATAATCTAATGCAGTACACGCTTTATTACACATTGTTATAAAAAAAACATGACTATGAATAAAAAAAAAATAAACGAAGTTAATTTGGTGATTGTAAAAGACTGGAAATGTTAATTATTTCACTCCATTACTATTATTTGAATATTCATATTGAAGAAACAAAAGTGGCCATTCATTTCCCAAGTGAGCTGCCACAAAATATAAGACCCAAATATAAAGTAAAATCTGAGGCCAGAAACGTAACAATAAACTATGAAAATGATAAATCAGAAAACACCTGAACATATTCATAAATGAGCTGGTATGGGAGGGGAATAAATAAAACCTGATAAAAGTTGCATAAGTTCCATGAAATGACATCACATAGGAGGAGGGAGGTAATCAATTGGAATTCAGTGATTGACGAGTGAGACTGCCCAGATGGAAATGGGTGGGGCAAGTTTAAAGGTGTGTGAGGGGTACAGAAAGGGAGCCATCGTATATATCAGTGAAGAGGGAAGTACGAGAATAGGGGATGAATGTTGGGAGGACCTAAGGGAACAGGTACAAGACACTCCAGAGTTTATCTAGGCCTAATGCATTCCCTAGGGTGCCCCAGGCATTAACTGATGGATGTATGGGTAGATGGACAGGGTCTCTCAAACTTACGAACATCAGCATCCATAAGGCTGCAAGAAAGTGTGTTCCGCGGTTGCTTTATGAAGACCTGCAGGATTTCGGAAGCCCTTGCCTGCCATTGTGCTCCTGCTCCAGTCTGATTGTCAGCAGCTTCCCTGCACCTTGATCTCTGAGACAACATTCGCCCATGATTTTTATTTATCCCGATAGTGGTTAATACGATGTGATCCATCGTCGCATATATCCTGTTAGCTGTACTGGGTGGGGTCGGTCTTAAGCCAATTAGACAAATAGTTCCTAATTGGGCCTAGCTCGAGCCCAGAGGCCCGCGCTAGGGGCATCTACTCTAGTTTTCTCAGGTGCACACAACGTTACGTTACAGCATACACCTTACACCACATTACAGGTTTTAAAGAGAACATTAGCAATGATGATTTTGTTTTGAAGTCTTGAAAGGTCAGTAGTGTAAATTTATGTTGTTTATATTTTAATTTTTTTATTTATTTTTTGCGTACTTGAAATAGATAGCCTATGTTATTTAACTGTGAAATAGCGTAAAGAATTGACTGAAAATGTTTAAAATTTTATTTTAACAATATCATGGGTTGAAATTACTATTATACAGCTTTATGCACATGCACATTATTGAAGCTCAAAAATCGAAGTTTTACCTACATAGACCTAGGTCATTAGGACCTGCAAACACTTCTGACAGTAATAAAGTGATATCTGTTGAAATCTTTATGACAGAATGGGTCGGACATTACGTACAGTATGCTTTGCTGTTTTTATCCGCTCGGTGGTAGAGGCGATTTATAATATTTTCTTTATATTTTCTATAAAGAAATATTGTGGTTCCTGTAAATATGATTACAAGATTTGCATTTATAATGTTTTTTATAAATAAAATGAAATTAGTATTTTTATAAATAATTTCAAAGCCACTAAAACTGTGTTTTTCAAAGTTGTACACATTTTGTTTGTTTACTTGTAAGCTAGCGTGAACGCAGTTCTATATGTATGTAACTTAAATCGATTAGGTTCTTTAACTCACGAACGTTTAAAGCGCGAATTTTTAGATTTCTTTGAAAGAAAACTATTGTGACGGTTTGTCTATCCGTCCGCACTTTTTCTGTCTGCACTTTTTCTGTCTGCACTTTTTCTGTCCGCCCTCAGATCTTAAAAACTACTGAGGCAAGAGGGCTGCCACCCTCCAATCATCATACATACCAAATTGCAACCCTCTAGCCTCAGTAATTTTTATTTTATTTAAGGTTAAAGTTAGCCATAATCGTACTTCTGGCACCGCCATAGGTACCAACAACACAGGCCACCACCGGACCGTGGCTGAGTTTCATGGGCCGCGGCTGTACAGAAAACTCTATTGCGCCGAAGAACTTCGGTGCATTTTTTACTTTTTATCGTCTTTCCATTTACCGTAGAGATATAGATAAAGTTTATAATCTGCCAGACTTTACTGGTGTTCCTGATTCCACAGACCTTGGCTGCGAACATGAGAGCCCCTCCAAAAAAGTTCTCCGCATCTCCTAACTGACCCCCCATGTCTGACCATCATCAATTGGCTTCGAGAGTTACTTAGTCCTAGTGTAAGCGATTTGTTTATCAGAGCGCAGATATCGTCATGCGGTTGGGCTGATACGGTGCCACAGTGCCGAGTACCGTAGGCTTTTCCTCTGCCGTACAGTAGAACTGTGAAAGAGTTTTCATGTCAGTGATACTGAAGATGACCGTAAGTTCAAGAGAGGCTGTAATACTACCACTTTGAAGCGCCATACACCATGGCCTTCGTTTTCCTTATATACGCCCCTCTTTATTTAGTTTAATATTTTACTTAAATTTTTATTTATTTATTAATGTTTGTTTTTCTGTTTTTCTAATAACTGATCTCCTCTTTCTGTATTTCTCAGTACCTCGTTCTTTCGAATGAACACCATATTCTTTGGAAGCTTGAATTTCAAGTCAATGGCCCTTGTGGGTTTGTTCCATATGAATAGGGTCCATTTTAATAATAATAATAATAATAATAATAATAATAATAATAATAATAATTTTTTTTTATTGGTCTTGATTCACTGGTAAATTCTTTTCGCTTTTGATCATTTGTTACAAATGGGCATTCTATTGTGTGGATGGGCAGTGGCTGCCCATCCAAGAACTGACCAGACTCAATATTGAGTGGCTTCATTAATAGAGAGATGAGCATTGTAGCGAGTGTTTTATTGCCTGACATTTCTTGGTGGTCACCCATCCAGGCGTTGGTCAAATTCAAAGTTGCTCACCAGCTGCGGCCAGTGTAGTGAATGTGCTCTTATTACAGGCTTGTTGCAACAATTTTTTTTTTTTTTTTTTTTAGTTTGGGTTTAGGTTTGGCATAAGTTTACAAGTGCTTACGATACAAAAGTTAATAACAATCATAATCGTAATGTTGATGTCCAGTATGCTGATGATGGGAATGAGGAGAATATAAATAGTCAATAACGTAAGGATGATATGTTATTATCATATTAAAAAGATAGGTAGTATATTATTAAGGTTTGTCATGCTGAGGATATTGGAAGTCGAACGATGAAGGGAACGGTTTATAATTTTGAAATGTTTGAAAGAAGAAAAAGAGCGGGGACCGAGAGAGTAGTAGTAGTAGTAGTAGTAGTAGTAGTAGTAGTAGTAGTAGTAGTAAGATGAAGTTCACAGCCACTTTCTTAATTTAACTGTTGAGTTAAGAAGAATGAACACCCAGTACAGAAAATTCCCACAGCATTAGTTCCTGTAGGCACCTATACAGAATGCGCATCAGCAGGGCGTTGGACTCCCCTACATACGGTGCGCCTTTCACCTTATCTTGCAGGCTTTTGCTTTACTGTTATAATTGCATTGAACAGTAAGCGACAATATAATGCAACAGAGAGATAAATAAAACAAGATATGTAAGATAACATACGTGCCGCTGGTGATGTCTTTGTGTTTACTGAACAGGTTTTGAGGCAGTAGACTTTTTTTTATCTCATTGTGACCCTTTGCCATTTTCACCAGATCCTAAGGCCTGTTGTGAGTCGCAGCAATAAGCTTATGCACCAACATTCTCTGGCATTTTCTGAATGTCTTTCATCCAGACACTTTTCAGACCTTAATATTTTACTTACAGTTTTATTTTTTCTTAATTTGTCAATTAATCTGTTTTCCTAATAACTAATCTCCTCTTTCTGTATTTCCCATTACCATCTGTTACTTCTTTCTTTGGAAGATTGAATTTCAAGTTAATGACCCCTGTGGGCTTGTTCCATATGTATAAGGTTCATCTTTTAAATAATAATAATAATAATAATAATAATAATAAAAATAATAATAATAATAATAATGCTGACGAAAATTACCAAAGACCGTTTCTTAAGTGCACCGATGGTGCGACCAAACAGTACAGTATATAGTCCCTTCTATTCAGTGGCAGTCTCCATTCAAATACTAAGTGCAACGTCGGTTAATTACACTCACAGGAAGGCCAATTCTGGTGGAAGTTTCCATAACACTTGTTCTGTTATCTCTGCGACGCCCCATTCTTGATTCAGCGGTGGTCAGATGACGATCATGCGATGATTTCTCTCTCTCTCTCTCTCTCTCTCTCTCTCTCTCTCTCTCTCTCTCTCTCTCTCTCTCTCTCTCTTTCGAAAACTGGCAGATGAATCTAGGTAATAGACTGCCTTGTCTTTCAGCAAACTCTGCATGCCATTGAGTTCAAAGTATTCAGTCATTGCTCTCTCTCTCTCTCTCTCTCTCTCTCTCTCTCTCTCTCTCTCATTCTCTCTCTCTCTCTCTCTCTCTCTCTCTCTCTCCCCCCCTTTTTTTTCTACAAAATGTAAGTCGCTAAAGCAATCCGTGTCTGTCCTTCAGCTTGGCTTAACACATGCAATTGCTGATTAGACATGCAATATTCGATTGAGACGGTAACTTCTCTTCGTGCTTGCGCGGACGTAGTGGATCATAGAACACTAACGATGAATATTATTATTATTATTATTATTATTATTATTATTATTATTATTATTATTATTATTGGTGGTGGAAAATGACTACGGATGTAAGAATGAATATATAATTTAAAAATATAAATGCACTGTGTAGTGACTCATGTGATGATGATGATGATGATTATTATTATTATTATTAGTAGTAGTAGTAGTAATAGTAAGATGAAGTTCACAGCCACTTTCTTGATTTAACAGCGGAGTTAAGAAGTATGAACACCCAGTACAGAAAATTCCCACAGTACTATAGTCTCTGTAGACACCTATACAGAATGCTCATCAGCAGGGGGTTGGACTCCCCTACATACGGTGCGCCATTCCTTTATCTTGCAGGGTCTTGCTTTACTGTTATAATTGCATTGAACAGTAAGCGGTTTTCTCCTAAGGTTTGATGGCTCCATTCATGCTTCAACTATTGAAATGTGGACAAGTCCCTTGGTAAGAAAATTCCACATCAGGCGTTTTCTCTACCTACACAAGGCTGATCAACATCTAGTCGAACTACCTACAAAAACTCCCCCGATTACCTCTATGTTGTTATTGTTGTTATTATTATTATTATTATTATTATTATTATTATTATTATTATTATTATTAACGACGCGTGTCAAATATTAAAGACAAGAAGACAAAGGCAATGAAAATAAAGTAAAATGTAAAAAATAAGAAAGATTACGAAAACAAACGAACCTATTATTATTATTATTATTATTATTATTATTATTATTATTATTATTATTATTATTATTATTACTCATAACGACGGATGCCAAATACTAAAGAAAATACAGTAAAATGTAAAAAATAAGCAAGATTACGAAAGTAAACGATCCAAGTACTGCGTACAAGAACAAATAGTTGAAAAATAGATAAGCGGACATCTTGAACGGGATATGTTGGGTTATCTTGACAGAGTATTATAATCACTGTTGGCTTTGCGATTATCATTTGCGGCCCAGTGTTGTTCACACCAGACTCCTAAAGCATGTTGTAAGTTTAAAGCCTGACAATCAGAAATTGTTTTCTTACGTACACTGTTCGAGAGACCACAGCCGAACAGTGAACGCGTTGCTCCCTTCCATTCATTAGTGGACACCCTTCCACCTACTGACCAGGCTGACCACCGGACTCTTAACGTCTGTTGTACGTTTCAGTGACTTTTATATTTTTCCAAGTATGGTAATTAACTCTACGGCGGAGTTAGAAAGTGTGATAAAGCCTTATGGATGTAACTGAGTGCCTGTGAGTAGGCTACACCTTCAACATTTCTTTACTATTCATCCTTTTACTAAGTTCATTCTCTCTCTCTCTCTCTCTCTCTCTCTCTCTCTCTCTCTCTCTCTCTCTCTCTCTCTCTCTCTCTCTCAATGATACTGAATTAGGAAAATCGTATGATGTGAAGTGACCTTGTGCTAGCGCAATAGATCACAATTAGGTCCAAAAGCCAGCAGAGAGAGAGAGAGAGAGAGAGAGAGAGAGAGAGAGAGAGAGAATTGAGGAGAAGAATGAGTAAGAACTTTATGAGAAACATAATCATTTTGTTGCTTTATTGTTTCTGTTTCATTATTTCCTCACAAGAATAACGATTTTTTTTTTTTTGCATAAGTGGGACCCCAGATCCTTTTTGCTATAATGTTCTCATAAGCGTTAAATAGACTATAGAAATTAAGAAATAGCATCCAGAAATCTTCTATACTGAAAAAGATTAATGAAGATAATTCTTGGATATATAATTTTCCTTGAATATCTTCTACTACTTACCAACGCCATTCCTGAATACACAGTTTTCCCTGGTAGAATACTGATGCTGTAGGCTCTCTCTCTCTCTCTCTCTCTCTCTCTCTCTCTCTCTCTCTCTCTCTCTCTCTCTCTCTCTCTCTCTCTCAATCGTCATTCTTTCTTCAGTCGTCACCATTTTCCTTCAGGATCATCATCATCATCATCACCATCAAGATCTTCCACTTCCCCAAGAGTGGATGCTGCATTCCTACGGGCAAGTTTTTTCCTTTGCCCTTTTTTTTTTTTTCTACGGACGTTTCACTCAGCGAGAACCAGCCTTGCCATATCTGGGTCGCCGTGTGTTGCAGAACTTTGGGGGCAATTCATCTGCAGACGAGTTCCCTGGCGTCTCATTGATCTGGTGGCAGTCAATAACCAGGTCACGTGTGACGGTTTGCGTGTCTGTTCACTCGACTTCTGTATTTTTTGACAGGTTTTAACCACAGAGGAAAGTGTGTACCCTCGCGACGGACCCAGGGCCGGATACAAGGGGAGGGTTCTAAAAACGTATCATGAAATTTGTAACAAGCCTTAAAGATCTGTTGCAAATGTTGAATGGGTGTTTGTGAATTCACACATTGAAATTTATGGTCATTTTAAAGTTTGTGCAAGTGTACGTGTGCATGTGTACTTAAGCAGTATAATGTTTAGGTGTCTAGAAATGCGTATTTGTGTAAGTCTCTCAATAAAATCTCTGAAATCAACACTGACTAATTCTAATTCTAATAATCCTATATCAAGAGCTTTTGAACATTTGCCAGCTTCTTTAATATAAAAGTACTTAGCTCGCGTCCCCTATTTACTGAAATCTGGCATAGTTTTATTTATTCGAACACTCGTATTTTGAGCCCTCTATATTTGTATCGAGAATCACATGATGGCAAAGCTAAATTATATGTGTACTATATATAGTAGACGGGTTTTTTTTATGAATTACGCGAGTATAAATTTATGGCTTGTAATCCGTTTTACCGAGTGATCACGGTTTCCTAAATTGAATCTGTGCCTTTTGAAACTGAAGCCCGTAGGGGGTTAGTGCCGTCAGTGCACCTCGCTCGGTACACTGTAGGCATTACTTAAGGGTCTTTGCAGCGTCCCTTCGGCTCTTAGCTGCAACCCGTTTCATTCCTTTTACTGTATCTTTGTTCATATTCTCTCCCTTCTATCTGACTTTCCGCCCTTTCTAACAACTGCTTCAAAGTGCAACTGCGAGGTTTTCCGCCTGTTGTATCTTTCAGACCTTCTTCCTGTCAATTTCCCTTTCAGCGCTTCATGACCTCTTAGGTCCCAGCTCTAGGCCTTTGGCCTAAATTCTATATTCTATCTTTGAAACTGAACGACGGCACACGCGCAAAACTTGTAAGGTGATATGAAATGGGAAACAGATTTGAGCAAAATCGGAGACCCCAGTTTGATATCTCTTGCGAAAGAATACCGAGCAGATTACTGACCAGTCCCGAAAGGTTATGTATTCTAGATGCGTCCAGCAAAAGGTTTTAGATTCTACCTGAGACCAGTGTTCAGAATATAACCATGTTAAAGTTTCAGATGCAATGGCTATTGGACGGGAAAAGGGACTTTTATATAACTCGACACCAAAGAGTAAAATCTCCAAAGTTCTGGGGTTGTCAACAAAGCAATAAAAATGTGTAAATCTTGGTCCACCCTTTAATGTGACTTGCATGACCCACTGTACTATAAATGGATCTAAATGCTCTTTGCAGCATCTGTTAGGTTCATCTGCATTGCTTCCAGCCTTTAACTTTTCATCTGTCCCCCTCTTCCTTAGCTGTCCAACTTCTTTATTTGGTTCCATTTTAAAATCTCACTCCAGGACTAATTCTTCTTGGGCGTCCGATTTGATTCGAGCTGAAGAAGAAGAATTCTTGTGAGTCCGATTTGATTAGAGCAGAAGAAGAAGAAGAAGAAGAAGAAAACCAAAAAGTGGCAGCGCAATCTGCTCGATTTAAATCTTGAAAAATTGACCTTCCCCACAATGATAAAGAACTCAGGGTACCACTTATAAGAAATAAGAGAGAAGAGGAGGAACACGTGAAAAATAGAGTAAGAAATTATGAAGTACAAAAAGTGACAGAATTCAAATACCTGGGTGAATAGTACTCCAAGAAAGGTGATCATAAACTAAGCGCAAATGAAATTCATAACTCATTAGATTATGAAACATGGTATTGTAGGAGATATGGCCCGAGAAATAAGAATTAAGATATTTGAAAACAGTGGTCATTTCTAATAGCGTTGCCAATGTAGATACCTGTAGAAAAATAAAGGAAAGAGAAATGAAGGAATCATACAAGGAATTCTGGAAAAAACTAATGACGGAAAGAGGTATATGACCTGTTGGAAACAGACCAGAGCTTGAAAAATAGTGCTGTATCATAGCAGCAGAAAGGAACAGGCTAGTGAAGGAGGACGTACAAGACCTAATAAGGAAACCCCATAAATACAGCTGGGGAGAAAGTGAGATGTCTACATGAAAGATACGAAATTAATGTAGAACTAAAACGGCATACAAAACGTAAGCTTCAAAAGGAATGTAAGGATAGGATTGAGAAGGAAATTTATAAGAGAGTGTGAAAGCTATTCACTTTATGGGAGGGTAGAAGGAAATGTGTAGATGAATTAGGTACAATTGTAGCCGTACTGATGAAGACCGGACTAAATATGCTGGAATTAAAATGCAAAAGTAGAAGGGACAATGAAGATGTGAGTTGTGAATAGTTCTTAAGGGTTGAACGGGAAATAACAATATACTGTATTTGATTGAGAAAGTCTTCAGGGTTGAATCTCAAAAACACTGACAGGCACTAGAAAACCCAATATATATATATATATATATATATATATATATATATATATATATATATATATATATATATATATATTTATAATTTACACACATATAGAATTTTATATTTTCCTTTATCCCCTTAACTGTTTGGTTATTTTTCATTATTTTTCAAAAGTTAATGTACATCAAAGTTATCCATGGCCTTTAACTTTTGAGTCGAAGTTGAGACCATTTCCCAAAAAACAAAAGGTCAATTTCATTTTTAATTGGCTCTCTATATAAGATAAATAATATTTATATATATATATATATATATATATATATATATATATATATATATATATATATATATATATATATATATATATATCACAAAAAGTTAAAGACCATTGATAACTTTGATGTACATTAATCGAAAAAAACTACAAATAATCACACATTTAAGGGGTGCGGCAGAAAAAATTAAGAGAGAGAGAGAGAGAGAGAGAGAGAGAGAGAGAGAGAGAGAGAGAGAGAGCCTGAAGACGATACGGCGGTTTTCCTTGTTAAGTAAGATTTATCGATACCAAAGGTGTTAGATATCCGAACTTGATAGCAATAATGATAACATGACAAAATAAAAAAGAAAAGTAAACTTTTAAGGGACGCCCCAAAGTATAACTCACCTCTTCTCCCGAGAAGTCATCAAAACGATGTTTTTTTTTTTTTTTTTTTTAGTTTCCTGTAAAAGAAAACTATAGAGCTGCCTATTTGTCTGCCCGTCCGCACTTTTTCTGTCCGCCCTCAGATCTTAAAACTACTCAGGCTAGCGGGCTACAAATTGGTATGTTGAACATCCACCCTCCTACCATCAAGCATACCAAATTGCAGTCCTCTAGCCTCAGTAGTTTTTATTTTAGTAAAGGTTAAAGTTAGTCATGATCGTGCGTCTGGCTGAAAATTTCATGGGCCTCGGCTGAGAGTTTCTTGGACCCTGGCGGAGAGTTTCATACAGCATTATACGCTGTACAGAAAACTCGATTGCGCTGAAGAAACTTCGGCCCATTTTTTACTTTTTTCGCCCTTCAGGATCTCAGGGAGAAGGTCAGTTCCATGGCAAATAATGTATTCTCGTCAACAGCAACAACAGCAAAGTAACCGTGACAAAAATAACTAGAAAATTCCCCATAGCTGTACATCCTTCGCATATCCTCAAGAGAGCGAGGTAAGGGGGAAAACAGTCCGTAGGCATCCTGTGTACTTTTTTATACGTAATAATAAAGACACATCCTGAAGAATTTATATATATATATATATATATATATATATATATATATATATATATATATATATATATATATATATATATATAAAGTTTTTCGCTATTATTTAGGTGCTTCATCTTTATATTTGTCAACAGATAAATATGCAGAGTGAAGTTAGATCTGCTGATTGCTTTAGCATGTGTGCAAGAGATTTCCATATTACTTACCACAATTCATGGCCTAGGTTTTAAATTCGCTATCCATGTGAGTCGGAAAATAGACATTTTTTCCACATCGCTAATCTATTGACCTCAGCAATGTCTATTTTTTCAAGGTTAATATTATTTAACAACGTACGAGGAGGAACAAAACTCCTTATCTTATTCGCTGCTGTAGTTGTAGAGGAAACCGTAACACTTCTTAAGAAATCTCGTTAGTATTTTTGTAACGGTCGATCTGGTCATTTAGTGCCATATCCTGAGTCTTCCCTCTCATATCCGGCTTATAACCACGAGATTCTTGATATGAAGACGCTACCTAAAGATGATACATACATTCTCGTGTCGAGGACGGCGAACTCTCCAATAAAATCTCCTTTTGTTGTCTTAAGAGTGTAAGAAAAAAACTTGAAGCAATGTAGACACATTTTATACTTTCATTAGAACCTATAACACATTATTTACATGGACCTTGGTTATTTTCAGTCGATTAATTTTTCTGTTGAGTGTTACTTAATGGTTCTTTTTAACAGGTATAAGGATCACGTGGAAAATAATTTTAAAATGCCCAATGGGACAGCACAGTCTTCCATAAGACGAAAATTTGCCATTCATAGAAGAATTAAAATATTCTACCACTTAACTTGAAAGTGTAAAATAATTCTCGTTTGCAAACACACATATTGGAATAATATACATATTCCCTCTTGCATTGAATACGCAGTTTTTGAGTAGGTTAATTTACATTTGCACTTGAATTAACATGGTAAGAAAACTAGCCATAGAAAAATAATAATATTTAGAGATAATACTAACAATTATGCCTCTCCTCCAGATCGTAGAATATATGACTTGGGTAGTTCAGTGAGTAGCCGAGTTGAAAAGGATAAAATCATGGAACTGTTATCTATACACAAAAGATATCCGTGTTGCATTAAAATTGTAATAGACTCACTTACCAAACATATTGATAAAATCTCTGTTGTAAATTTATTCTTTTACCAAATTAAAGTATTGATATTACGCTTATAAAATTGTAATAATTTAAAGATTAGCCAGAAGAATGGCTGAAAACGCCACCAAATCGGCTCTAACACTATGGAATCGCTTCGAGTACCGACTTCCGGCACCACTCAGTTCTTGTTGTATTTGTGTTGAGACCAGAGGACCAAGGCCCTTCTCCGTTCAAGGTTACGCCTCCTTATAGGATATGCCCGTGTCCTGTTTAGTTTTAACGTGAATTAAGACGGCTTCATTAACGCTTCCAAATGGAGCCCATGATGGTAGACGAAGCCACGAGACTGGGAGATGTGGTAGACGACGGTAGAGCTGCCGCAGTCTGTGTATTGAACACCAAACTGAATCCAATCATCGAGGACTACGTTATATCATCGAATGTTCTTGGTCTTGGCATAAACGGGAAGGTCGTCGAGTGTTTTAGCAAGAGAGATGAACGGAAATATGCTCTGAAGGTGAGATTACCAGTCTCCGTAGCACCCTGTTTTTTTTCTCTCCCTTTTTTTTTAACCTAAGGTATCCCAGCCAGTGGTAACTAAGCACCCGGTAGCCTAGGTACTCGGGTCAGGGCCCAGCTTAACCCGGACTACTTCTCTCATTTGGGCATCGGGTAACAAAAATAGGGTAAAATTTCGATCGACCGGGGCCTGGGTTAGGTAGGTAACCTTAACCTAAAACAGTCTGACCACCTTATCTTATGTTATCAAACATTCCACAAGTTGCGTCATGTAGAGGTTTCGTGTGGGGTTACATCAGGGCTATCCTTATGTAGGGTAGGTTAATTTCATGGCGAGTTGAAATGGTACAGCACCATTGGTCGAATGACTTGATGTTAGCCCGTGGTAATGGAATGTTTGTTTTACTGTAGCCTATATTCTTATGGAATGTGAAGAGTAGGCTAACATGTTGGTAAGAGAATTTGGCTTTGTGATTACTGGCTTATGTAGAGAGCCTTTGGAGGAGGAGGAGTGTGGGTCATCAGGAGGTGGGGGGACTGGGGGAAGAAGATGCGGTAGAACTATATAGTAGCTCCGCGGCGGCAACGGCACTATAACTTGACTTTTTGTACAGTTTTTTGGTTGCTAATTATGAATTTACCTTTAATTTTTGGTGCTTGAGTGTAATTAACCTATAATTAACCCTTGAAGTCCACCCAACAAGGGGTTTCCATACGCAATCTTCACACAGAGCACGGGTATGTCTGTTTCGAACGGTTCATATCCCGTCTGGTAGGTGCAATAACTTGTTAACGTATGGGTACCCAACACCCCCCGGGCCAGTACTAAACACAGCAAAGGGACATTCCATTTGGCCGACAACAAACAGATGCACTGCCAGTATCAGAACCCCTAAAAGTGTAGAAAAAAACCAGCTGAAAAGGTAAAAACAGGTGCGGAGCTAATATATAGAATTACCAAAGATGCAAGGAATGGAAGTAGATGGAGAAAGTTGACTCAAGCAGCCGACCCTGCTATACAGTGGGACCGATAAGGTCGAAAAAAAGAAGTAGTAGAAAGCCTTTGTAGATTTTGTAGTCCTTAGTTGATTATGTAGCATAATGTAATTCTAGAACTATACCTGTGCATCTTCAATCTCCTGGGTTATTTTTTCAACAGAAAGCAGTTTACCTGTACCCTAGAAAGCAGTATGTGAATGAACAGTTGTGAACTTGACCAGTGGCTGTATACACAGTAAGCGTTCAGCAAAGGTGTCAATGAATAGCCTAGTTTAGAAAGGATCATGGCATTGATGCATCTCATATTAGTATGCTGTATTGCTTGATTCTTTTTGTCCCCTAGCTGCACCCACTTTATAGCCTTTTACTTTACCTCCATTCCTGGTTCCTTTCTACATTCTTGCTTTCCAGGCATTAATTATTACTTCAAGTGCAAATGTAAGGTTTTCTCCCAGTTACACCTTTAGATCTTGTACCACCACAACTTTAATATCAGGTCTCTTTATCTTATTTTCCAACCACTCCAACTCCCTCTTTCCACACTCTTAAGCACTGAATGGCCAAAAGTCTGTGTATCATGATTTTATTTATGAAATAGTTTTTTGAAAAGTTGTTGCAACTTACAGCAATTGTGTATGCTGTGCTTGCGGTTGACCTGTTAATTGCTTCTTGGTTTTCTATTTACAGTACATCTGTAATCATAGATTGATCCTATGTTACAAAGCTTCATAATCACACTTATAACCAATATGTAACTGACCTTTTCTAAAGTTTCCTCTCCTCCATTCACTTTGTTTTTTCACAGCAGTATTGTTATTTAATGGGAAACCAAACTTATATGTTTTAACTTTAATTAGTTGTTATTTTGCATAGTGTAATTGTCAACTCATAGTTTACAAAAGCTGAGCTCACTTTTGAGCTGTATGGGATAAATCTAAGATTACTGGAGGAGGTATGAAACTTGGAGGCAGTGTTTAATTCAGCTACAAGTGCAAACAGTGTACAAGAGTGTTATTCATTGTAATAGATAAATTAGCCCAATTTTATTATAAATAAAATTACGTGATGGTTTACCTTTATGAGACCTCCTACAAAGCATTGCGATTTCTATCGGCAAACATAACCTAAAAATTACATGGATTTCCCTGAACCTTCAAACAAGAAAGAATCAGAACCAAAACAAAGGTCTACTACTCTTCCTGTAAAATGAAATTGCAAGTGAATGTGGCTTATGAAAATCAGTTGTGTAAGTCTAAGGGTAAAACTGAATAACAGAGTAAATGACTTGTGAGGCATGAATGCAGGTAGTTTAAATCATAGGCCTATGCCATAAAAAACCTTGTTAAGCTCAGTGATAGTTTAGGAGATGAATGACAGACCTGTCCAGTATCTCTGCATTTCTGGTTCAGATGGGAAGGTGGTGTCTGTAATGCAACTCTCTGATAAATGGTAATGATTCTAAATTATATCTGATGTTTTGACTGTACATTCATGTCCTGTAATTAGCAAAGTTGGTAAGGGATGATGCTGTACTTATTTACAATCATCATGTGTAACAAACATTAATTGAGCATGCTATGCATGCATTATGCATTGGGTTTTGTCAGAATAATATTGTTTATGGATGGATAATGCATTAATATGCTACGCTGCATAGGCCCAATATTCTAACTACTTTGACATTCAAAGCATATTGTTTAACAATATTGATGCAGCAGTGATTATATGGTACAGTATTTTTTAGCAGCATTTCATGTCATTAATTTTGTGTGCTCGCATACAGTATGTGTGTCGTATAGGCTATCAGGAGAGAGAGAGAGAGAGAGAGAGCATACCATTTCTTTGCCTTTGTATAATACGGTAGTAACTGTGACACATGAAGCACATTACCTCAAATCTACTGTATGGAAATTTTTAGCAGTTCATTATTCTCATTCATTGCGCGTTTATATTGATGTATGTCTGAAGCTAGTGAGGTTAGGAAAATTGAATAAATGTAATAAAAAATTATAAAAATATAGAGAGAGAGAGAGTTACATACAGTACACTTAATAAACTTTTTATAATACTGGTAGTTATTGTAAAACTTGAATCATGTTTTAAAACTAACTAGTGTACTATATATACTGTATTACATATTATGGTAACAGTTCATGAATTACATTCAGTATTTTTCAGTGAGAGATACTGTATCATTGTTAATTTGACAGTGCTTGATGCATAGTGTAGAACATGCTGTAATGTGTAGTACAGTATATAAACAATATGTAATTTATTCATTACATGCAGTATGTTGTGCCCATCACTATATGTTAGGCATTTTTTGTCAGAGAAAGTGAGTAAGTTACATAGAACTGTAATTATCACAATTAGCAACAGCAAAATAGAGCCCTATCTAGCTCATGTATATAAAGTAACAAACAAGATAACAAAGAATAAACAGAATTGCATTAAGTTGTAAAATAAAAGAAAACGTAAAGTGCTATGGTTTTCTCCACATTATGCATGCAACACCATTACCAAAGTGTTTTTGTTAGTACTCCACTGACTATTTTAATGATGCAGTATTAACAGTACCGCAGGTAGCTGTTATTTCATTGCTATGTTCCACTGAACTGGACAATTTATGTACAAACCTGTATTCAGTTACCATACATTGCACTTCACAACTTGCAATAATTTTAGCATAATTTTGTGGACATTCCATCATAAATTACATTTTTGTATGCTACTTTTTCAGTTTCTGTTCAAAGTTATTACACACCAGGGTTGGCCTTATTTTAGTGCAGACATTTGGAAAGTGTTTTGTTAAAAACTTTAGAATAGCATACTATGAAATATTATGTAACCAGAATATTTGATTGTCCTTCAGAATCATAGACAAAGTTTTGTAATTTATCAAAAAACAGTTGCCAGGAAAATGTGACTGTCATATCCTCAGAGAAAGAATCCATGCACCATAGTTTGAATGATGAAATCATTGCTTGCAAGTCCTTTCATTGGGTATAAGTAGGTTTCATTATTCTTGGAGTGTACTGTGCAGTTACACAATAGCTTGGGTGTAGGCTAGTTCTTCTTAAGCTGTGTACGGTAGTAAGGTTGAGAATGGTATGTTTTGTCATGGTTGGAGGAAGACAGAGCAAGGGTTTATAGTAGAAATTCTGTACATACAAAGGGGACTAAACCAGGTGGTTTTATATGTTGACATTTTATTTGGGTAATTAAGTACTTATTTAAAATACATTCTGGTTTGTATAGTTTTTATTTCCAATATGAATTCACCTACTACTGTGAAATACTGTTCATGAGTTAGGCTGTAGATGTAGCTTGTTAGCCTAGCTAGCAGTAAAGTGCAGTGTACTATTCTTTGGTTCTAGGTAGGCTAACTGGTACTGGTCTCGTGTTAGCCTTGTATTTCTTTTAATAATAGGTATAGGCTACATTAGTAGAGTATATATTGTAGTTGTATTGGTCACATTTTTACCTCGTGTTTTTTCAGTTCAAATGTCTGTTTATGAAAGAACCATGAAGTAATGTATTGGAAGCCAATGCCCTTAAGGGACTTTTATTTTATTAGAAATTTTGTAAATTTTTTTTATGAATAAGTAGCCTCATTTCCATGATATATAGCTCTCATATGTTAGTTTTGAAACATGCATAGATAAATACATCCCATTTTGCAGAGGCCTTGCCTACATTCATATTTGATGTGTTGACATCTTTTCCCTTAGCCTGCTCCACCTTATAAACAAATTTAGGCACTGTATCTGTTGATGAAATCAACATGTAACCTTAATTCATGTAATCTTTCTAAGGTTTTAGAATTAAGTTATAGACCATGAAGTACCTTTATGCATGCTTATTAGTTTTTCATAACTTCTCTTCAACTAGTATTGATCTGCAAACAGGGTAGCTATTACTGTAGTTACTCAGCAAAGTTTTTTTTTACATTGCAGTGGTCAATTTCCCGATTGCTTTGCTTTGGCAAGAGTTAGAATTGCTGTTTGATACCATTCTGTAAATATTTTGTTTGAAAGATTATGAAAAATAGTTATGGTAAAATTAAGCCTTGTGATTTTGTAAGTCATTGTTTATATCCACTAAGAAATATAAAGAAATCAGAATTTAAAATGCGTGAGAGTACTTGAAACATGGACTCTTAGTCAGCTTCTCAGTTTGGACCAAATCTAATGTTGTTGGATAGAAATGGCATTGTATTACAGAGACCAAAAGGTTGTTGGTGACCTCTTTTGTGAAAACCAGGATAATGTTTTTATGAGGATGGCTTTCTTTATTTAAATGTGTTCAGGAGCAGGTGAGAATGAAATGTTTTCATGTTTGTTTTTGCAGAATAGCTTAACTTTTACATTAACGTCACAGATTATAGATAGTTATCTACAGTATCATTAAAGATAATGCTCAGGTAGGGCTACCTTTAACCTACTGAGAATTTTAATTTTCCCTAAAAGGAACGAGGTAACGCTCACCCCAATTAGTAGTTCGTTCTGGTTCTCGTATACTGTACTTGAAGGAACAGAATATTAATAAAGTTACTTTTTTATATGACTTTAATCCAAAAATAATATTTATATCACATATTTACGTACTCATTTTCATAAAGGTTAATGGAGTTGTGTCTATGTTTAGTGAGAATTAGATATGTTTTTCTATAGAAAATTTGAAGTAGCTGCATCAGCTGGTAAGCACAAACTTTGAAACTTTTATGGATCATGCTACAGTACTCAAGACCTTGGAAAACATATGGTTTGTATTGATAATACAGTATCTGTAGCCTGCAGTGTAGGACAATTTTATATTAATGTATATACACAATGAAAGAATTGCCACCAAGTTAAAGAGAAATCTACATAGCTAAGTGAAGTTACATATACCGAAGTGCTAACAAAAGCTGCCCATCTGGATAATTTGATTTAGTACTGTTCTGACTCTAAATGTAGAAAAGGGAAGCGACACTCAGTTGAGTCCACTATCTTTGTTCTACCACTCATATGGCAGGTAAACTTGTGTCTGCTAACCTATTAATAATACTAATTTACTGTGTTAAAAAAAGTTTCTAATTTTTTGATACAGTATAGATTGGTCTAGAGATGAAGATTTTATTGGTGTATAAATCCAGGTTTTGTTGCTTTATCATCAGTTCACTCTGCAATACAGTGCAGTACTGTATATGCCCACTCCCTTAGGGGGTTAGTTCTGCCATTGCACTGTAGTCATCACTTAAGGTTCTTTGCGGTGTCCCTTCAGCCCCTAGCTGCAACCCCTTTCATTCCTTTTACTGTACCTCCATTCATATTCTCTTTTATCTTGCTATCCATCCTCTCCTAGCAATTGTTTCATAGTGCAACTGCAGGGTTTTTCTCCTGTTGCACCATTCAAACCTTTCTACTCTTTCAATGCTGCATATAACAGAAATTTTATATTCCTTCCATCCTGTGTATGCCTACAGATATTTTCTTTGTTTTTCAGGTTCTTCGAGATTGTCCCAAGGCTAGGCGTGAAGTTGATCTCCATTGTCGAGCCTCTTCCTGTCCTCATGTTGTGTGCATTAGTGATGTTTACGAAAATGTTTACAACAACCAGAAGTGTTTATTGGTAGTTATGGAATGGTAAGTTTGTTGTTTTTCTTGTCATAGTTAGATTATTGCCAAATTCCTCATTTATAGTGTCATTCATTAAATATTAACCCGTCAGTTTTAGTGATAATAATATTCATACTGTTGTGTCCAGGGTCTCACAGAGACAATGAAATTTTGTGTTCATTGTGGAAGAAATTAAGGTTTTTATTGAATATACAATATTCTTTTGACATTCAGTAATTAATCAAAGCTTTAGATGCTCTGTATATTTATACTTTGTATAGTACCCCAGATGTAACATTTTCCTTTTCTTTATTTTCTGTCTCTATCAGGGATGAATTCAAGTACTGGTGGTTTTACTTTTGGACAAATATTAGAGACCCAATTAACTTTACAGGTATAGATTTTTCAAAAAGTTCAATTACAAGTCAGAAGGGTATACTTGAGACTTATGTGGTTGATGACTAATGCTGTTTGTATTGTTTTAACCTCTTCACCATGTAATAATGGGGAACTTTATTTTTTTTCTAAATATGGTACCTTACTGGTGGGCATTGTATGTCTGGTTTAGGCTTTGACCTACAGTATGTTTGATTTCATCATTTTGTGATATTTTCCTTGAAGTTGTTTCTTGTGCATAAGGAAATACGTAAATATATGAATTCCTATGAATGGAAAAGTTGTAGGTTTTATCCTGTAATGGGGATAACGTGTTTAGTATACTATGTGACATATCCATTACACTATATAGTTCCTTATTGGGCGAGTCAGTAGAGTTGTTAGGCTGGCACTTCATGGTTCAAGTTCGAGTCTCGGCCGGCTGATGAAGAATTAGAGGAATTTATTTCTGGTGATAGAAATTCATTTCTCGCTATAATATGGATTTAGGATTAAGCTAATAAGCTGCTTAGGTCCGTTGCTGCTGGTAACCAGTTGGTTTCTTGTACGTAAAATAAGTCTGATCCTTCGGCCCGGCACTGGGAGAGCTGTTAATCAGCTCAGTGGTCTGGTAAAACTAAGGTATACTTAACATTACACTGTATGAAGAACTTGACTGCATTATTATTATTATTATTATTATTATTATTATTATTATTATTATTATTATTATTATTATTCAGAAGATGAACCTTATTCATATAGAACAAGCCCGCAGGGGCTGCTGACTTGAAAGTCAAGCTTCCAAAGTATATGATGTTCATTAGAAAGAAGTAACAGAAGATCACAGGAAATACAGAAAAAAGAGATGAGTTATTAGAAAAGGAAAAATAATTTAACAAATTCATAAACTGTTAATTGACCCAAGTCATTTTATTTGATTTCTTCTTATCATTCCCATGCAGAATTAAGAACTCTTTCTTCCCTTGAGTTTTCAGAATCCTTGTACAGTACCTGCTTCTTTTTTAAAATGCAGGTACCATATATCACTGCCTGTTTCTGGGTCTTCGCTGTAAGAAAAAACTTTTTCTTATGATTGGGAAATTAGTAAGGAGATGAATTGTTTCCATTGACGTCTGGTTGCAGTATTTTACTATACTGAAGGAGGAATGTGTCAGATTTCATGGATTTTGGCATTAAGACTTTTTTTTAAAGTCAGTGCATTACAGTACTTGAGTGCTTTTTATGTTTGCACTAGCTCAGTTTAGTCAGCAGAGTCTGGTAAATAATATTTAAACTACCTCATGAATAAATCTTTTTAAACTTTCGAAAGTTCTTGTATATAAATGTATAAGAAGGAGATGGAGGCCTGCATCTTGTTTGAGACTTACTTTTATTCACACTTTGGTGATGAGCTTTGTAGTAGATCCTACTTGACTTATTACTAATGTCACAAGTAGTGTATCTTTCACTCTCATGGTTATGCTGTGAACTGGACCTTATTTGATTGTGCCATTTCCTTATTCATGACATTTGTCCCCTTCTTAACTTTATGTTCACATGTAACTTTTCAGTATCAGACTAAACAGCATATAGTTCTAAGAATTATATGCATTTCTAGAAAAAGTAGACAGTTTGATTCTGTGATCTTCATTGGTATGCACCTTATAATGATTGTAACCTTTATCATCAACTTTGCTTTTGACTAACTAAAACCTTAACATGAATTTGTTTGTACAGTGAGTTTTATATATATATATATATTTATATTTATTTATTTATTAATTTTTTGTACAGTACAGCGAAATACTAAAAAACCATCAATGTTATCTTGGCAAACCTTGATATTCATTATTGATCACGTTGATATGTCGTGTCAAGATTGTGTCTAGCATCAGTAGTAGTTGTGTTTTTTTTTACTAATTTCTTTCATAAATCTTATGTTGAAGTAAATAGGAATCTTACTTTTTTCAGTACAGTATGTGTACTGTTGTAAACCTTGATTGTAGGTCTTAGTAATTTATTATCATTTAAAAGTTTCTTTTAGCATCTGTTACTGTAAGCTTAAATGTGGTTTTATGATGAAAGATTTTATCTTTTAGGGTTTCTCATTCATGGATTACTGTAAACTGCTTCATATGGAAATAGTGTCTTTAAAGTTGGCTGGCAGGGGTAACAGTATATCAATACTGTATAGTGTTCTTTTGGAGTTGGTGGCAAAATTCTGCCTTTGTTGTGTATATATGTATGTGTGTGGGGCATTCAGGAGGCTTATCCTTCCCAAACTGGTACTGCCATCCATCAGTAACTGATTTACGTAGGATGACAGTGTAACATGGTTAATTGGAATCTAAACAATGCCAGGCATGAATTGACTTGAAGTCCTTTCTTTGCAAAGTTTAAAGTTCATTTAAAGCTGACGTTATAGAAGGGGGAAGCTGTATTGAAGTTACAATATTGATTTCGAGATTTTTTTTATTTTAAATTTTTTTTCCTGTTACATTGACGAAGTCTGCCATTTTTACTGTATGTAATAAATATATAATTTTTACTCTGTATAGTAAATCTCATTTTTATTCAAGTAGATTTCCAAAAGCTATTTATTTATTGCTCTGCAGTCATGAATAATATTCCTTTAATCCATGGAACATGAAGTCAGTTAGGAAGGTAAAAAGCAAGTTTTTAAAATATGAGTTGTTAATTTCACTTTTATTCCTATACTTTTAAGTCAGCATATAGTTTGTTCTGTAAGTCCCTAATCCTTTTAGTTGGGTAGATAGCTTACCGACTAGAAGAAAAATTGTGTTGTGTACATGACTTTAAATATCAGAGACTGACCTTAAGGCCAAGTATTGAGAACACTAGATCAAACTGGTACAGGGAAGTCCTAAGGAAAAGTGAGCAGAATAATTTTTATATTGTAAGAATAAGATACTGATTGATATCTATAATCTGAGAATAACAATTTCTCTTTTTATGTTGGAAATTACCTGATTGCCAGTTTAGTTTTTAAATCCTACTACTGAAAACAGTAAGAAATTAATTAACTTTGTACAGCGATCGGTAAACACACCCCTCTACATGATTAATTACTATAGCTCACAAATGGAAAAAGTATGGAATGTTAGTCATTTCTCTGGAAAAGGCTTGATTACTTATGATTAAAGGGGAAGGGAGGCTTTTGCTTGAACTTGTAGGTTATGAAAACCCTTATTTTATTGGTGTTTCTTCATTGCTTTATTGTGTCTAAGTTTTACTTTGGCAAATTCAAGGAAAAGTAATCTAACAGATAATATAAAATGTACCATGTATATTATTATTAGATAGTTTAACTAGAATACAAAGTCAAACAGTTCGCATGGCTGGTCGCACACGGCCTGTGTAAATGTACAGGTAGAAGTAAAAACATTATTTCTCAGTCAGTTTCCAATTTTTTTCATATTCTCAAAGAAATAAAGGGATGTGGTGCATTATTGTTTCACAAATTGGGAATGATGGATGAGAAGTTGATAGGTTTTAAAATGCTCTTCGTAAGAGTTTTTTTTAGAATCTCTCTCTCTCTCTCTCTCTCTCTCTCTCTCTCTCTCTCTCTCTCTCTCTCTCTCTCTCTCTCTCTCTCTCTCTCTCTCTCTCTCTCTCTCTCTCTCTCTCTCTCTCTCTCTCTCTCTCTCTCTCTCTCTCTCTCTCTCTCTCTCTCTCTCTCTCTCTCTCTCTCTCTTTGCTATTTTCAGGCAAACACTGCAGTTGTAACTTATAAATATCTTTTTTCTACATTTCATGAAATCATGTCTTTAACCCTTCTTCTGATAAAACCCAAGAGATTGGAATATTTGTGTAAAGTTTTCTTGTAAAGTTCCTAAAGTGAATCCAGACTAGCATATGTAATGGATGGGCAATTTTCTATACGTATATTGTGCAAAGTTCTCCCATAGGGAGTTGCTGCTTGAAATGCGCTAGCATGAAACTGTAAACAGTACTAAAGGGTCTGTGAATTCTCTCATCAGTCCCAGCTGCCTGTTTTCTGCCTTTGACCTTACACCTGCTTCTTTTTCTCTCTTTTCCTTCAGCTGCCCAACTTTTTATCTATACAATGCTTCAGTATTGAGAGTAAAATCTCCAATTATTCAAAAGAAAAAGACAGTGCCTTCATTGCAGTGGTGACTGTGCTTAGATTTGACCTAAATCTTGCAATTTGATTGAGTATTTTTGTTTCAGATTGATATCTAAATTACTGTAAGGTGTATGGTGTGTGACTTACGATCACTTCTAAGAGAATTGTAATTTAAAACTACTAATTGTGATACAATCCTATTTTATCAAGAAGTGATTTAGCCTATGATCTGAAGGGATATTCAAGCCAAGGTACTGAACTGCTTTTAGAATAAATGTTACAAATACATATAAGCAGTCTTACCAGAGGCAGCTTAGTTTTTTCTTTCTACCTCTGAGTTAATCACATAACACAAATAGTTTTAATAAGAGGACTATGCAGTATACTGAAATATAATGACATTTTTTTGGCTAGTAGGTAAAACTTATATATCTGTTTTCATAGCTTATTGAAATTAATTGGGAATTGTATTTTTAAGTTGTAATTTTCTTAGCAAATATAGCTGATTTTATTATCTAGGGCTGGTGAAACATATCTTTCTTTTATATTATCCAGTTTTTAGTCCTAGATAATATTCCATGTGGGGCTTCTCATTTTCTGGTTGAATAATACTGCTGTGTTAACCCTGTTGGGTGGCTTACGATACTTGATGGATTATCCACAATTGAGTCCTAGAGTTCCTTTTGACAATTTGTCATGTTCAGAGATATTCAGATCTTTAGCTTGACCCTTTGTTTCAGAGATATGCTTGTTTTTAATATACCACAGCAAAGTACAAAGTAAAATGTTGCTTATCACAGCTCTGACTCTCGGACAGACAGGACTCACAAAGTATGATATTTTACTGATGTGAGAAGAAATTGAACTAGGTTTGTTCATTCCTTTCGTTTTTTGTCAGCAGCTTCACAAATTTTCTCACTGTCATTTTCTCACTGTCACTGCACTTAAAGTTAGTATATGTATTCATATTTGTAAGCTGTTTAATGGAACTACATGTATATGAGGTACAATTGATTTGTTAAATCTTAACTTTTAGTTCATCATATTGTTTGTGATAATTCATTTCAGTTAACCTGTTTTGTAGCTAATATTCTATATGTATAAATTACATGTAATATTCTTTTAAAGTTAAAGAGGTTATTTGCACAAATTCTGAATTACTTCTACAAAATTGTACACTATATATAGATCTGGAGCTGTTTACATGTTGCGAGATCTCATGGCAGTTTATGAATAGGGCTGAGTCATTAATGAAATTTGCTCTATTTTTAGCAGTAGAAACAGCTGCTGACAGGCTTTAATTAACTCAAGAAAAAAAATTTCAGTGCACAGTCTTCAGAGTTTAAACACAATGTTGATCCCTGTTGGAACACTGGAATAGGGATAATAATGGACATAATAAAATACAGTATGTACATTTTGTGTATGGTTATTGATATAATAAGGATAATACTAGAACATCTTAATTTTTAATTGCTCAACTTGATAGACATTATATGCATTTATTGGAGTGGTATGCAAATAAGCACTCGCAGCTGGGATTCTGATTGTTGACCTTTACACTTTTTGCTGAAACCTGATATTGAACTGCTGGAACTCAAGAGATTTGGACTTCATATTTGTAATTATGCTGATTGCATATTCATTATACTGCTTCGATTCTTTGATAAAATACTATATGGCAGCTAAGATATACAGTACATCAGTAACATGAAAGCAAACAAATGGAATTTTTGTTAGTTTATTGTAACAGCAGCTGTGTGTAGTGTATGTCTTCTTTCCAGACTTTGGAGCTCTTACTTCCTTTAGAATTACACCCTGCTGCCATTTCCTTACTATTTTCCTTGCTTCTATCAGGCCAAGGGTACATGAGCGTATTGGGATGTCCATGCCTTCATCCTGTTTAAAAAAAGAATTGGAAACAACAGTACTGTAAATAATAATATGTTAACTGTGAAACTAAAATGACTTGCAGGCTTTTCATATCACGTTAAGGTTACTCATTTGTAGCTACATGTATATTGGAAAAATATGTGATTTTATATTTATAAAATTTATATGCTTTGGCCTGTTATGGTATTTGTATATTTCAAATTAAATAATTTCTTGACTTGAAGGCCTTACATACTTGCTTGAGGTTGTGTATGAGTTATAGTGCTTTTTATCCCTGACAGATTCAGAAACTTGGAAGTGATTAAGGTACTTCACAGAAATTGACATTTGCAGAGTTCACTGGCTTTTTAACTGCTATCATTAGTATTAAATGACTAAATTCATTGAATGTAAAATGTAAACTAATACTGAATGGAGTATTATTTTTTATAATCAACAGCATGGAAGGTGGAGAGCTATTTCAGCGTATCCAAGATCGAGCAGATGGTGCTTTTACAGAACGAGAGGCTGCTGCTATAATGAGAGAAATCTGTGTTGCAGTACAACACCTACATCTACTCAATATAGCCCATAGAGATCTTAAGCCTGAAAATCTTCTTTATACAAAAATGGGTGAGTTACAGGCTGCTTTTAAAGTTTGTACTTGCAGTTTAAATATGGTGAATTGGGCTTATTATCTTGTAGGATGCTTTTTAAAACTTTTTACTTTTTTTTTTTTTTTGCTATGAGTTATGTGGTTTGTGGTTAGTTTTCTGTCCAAAACATTATAGCTTTAGTTCAAAGTGATATCCACAGTACGTACTAGCTATGGCAAGGGCATCAAGGGTTGGTCATGTCTTTTCCGTCAGTCCATCTTATTATGCATTTAGCTCATTTTTAAAGAAACTGTTAAGGATTCCTTCATTGAACTTTATGTCCAGTTACATCTGTGTGATAACTATTAAACAGTGCCAAAATTTGATGATCTTGACTTCCCATTTCTTGATGTTGCATTTAATTGATTTTCTTGAAAACAGCAAAAGAGTATTTCAGATACAGGTAACTGTTAATAGTAGAAGCAATTCAGTAGCCACACATTGTTGGGATTTTTACAATAGGTTGCATTTTATGGATGGTAAATTTTATAGAGAAGTAATGTAAAGTGTGTCAGGGTTGTGGATGGGATCCTCATTAACTCGTTACCAGTGGTGGCTGGAAGCAAATCTTTCAATGCTTTAGATGTGATAAATACCAGCCGTGCCCTTAGTGAAACTAAGCTCTCCATGTTTGTCATGGAAGCTAATAATCCAGGCTTATTCCTTGGGCTGATGGAAAGCCAAATACCCAACCTTCATGACCCACACCCAGGATTAGCATTCCTCAATGAGCAGCAAATTGCCAGTATACAGTATCCACAACAAACAAGGATAGTTAAGTAGTCAGATGATTAAGCAGGACCTGATTCAAATAATCTGCCATTTTAGAAATTTTTCTTTCATCCAGTGAGGTGATGAGGACAATAAGCCTCATAAAGCTAAAGGATTTCAAGTGTACAGGCAGTCCCCGGTTATCGCCTGGGGTTCCGTTCCAACAGCATGTATGTATGTATGTATTGGCGCCAATACCCGATTATCAGCACCGATAAGTGGAAATTGACAATTTTTGGCGCTGAAAATCGCCAACTTTCATTGCTAGACAAGCCCCGTCAGATCGCTGATAACTGAGCCCGCCGATGGCCAGGGACTGCCTGTGTTTCTTACAGTATGCCAAAATATAATGCGCAAGAAATAGGTCTTTATTTTCTCCTATAAAAAATTCAATTTTTTGCTTTTAATTACAAAACAGTTTTTTCTTTATTATACCTGTAGTTGTGTTTTGCGGTAGGTTAGGTTACTGTCTTAATATGTTATATTGTCATGGTGTGAAAGATAGAAATAAATTGAAACCTGTAATATTCTTGATGAACCAACTTTGTAATAGGGTTTATTCTGTTAAGTATAATTTGTTCGTCGCCTTTTATAACAGGGGCATCCTTTGGTTTGAGCTGGTGGTAAAGGGGTTGTGGGTGGGGTAATAACCCTCATTCACTTACCAATATTAGGTACTTTTTCTTTAGCCATAGTACAGTGCAGATGTGTTTCCCCTTCTCTTTGTGGATGAACTGCATGAGTAGCTTACCACCCTTGTTTATTTGCATGTGCTTTGGACTCTTTTTGTACTGTGTATGTTTTGTTAGTATTTTGTGTCACTGTGGTCTTGTTTTTCTTTCATTATCGATAAGAAACATACCAACACCTGTGCAAGGTTCTTGGTCATCCACGTGGTTGCTTTATTGGTAGTTTGGTAAGAGAACGACCAGTCCAGCTGTTTGCTTTTAATCCAGATTTAATAAATGACTTTCATATTACTTCATCAGCGGGAGTTCGGCATGTTTCATTGAACAAATAAATTTTTTAAAGTAAATTGTATTTTTCATAGGTATATGAATCAGAGTCTTATATATAATTAAACCCATCTCAACTGCCCACCTTGGTCTCCGCAGCCAAAGACCCCTTAGGGGGGTAGTGCCCTCAGTGCACCTTACGCTGTGACTGTAGGCATTACTAAAGGTTCTTTGCGGTGTACCTTCTGCCCCTAGCTGCAACCCCTTTCATTCCTTTTACTGTACTTCCATTCACATTCTCTCTTCCATCTTGCTATCCACTCTCTCCTAACAGTTTTTCATGGTGCAACTGCGAGGTTCTCCTCCTGTTACACCTTTTAAACCTTTATACCCTCAATTTCCCTTTCAGCACTGAATGACCTCATAGGTCCCAGCACATGGCCTTTGGCCAAAATCATATATTCCATCCCCACAGCCAAAGAACAAGTGGCTGGGTGTTGGTAGGTGAGTGTTAGCAAGTTCAACTGCTGTTGCAGGTTGTCTGAAGGATACTCAATTATAAAAGGCTCAAGTTTGAATACAGTACTGTACTATACTTAGAAAAAATACAAGCTTTAGGAATGTTATATTTTGGAGTAATTTCATTATTATTATGCATTTCATTTCCACTGAAGCACAACACTACAAGTATTAGGTTGATTAGCATCACACAGACAAATTCACTGTTATATAAGATATGTTGTTTGATTAACTTATCTGTCATTTTCAGGAGAAGAAGCTTCTCTCAAACTCACAGATTTTGGATTTGCAAAGGAGACCTTCTCAAAAGAATCATTGCAAACTCCATGCTATACTCCATATTATGTTGGTAAGTACTTTCAACCTTTATTTAACTTGAAATGGCTGTTTGATTTACTAACCAATATTTATGATAACATTCTGTCCTTGTGACTCTTTAAGGGGCTTGTTTGAAAAAATGCATCTGTGGCTGTATAATTCTTTCACCATTTGTTAAAACCTGGGTACAAGTTGCATTTCATATTTAATGTTCATGGGTCTTTTATTCATATTTTTATATTTACTTATCAGAGAAGTGCAGTTTTTATTTCAGTCTTGGTTGGTGTCATTACCAAATTGTGATCTCCACACAGGCTTAAAAAACTTTTAGCAAACGTAGGCCTTACGACTAGCATCAACTGACAAAATCTTCAGAGAGATAAGAATATAACTTTGGAGGGAAAGGAACTTTTGTGAATGGATAGCTCAGCCTTGGAAGAAGTTTTGATATCGATTGAATATCAGTGGCAAATGTTTATTTGTATCTTGTTAGGTTGCATCAGTAGTAGTTCAGTAGCATTCTCTTTGCTAAATAATCATCTGTAATGCACATTTCCCAATGCTTTTCTTCTTTGCAGCTCCCGAGGTGCTAGGTCCTGAAAAGTATGACAAAAGCTGTGATATATGGTCACTAGGAGTTATCATGTACATATTGTAAGTTTTTCATGCTTATGTGCAGCTTCCTACAAGAATCTTAACCCTGTTTTTAACATGCAGAATGTAATTTTTAGAATATTATGGTAATGAATATGATAAATGTTAGCAATATGTCTCAGATAAATTCCTTTCTCGTTTTGTTCCTCACTAGTATTTTCTTTGTGCAGGTTATGTGGGTTCCCACCATTCTATAGCAACCATGGACATGCAATATCGCCAGGGATGAAGAAACGTATTCGAACTGGTCAGTATACCTTTCCCAATCCAGAATGGGCAAATGTTAGCCACGATGCCAAGGAATTAATTAAGGGAATGCTTCGTACTGACCCAGAAGAAAGGCTGACAATTTTTGATGTCATGAAAAATAAGTGGATTGTGGTAAGTTTAAATGCTGGTTTTTTTGTTCACTTGAATTTGTTAGGAAGTGAGTAGAAATTGTTTGTAAAGAAACATGTTGTTCACTTGAATTTTTCAGGAAGTGAGTAGAGATTGTATGTAAAGAAAGATGCATAAAATTAGCAAAGTATTGAGGCTGTCAGCATTCATTAATACTTTTAGTAAGGAAAAATGTGCTTATCATCTTTATTGTGTAATGATGGTTGTCTTTGATTCTAGATTAGAAACGGAGAACTCTATTTTAACATCTATGTACAGAGCTTGTTCCCTTTAGAGGGTACCACTTACCATAGATGGTACTTAAAGTCCTTTGCAGCATTCCTTCTGCCCTTTGGTCACTTCTAATCCAGCTCTCTGAATTTTTTGGCTGTTCCTATGTGTATGCAAACCTTCATCTAGAATGTAGATGTACCTTCAACAAAAGCTGGTCTAGTCATTGAAGGTCAGCAGAAAGGTTACCTTGTGGAAAGTGAGTGAGAGGATGGGGGACTCTTCCACTTACTTGACTTCAGCGTCAAGTTTTCTCTAACTGCACTGTTATATGGAAGTCTTCATTGTTGCTGGACTTCAAGCATGACTTTTGTTGTTTATATGCTTTACTTTTCCTTTCTCTGACTATGATGATGACTGACTTTCTACGAGCTTACGAGTATATGTTTTATTGTGATATAAATGAAGATGGCTGATTCTTCATTTTAGAAAGCTGATCAGAGCAAATGTTCTGGATGTTAAATATTTTGTGGGTTTTACATTATCTGTAAACATGGATACTCAGTCTGGTCGTTCTTTTTGCAAAGAACAATGGAGTCTGTCCCCATTTAGTTTCTCAGATACTTGGCTTTGGTCAGGAGCTTGACACCTCTCTCTGTCTTAGCAGCTGTTACTGCTTTGGCTTTAGCCTCTCCTACTGTGGCTCTTTTGCTGGTGATCCTGCTTTTGCTTCTTGGCATTCCTGCTGCAACTCTCTTTTCAGGGAGGCTTGTTTTGTCTCAGTTCTTGAGGGTCCAGGGAGATGTCAGAGAGGCCTGGGGTTGCAAGAAGTCAAAGAAGCACTGGTGTGCTTTGCCCCCCTCTCCTTCCTTGTCATCATCCTCTTCGTCCCAGCCTTCATCTCCCATTCCCAGACCAGAGGAAGCACTTAGATAGGAACGTCCATGGCCACTGTATATACACCTTGGCTGCCTGTAGTTTGGTTCTTTGCAGTAAAATCAACAATGTTGAGTCCCTTTTCAAAGTGCTGAAATAACTGTTTAAGATCTCTAGAACTACAAGCACTTATACACAAGGAACTGATCTAGACATAATGCATCCAATACACCCACTGTTAGCTGCTCCAGCAAACAGCTGCAGTGATCGTTGCCACTCTTAAGGAAAGCAATGTCCACGCCAAGGCAGCTTGACCTTGTTCTGGAGGGTTGGCTTGCCTATCCATTAAGGTATTTTATCCCATAGGTAGGGTTAATGCTGTCAGTGCACCTCACACAGTACATGTTAGGCATTACTTAAAGTTTGCAGTGTCCCTTCAGCCCGTAGCTGCAACCACTGTCATTCTTTTTACTATACCTCCTTTTCACATTCTCTCTCTTCCATCTTACTTTCCACCATGTCCTAACAATTGTTTCATAGTGCAACAGTGAGGCTTTCCTCTTGTTACACCCTTAAACCTTTTTACACTCGATTTCCCTCTCGGCACTGAATGACCTCTCAAGTCCCATCACTTGGCCTTTGGCCTAAATTTTATATGCAATTCCATTAAGGTATTCTATACATGGTAACACTGCTGAGTTACATTATGTTTAATGAGAAAGTTTTGTCTTCTGTCCTTCTGACGGTATAGGGCTCCTACCTGCAGCATTTCCTGGTGGTTCCTGAGTGCATTGTGGACCTTTTACTCAGTGTATAATTACAGACTTCCTAAGAGTTACCTTGCATAACTGAATTTTTGTCTTACGATCAGTTCTGTATGCTTTGGAAAGCTGGAGGTTCTTGTTCCTAATCAATCCGGAAAGACTTTCGAGCAAGCCTACAGATCAGTGGATCCATAAGGGTGGCCGAAAAGGACAAAAAGATCTGGCAGTGCATAGCCATGCATCTTACTAATAGTGCACATTCTGCTTTATAAAACCATGAATACAAACAAAGAAAATAATTCAGTGAATTTCATTTACCTGAAACTAGTGAATGCTTTTGTAAAAAATCATAGACTACGTTGTGATAATAGGTTTCATAGCCAAGGCTCTCTTAGTTTGGTTAGACAGATTTTCACTATTGTATGTGAATATTTCAGTATGGCACTATAACTGGCACCTCAGCTTAATGGACAGTTTGGGAGCCTGTTCTCCCAACCATCATATCATAGTGTTTAAGGAATGATGGTGCTGGTGGATCTAATCAGCTCTAGTAAAATATATCTGAGTTTGAGATATTTGTATTAATGAGCTGTACTAGACCTATATTTGTCTTTGCGGCATGACTTACGGGTACAGTTGTGCTGGAATCATGCTCCAGGAAGAGAAACTTTACTTATTGCTCGTATTTAGCCTAGTAGTGAAACCTGTATTCAGAGATGTGTCAGTTATTCAAGAAGGTAATTAGTAAATATAGTATATATCTAGTAAAGTTAACCAGTAGATTATATACATATATTTTGGATACTACATGATTCTTGATTTGTGTGGTAGTATTGGGAACCAACAGTGTTAGACCAAGGCAAAAGCAGCATTACTACTGTCTTAACTCACAACACCAAATTCAACATATCAGATATTTCCTTCCCTCCTAAGCCTTGGACACATCAAGCCAATCAGCATACATACAGTACTGAAGAAACTCACCTGGCTAATGGGAAATTATTTGAACAGTAATTGCTTCCTTTCATCGGAAATAAGTGTTAGTGAACTTTCAATGTGATTTTCTTCTCCCATACTGGCTGACTGTTGTTTTTTTCATCATCTTTATCAGGATATAAAGTGTCCAGGACTTTCTTGCATCAAACAGTGGTGAATCATAATTCATGGGTTTTTATAAAAAAAAAAAGTTTTTGGAGGTATATGGGATGTCAAAGGGAGCAGTTGAGAGAACTGAAAATACTAAGTTGTGGTTATGGATATCCCCCCAAAATTTACACTAAAGCGCTGGTGAACTTCAGTGTAGGAGTCTGTGGAGTTTGTAAAGCAGAAGTTGCAGGTAGCTAGAAAAAATACATCTGTTGATTCCAGTGCTTTTGTAAATGTAAGATTAAATATTATTTTGAAGTAATAAGTAGTTTGCTTTGAAGTAATGGGTAGTTATGACTTAAGATTTAATCAGGGAAAATGCATGGTGGATGGTACAGTAATTGGCATTAACACCTCAAAGTTTCACATTGTTGTTACATGATTATTCCTTTTGGATCCTTTGTAATTCCAGTCTGTCAGTATGGTCCTCTTTGGTAGTGAACCTTTAACTTTGTCGGATAATGTATTTTATTAACACTAGTGGCTAAGTTGACGTTGAGTTTTGAGAGGTATAAAACATGTCCTTTCCATTCTATTTTCAAGCAATATACTGAGGTGCCACAGACTCCCCTGCACACCTCAAGAATCTTACGTGAAGAAGGTGACCTGTGGCAAGAGGTTCAGGACGAAATGACTCGCTCTCTAGCTACAATGCGTGTGGATTATGATACACTGCAGATAAAAACCCTTGACAATGCTAATAACACATTGTTAAGCAAGCGTCGCAAGAGAGCGACTGATCACTAAACAGATAATTGTCATTGATTTCAGCTTTGCAAGTGAAAAACTGAAGGGTTACAAGCATAAAACATCTGTTATAAGTCAGACTCCAGATTTGATGGGCATGATGCCTTTTTAAAAATGTGCAGCCTGTTCATTACACAGGATTGTTATGAAAAAACCTTTACTTTTTTGTTTTAAAAATGTCTACCAAGTATCAGTAGCATTAAATAAACTCAGACAATATCAATCAGGCTCAAACTTATCTTTTTAGGAATTAAAAGCAATAACTAGGTATTACTTTTGTATGTATATTTTTCACTTTTGTTTAGGAAAAGAGGTATGTTTCTTATATTTTGTATATTCTACACTGTACTGTACCTCAAGTAAGGTAGATGTTATATGATGCACTCAGGATCTTGTGTCATTGATGCTTGGGGGTGCCAAAAGTGAAAACATAATTCGAGTGTTTTTGTTACATAAGTACTGCGGTGTATGGAAAATATAAAAAATTAAGAACATCAAAACCTTGGCATTATGCATCTCAAATTCTAAAAATCTGTCTTTTGAATTCTGTGATGTGGATTGTGTTTGTAGCCAAGTCCCTCTTATGGGTTTGGGGAATGACGAGGGGCAGCCTATATGGATTGTGCTTCAAAATCCAATAGAACCATAGAAGAATTTTAAGAAGGTAAAGCACTCATTGGTTTGATGGCAATTTCACTGAAGCTTGCATTTAAGACTGACCTGTACCTCTTTTAGATGCTATCTGTACTCATTCAGATCTTTTATTGTTTCACAATATTCACTGCCAGGAGTGTGATTAACAAGGAACAAGACGTATTCAGTAATTTTGTTTGTGGTGTGGAAGCATAAGAATGTAACTTGAAAGATTTGAGCAAAGTTTTGTGCCCTTAAATTAACCGAGTTGGAAGTAACATATCATTTGCTAAAAATAAGTAAAATACTATAAACATGCCAGATATATATGCAAGTATTTTATGGAAATTATCATCAAGTATATATATAACTCAATTCTTAAATTTAGTTGTAGATGGAGAAACTAATACAAGATGCAGTAACTTCTTTTTTTAATACTTTTGACTGCAGAAAAATAGCATTAGGACTTATGCATTAATTGAATGTGCTAGCAATATTAATTATAGGTAATAGAATTAACTTAAGATGTAACAATATTTTTTATTAAAGGTTATTTTTTCCCATGCATAACCATGATTTTGGTGTAAAATTCATGAAATTATTTTATATGTTCCATTTTAACGTATATCACGTCACCTATTTATTTGTATGGGAACCTGTTGATGGTTTTCACAATAGTGAAGAAGTAATAAATACCTTTATCTTGCAAATGGTGATTGCAGGTTTTGTATATAGATTTGGGAATAAATTGTTAAAATCTCGTAATTTGAATTTATGTTGAAGTAGCACAAATACAAAGCTTCACAAGCATTTGTTAAGTTTTGGAATAGGACAGTTTTTGCTATACTGTCTTGAGAGTAATGACAAGGTACACAATGTACAATTAATATAATGGGCAGTCATTATGAATTTAGGTTGTTTAGGTAAAAAATCTTCTGTTGGTCTATTTTGATATAGCAGATAGTGTATTCATCTCTTATTGTAAGTTTTAAATTTTTTTTTTCATTTTGCTGTGCAAAACTACTTGTTAAACGAAGATACCTCACGGACAGAATTAGGAACCAGTTGTACTACCTTTGTGATTTCTTGAACCCTTTGGAAACAACCTGTTATTACAATTAAAGACTTTGTAAGTTATATTTTGTTTCTTCTGCAAAAGCATAGTAATTTCAATCTATAAAGGAGATATCCTTTAACTGTCTAAAGCTCAAGTGATGTATGCCAAGGGATGTAGTATAGTTGCATTAGTAGTAGTTATAATAGAGTAGTGGTAATGGTGGTGGTTATAGTAGCCATAGCACAGAATATCTAAGCTGCCCAAAAGTTGAAAGGTACAGGGGTGCTGGCCTTGTAGTAAAGGTTGTCAAAGGGATTTGGTATTTGGCATAATATTTAGAATACTCAAAATTAACATAGGGTCTGATGATGTTACCCATGCCCTATAAATATTTTCAAATATAGTACAGTATGATATACTCAAAATTAACATAGGGTCTGATGATGTTATCCATGCCCTATAAATATTTTCAAATGTAGTACAGTATGATAAAAATAGCTAAAATGGTGCTGACCTTGTTTGAAATGGGGATCTAATTTGGAGAGTAATCTTGTGATCACTTTAAGAGTCTTTAAATAAGGAAATATTTTTATAAACTTCTTGAAGTTTAGCACAAATTGTGTAAATTCATCACTTGTGAGAAATAAGGAGCTGCCTGATCTTATGTAATTGACACACAATTGACTTCGCTTAGATCTTCAGCTATTGAATACCCATTGACCCCAGTGGTCTCCTGTAACTACTTATTGGTAATGATAATGTACAGTATATGTACCTCCAACTCTTCATTAAGAAATATTTAATATTCAAGTGTAGTCAGTGAAGTTTTATGTAATTTCCAATTTCTTTTTCCTTATGTATTTTCTTTGTTTACAGTAGTGCCATGAAGTTGTATCTGTTCTCTAAGCTGCTATTTTGAAATTGCTTATTAGAAAAAGTGATTTAGAAGAATTTAGAAGGATCAGTGAAGCTTTAGAAGCCTTGACTATGATTTTATCAAGAAAATGAATGATTTGTAAAATTAAGACAAATTTTCATAAACAAAATATTTATAAATATACTTACATGAATGTAAACTGTGTTGCTTGTATTTTGTTACCATCTAAAGGTATTTGACAACTTATGACTTTTTTTGTTATGATTAGAGGAAACCGTGAGTTATGTGCCAACACTACTCCATGAGTCATTTATTGGTCTATCTTAAGATAAATGAATTTCCATGTTCTCTGAGCTAGAGTTAAGATCCCAGATGAAAAAGCTGCCATGTATCTTTTATCATGTAGGTTTACATAATTTTGCCTGAATATGAACCTCCAGACCAGGCCCTCAGGACTTATGACCTCATTATTCAAGTATGGTATTTAATTATAGTAAGTACTTAAATATACTAAGTTGAGCTAGGCAGCTCATATACTGCAGGGCATTAAACTCTTGAAGGATGCCTAGAACGTAGTTACTGTAAATTTTTTTTTATTGGGATTTTCTTAGAATGATTTTTTGTCATTTTTGGAGACAGTGATTTTTATCAGTTTACATATGACAAAGCTTCAGTATTAAAGTATCAATCGGAGTTGAATTTTATTTAGTCTTGAAGTTTATGATGCAGAATAAAAGGATTTGGAGATATTATCTTGAGCATTTCTTGTTACTTTGCCTACATTGTCTAGCAAATTACATTATTGATTCGGCCACATTTCATTTTGAGTTCCCTGTATCTATCCAAATCTTATGGTGCTTGTTTTGGTTGAAGTGTTATATTCGTATATTTTAGGTTAGGAGTAGATTTTGTTGAGAAATAATTATCTGTTTTACTTTTTTCTTGCACTCTAGAATTTTCATTTGTAGATTTAGACAACTATTTTTCTTTATCTGCTAGTAGAAAACTTATCTTTTGCTAATTTTTTATTAACTCTCTCTGTAGTTCTTGTCTAGTGCAACATGGCAGTACTTTAGCAATATATTTGGGATAATAAATGCTGTAGTAGGCATACAGTATTTTATATTAAGAGTTACCTCTTAAATATAAAGTTACAGCTTAGTCTTCTAATGATTTTACTAATGCTTTTATAATTACCATCTGTCATGTGAGAGTTTTATACCATCGTTCAATTTTCATTTGTATATTTGGTTAGGCTTAGGTATTCATTCTGGATGACTGTTTTCCTCTTTCCTAAGTCTCATGTTTTGTGCCATTTTTTTAAATTTTCAAAAAAATTTTTTCATTATTCTGCCTCATTTTTTATTACACCTTTGGGTTGAAGTGAAAGTTCCTATTGTTTTCCAAGTGTAATATAATCTTGTCTCCAAACAAATCCTTGATAGAAATTTTGTCAGAATCTTCAAGATTTTCAGTTCATCTAGCTGGTAAATTTCTAATTAATTGCAGTATATTAAATAAGATTTATTTTCATTAAGAAAAAACCCTTTGGGACAGCCTTGTGAAAGTTAAAGATATTAGCTCAATGGCATGATTACACTGATGATAATAGTAATAACAGCTGTGAAGTAAAATTCAAGATTTTTATGAATGTGGGAGATGCTTTTCAATGAGGTTGTGGGTTATTCTTCACTTCGGGGTGACCAAGATGTAAAGTCAGTAAAAATATAAGTATATTATTGTCAAGTGAAATCATGAAGATTATGGAATATACAGAGGAAATTTATAGTTTCCATGTTAGAATTTATAATAAAAGTAATTTAGAAAAAGTGTTATAGAGAAAATCTGTTGTGACAAACAAGTAGAAATACTATGAATTCTTTGTAACAAAATCCGGACATTTCATTTTCAAATAAATGTTTGGAGAAGTTTTCTGGTGGAAGGATTTTCCATGTCTTCAAGATTTAGGTTACCTAGCTGACATACCTTCCAGCTGGGGACTTGTAGTCTCTCCAGAAGTATGTTGAAATGCTTTTACTATTAATCTTTGTCAGGAAATATGAAAAACAAAGGGAAATATAGTACTGTAAGTCCTTTTGTTAGTTTTTACCAACTTTAAAACTTTGTTTTATGGTTGGCTGTGTAGCCTTTTCAGTGTTTTTTGGGAAGGTTGTGTATTTATAATTTTGGCAACAACAACAAAAAGTTATTTAGAATCATGAACATTTAGTGTAACTGATGAAGTAGTGTAGGCATAAGCGATAGGGAAGAAATCTGGAAACTACACAAGGGAAAAATTTAAAGGAGCAAGAATAAAACCAGTATTACAGTAAACCCCCTGTATTCACGGGGGATGCGTACTGCACCCCTGCGAATAGCTAAAATCCGCAAATACTTGAAAACCCTCTAAAACACAAAGAACTGCCTATTTTGATAGTTAAAACACAAAAAAACTCTAAAATGCTTATACCTGAGTATTTGAATAGTTTTATCACAAAAAGTGCATTTAGCCATGAAAATTAAATGAAAACAGTAATTAGTGAATATTTCTCAGTGAAAAATACTGCAAATGGGCAAAATCCGCCAATACGTGAGTCCGTGAATAGTGAGACCGTGAATACGGGACGTTTACTGTACCTCTATTAGAATACTAAAATTGAATGCAAGTGGTACACATGCACATAAGAAAGAGTAAAGCAGTCGGGAAAACCATTTGTTTCATGGCAAACCCATCATTTATACTTAGCCATCACGTCTGTTTGCAAATGTCCAGACTGCAATTTTTTGTCAGATGGATAGAAAAGTAAAGAAAGCTACTGCGCCAGTACCATCCAGACCCTCAGTACCATCATCAGCCTGTATCTTTTGTGCCTGGCAAGTTGGTAATAGCTGAAATCTTTCTGCTGTGTAGAATTATTAAGGTTAATCCCATTATTCTGAGATTATCCATCTTTTTTTGTAAATTTTTAGTACTTTCTCTCTTATTAAGGGACATTTACGGTTAGACAGAGGTTTTGATTTTGTTAGGTACATACCTTCACCAGTTGTAAGTTTGAGTTCTAGGCTCTCCTTTAATTTGTAATTTTTTTTGTATTTGGAGAATGACAAATTTTGCAGGCATCAGTGATTGTTCATATTTCTTTGTGCATTGATATTTCATTTCCTTTTGCTCAGGCTAGTGTGTTTGGCATTAATATTACCAGAAGTTTGGTGTTAGTTGCATTACATGAGCGTTTGGTCTGTGCCATTAACTGGTAATGAGTCATTAGAGCAAAGTTAAGATTTTTGTATTATGAAAGCCTGTCAGTGTTTTTTGTTTTTATTATCTTAACCTATTACATGTTAATTGTTAATTTTGTTACCTCTGAGTAGGCAGTTTGCATATTTCACTGTATACTCTTTTATCTTACTTTTGTTATTTTTTAAATATTTGTTTCTGAAATCATTTATTAAAAATCTGACTTAATGCTTATTTTCCATGAAAAGTGGCCTAGCCTTTACAGATTATACTGTAGTTTTTTACTGGTCTAAACAAGTTTGATATTATTAGCTGTTTTTATAATTTGCGATTCAATTTTTTAATGTCAGTCTACACCATTTGTGCAGTCAGACTACTCTTGCAAAGACTGGTTTCCCACCTGTACAAGAAGAAACCCATGGGTTTTCTACTAATAGTTCTGTTTTATCTGCTTCTTATTCTTTGGCTATGTCATTCCTGGTGACATTGCCTCCAGAAGCGATAATTATGGATATTCCGCATTTATAACTTGTTTCATCTGAGTCTTCAGTTGCAGTTGAAGGATTAGCTGTTTATGCCCTTGTATGATTTGATGCAGTAGTATCTTTGGCACATAATTTCTGTGGCTAACCTTGCTCTAGACTAGAAGTTATTCCCTAGACCAATTGGAGGCACCACTTTTCTCCTCTCCACCTTTAATATCTGTGATTAGGGAAGGACAAGATCAAAGTTTCTTCACTTGCAGTATAGTATGAGGTATCTGTTGGACCTTAATTCATCATGGGTGTTTGTTATGTCCATTTCCTACCTTTGTGTCGTTAGTTCCTTCCCTTGGATGACTGGAAATGCAGAGTGTGCAATGATACCCTGCCTGTGCCTGTTACAATGTTCTGACTGTCAGGCTCCCTCAACTCTGTTCTCCTCAACTAGGGTCAGTGGCTCAGGTGGTTGTTGCCATTCCAGTTGGGAGACAGTCCAGGCATATTTTCATTTTTCCTGTTTGGGGGATGCAAACAAGCTAGGAATTTCTTGCCATTTTATTGGAGCTTTGGCTGAGAATCACCTACTAAGTGCTCAGTCTTGACCCCCTGACTATTGCCACCTTGCCCTTTTTTGCAGTAACATTAGGCTTTTTTCTCTGGCCAGAGGACTCTCAAGTAGTGCCCCTGGTTGTTTTTATTTTTCTGACCCTCTTGCTCTTGTCCATCCCTTCTCTCAAGTTGCCAAAATCAGACTCACAAGGCTTCTTCATCATGTTGTCTTCTGTCAGTTCCTGTTTAGCCATAGATTTTTCTCATGAGGCCTTCACTCAGCTCAGGATTAACACCCTCAAGTTTCCAGTGCCCTCCTCTTCTCTCTTGTTTAGCATTAAGAGGAGCTCCCTGCTACTCTTAAAGCTGGCCTTGGGCCTGCACACATTTCTTTTGCATGCTTTTATCTATGTTTGTGACATAGTAATTACCAATTTTTTTTATTGAGTCTTGATCCCACCTCATAACTTCACTCCTCTTTCTCTTCCCTGTAGATACATGGAGGAGTTTTCTTTAAGTACCTGCCTTTATGCTTTAGATGCTTGTCAAGTGTACTGTCCTGGGTTATGTCTTCCTTTACATCCATTACTTATGGAAGGTACCAAGATTTCATTAGTCATTGTTAGCTTGGCTGTATTTTGTATGGGAATCGGATTTTTTGCATTTGCATCATGTGTTCTACTCAGAGGTTATAATGCAAAATCTTCTTCTTTAACTGCAGGTCCAGCCAATTATGATTAATGGGTTTCATTTAACAAATAATGTTTTTGCAATAAAGTTGTTGTATAAACTCATTCATCATGATCTTTAGTGGCTTCCCCTCATCCCCTTCTCTTCCAGATGGGGCTTGTCATAAAAAAAATGAGAGACATTTTGAGCTGGACATATGCAGTAGGATTTTCCTTCTTACAGCCCTTCAAGCTGCTGTAAATGGGTCAGTATCACTTAGTATAATGGCAAATTTTTACAAATGAGTTTGTATAAAAATTATCCTTTTTATTGTAAAAATTGTCAAAATGTTGGATCAAGGGAAAATGTTGTAAACAAGCCTTAGCATGAAAATTAATTGATACTGATATGCTCAAAAAGTTCAAAATGCTCATGTTTCACTCTTTATTATCAGATTTATTCCTGATCATACTAACGTAGGATTAATTTGCATGATTTCAATTACTTAATGGAATAAAATTATATTTTTTTACATTTACTTGAATTGCATAAAAACAGCACTTGTGGGAGGCAAGGATTCAATTTTGGTGACTTGGTAAAATTAGTTATCAGAATGATTCTATCCTGGATCTTTTGGAGTGGTACCTGCTCTGCATTGGTGCATATGTGATGCTCATGATAAAAAGGCATTCATTCTCTAATTATGGATGGTGTATGAGCATCCTTTTGATGTGAATTTTTCTTCAGTTTTCCCTACTTTGCATATTTTATGTCTACTTTTGGTGTTCATTTTTAGTTGTGATAGTAAATTTTCCATTTCAACTGTAAGTTCATAAAATTAAGAATGTAATGTTGAGTAGAATGTAGGGGAATTCTGAAATTGTAAAATGTTTGTGATGAAATCAGACTAAAAGAGTGCTTTTTACAGTAATAAGATGTAGGTTTGATCATTAGACAAATTTGATAATGAGAAGGTTCATAGATGTTATGGAAAACATTTGCAGGTATTTTCCCTTTTCCAGTTAAAGCATTAATACTCCATTTTAGATTTTCGGCATAAAGCTTGTATTTCATTTTTGTGTAATTTTGTAAGTCAGTAGTTTGGTTGAACTGCTTAATAGCAGTGATAGTTTTGTTAAATGTAGTGGTGCTTATAAATTATTTGAAGATAAATTTAAATACAGGTATGTACATATAACTAAATTTCTTTCCAAATCAGTAACTTTATAGAGGTACCGTCTTAAATTTCTGTATGATAGGGGATAAAGTTTTTGGCAATAGAATAATGCTCTTAATAATAAATTATTTAACAAGACCTCATGCACAAACTGATTTACATTGAAAATTTGTTAGTACATCTTCTGTTCTAACAATGTTTGACATAGTCTCTCTCCAGAAATATGTCTGTAATATCAGGCTTATTCTCGTGAGGCTTGTATTCCTTCTATAATATACATTAAAACTCTTATGGCAGTTGGTAGACTATGTGCTCAATGTAACAGTTAATGAGGTACATAATAGTTGTCATAGATAGCCCTTTGTGAAAGTCTTTTTATGTGAAGCCCTACACTCACACATGCTGGTTGGCTTGTCTTTGCCTTACCTTGCATTTTGTTCACTAACTACACATCAAGGGAAGTTTTGCTTTCAATTAGATTTTTTCTTTTTAGGGGCCTGTTTTACACAGAAGACATTCTAGGTGGTAGAGACCCCACTGTGCAGTTTAGATTTGTTTTTATTTGCTCCAGGCAGGAAAGACATGCCTAAAAGTAGAATTTGTTTTCAACATCTTATGTTGTCTTCATGAAAATCAATAGCCAAACTGTATATTGTGTAAGTTTGCCTCTGTGTTTTATGCCTGACATGTAATTTTCTTGCAGTTGCTGTTTATATCATCATAATTAATGTTTTTGCATCAGATGGGCCCTGTATAGGGTTAGATGTGAAATGAGCTTTTGCAATTCCTTTCTGTGGTGTACTCTGCCTGAATTCTGACCTTGTCTAGGTCTTCATCTATGTCCTTTATACATGATGTTCTTGCCCTTCTACAAGTCTTTGTCATTCCATATCTACAACTTTTCTGAATATCTGTTTCTCATTCTTTCTCATTCTTGAGATTGCAGTCTTATTTTTCAGTTGCTGGGTATACATCTAACCCCCATATTCCTTATTTGTATGATTTTCCCACTGCATTCTACCCATGAGTCATAGCATTCTGTAATTACCCTTTTTTAAAATCTTCCTATTTTTTTCAGTCCGTGTCTGCTTCACAGAGTATACCAGACCATATGTGTGAATTTTAATTTTTTAAAATGTTCAGTGTGAGATATTTTTCATTGCTAGTCATCTAGCAGTCTCATTTCATTTCATCCAAGCTGTTGTTGTTCTCTTGTTGCCCTCTTAATACCTGCTTCATGTTCCAGTATGCATATAATCTAGTAGAAGTGATCTGTTTGCTTGTATATATGGGTATGAAAAGTCCTTATTCCTTGCATATTTTGCAATCCTAAGCACCTCATGTGACATCTGTTACATTTAATGCATTGTAGTGATTTCACCCTCACACTTTCCCATGGTATCCCCAATGCAAAACTGCTCATCAGCAGAGTGCCAACCTCCATATTAAGCAGTTACAGTAATTATTATATAAATGAGGTTTGCCATGTAAATGCTAGCAAAATGTGAACATGCTTTTCTAGAACTTGTGGAACATCTCCGGCTGTTAACCTAACTTTTCATCATGTAGTGTAGATAGGTTTTTCATCATGTAGTGTAGATAGGTTTGATTTGGCCGCAAGCAATAATCTGTTTAGCAGTGACAACTTCCCAGTAATTTATATCAACAAAGAAGCCTTAAGTGCAAGAAATATTCCCCCGTTTGAATAACAAAAATATCATAACATGAATAACTAACGGATTCTTTATCAATCCCAATCTCTTCCACATACATTAAAATCTGTATTAATTAAATCTTTTATTTATCAATAGAGGATTTGATAAGTTGAAATGTAAATTACATTTCTTGAAAACACTGCCTAAACTTGCAGTAATAACCTTTGAAATAAGTTTACTTAAAATGGAGTATGTAGTAATAAACCTTGAAATTGAAAGGGTGTCTGTTTAATTTTGAAAACAAGTTATCAAAGGCAGAATTATTTGTTTAACATTATTCTCATGAAGATAATCCAGCAAAAATCTAGAACAACTGGTAGACTGTTTTTCGAATCCCTCAGACATGCTTTATCACACAATACCTAAGTCTCAAATATTTTATGAAACAGCTGTAAAATATTAGTGGCAATTCAAGATGAATTTTAAGGAAATAAAATGATGAAAAACCAGCACCTCTGAATTTTGAAACTATTGAATATTTAATCTGACAATGTATTTACCACAAGAATTTTAATGTTTTAACCACTTGTACTAGGCTTTCCTTTGTAGAAATATTTCATTTGAAATGGATAATGGCTCCATTTGCAGATTCATACCTGTTGCAGTGTAATCATTATTAGACCAGAAAATTGTTCAAAAACATAGCAAATAGTCTAATAATCTTAATAATTACAGAGCATTATTTCTGCCAGGTTGTTCATGCAAATTGTTCAATTAGTTGGTAAATACTAGGCATACGTTGGACTATTGTAAGTTTCTAAATCTTAGATTGCATCCACTCATTTTGTATCCATACATTGTAAAACAGCACTAGGGTTTCACATTTTTAGGACCACATTTGTAAAGCAACCAGGTGTTACAAATTTTCTTATATCAATCCACCTGCAGATATCACACCTTCAAAATTACATGACAGTGATTTTGGGATTACTTTTCAAGTTTTGTAAATAACTTTTTAGGTGATTGGACATGCCAAGCACACTGGATGTTCACAACACTCATGCTTCCTCATACCAATCAGAAAAAAATTGTTTGTTTAGGAACTGTACTCAGTAATACCGTATTTACTTTTGCAGTTAATAATAACACCAAAGAACAATCTGCTGACATAAAAATGCTAAAATTTTACAATTCATTATGCACCATTGAATCGTTGTCATTCTAAAAAAAGATGCCAAGCCATATCGTTCTAAGGTAGAGAGAAGGGCACCAGCAGTTGGCTTTCAGTTCTCCATTATCAGAAACAAATCCTGATAAATTTTGTCAGAATCTTCAACATGAAGTTTCTAAGGAGATTTTAATACATTGGACAAGATTTAAACTTGAGAACAGACCTTTCAGGGGAATCATATAAGAGTTAAAATTTTAAATCCGGTTTCATTAAATTGATAATAGTTTAATTCTCCATTGTTTCATAAGACTGTAAAATGGATGCATAATTATATTAAGTTGAGATTAAGGGATAATGTTATATACTTTTGTCTGTCTGTGAAAATTTTATATTTGATTCCTCAAATATATGAATCGGCTTTGAAAACTTGGACTTGTTCGTAATGAGGTACTGTACTTAGAATCTGTTTTTTGGCTTTCAAATCCATCTAGTTTTCAACCAACACTGTATGTCAAGTATTGAAAGTAAACCCTTGGAAGGAATTTGTCTCTTTTAAATATTTTCAGTAAATTATTAAATTTGTAAGGAGTTTTGATATAATAAATAAGATCCAGTACAATCATTATGAGATACATGAAAAACTGAGATGATGAAGATTCAAAAAAGAATAATAGTGGCATATTCAAGTACAGTAGCTTAACCAGACTACTTGAGTAGAAATTCTCATAGAGCTGGCCAGACAAGGGAGGTGTAGTGAAGTGGAGTGGAAGTGTACAAAAATATAATCACAGTATCATTGACAAAAATCTGATTGAAAGGCAGCAATAATGAATGGTGGCATAAAAGTAGGTTAGGAGTTACGGAAGACATTATGAGTATGGAGAGGCTGATAGTCACGGGGTTGGATCTCTTGGGCTCCAGTACCACATGAACCCCAACCAGCACTGACTAGCTTTAAAATTATACTTGGGTACAAGCATTTAGAGCTGTATGGTCACGCTCCAGGACCATATAGGAACATTGCCTTGCAGTCATCTGGTTTTGTCAGAACAAATGAATTTTGGATCAGCACCAGAGCGATCATGGTTTAATGAAAACAAAAGAAGGGTAACTAGTGTTACAGAATTTCCTGTGCTTTTTATTAATCATCAGACAACCTCAGTAACCTTTCAGCATCTGTTTTTGAGTTCCTTTCATTACTGTAGAAAAAGCCCGCTTCATATCCTCTTACTGAAGTTTGGATGGTCTAACATCTAACATGTAAGGGCAGCAGTTTGAACTTAGTCATTGTTTGCTTTAGGCTAAATTAGGTGTCTTATAATGTTTACAAATGTCAGTAGCAAAGGTTTCCTGAATTCCTTTGTTTTACAGTCATTTGAGATAATTTCCTCATATAAAGGTAATTTCCTCACATATAAAGGTACCTGTAGCATAAACTTACAAAGCATTGTACAGTATGTTTAATATTTGATATGTGAATAAGTACGTAATGCATGAAAAGAAATTATTTGTACATTATCATGGTTACTTCCTCCTGTTGTATATTTATAAACCTTCTCCATATCTTTTGAGTAAAAATATAATCATAGGACCTAATTTTTACTGACCACTGAATAGCTTACCATATTTTTATGTAAAATATGAAGTTAGCATATGAGTTTTTGGAATATTTCATGTAAAATAGTTTTGCAAGATGACATCAAGTTTTTTTCATATATGTCTCAATGCAGACATAAAATCCTAAACTGTTGTTTACAATTTGGCTATACAGTACTGGTATTCAATAATAGTGGCTTGTGGTTGTTTTTTTGAAAAAGTAGTTTTTCATCAACATGTGAGTAGTGTCAGTGGTTTGAAATGTAAGCATCATTGTGCTTTTTAATGTTTACATCATCTAAATGTTTTATTTTGTTGAGATTCTCATATAAGGAATTGGTACCAGTACTGTGTAAATTTAAAGCTGCCAGTTTCTCAAGTACATCATCCCTCAACTTTAAAATGCATTTTAAACTTAATGATTGCTCAATATATCCTCCTGAAAGTATTGCACCTGTTTTGGAGTAGGAGTGTAGTTATCACGTAACCTTTACGGTAATTTATTCTGAGATCTCCAAAACTTAGCATTTTTGGTAATTGATAGTGCTGCCAAAATAACCATAATTTTCATTAGAATGTTAGTTCCTGTAAGTAAAAAGTAGACAAGGAGATCTATCAAAGATAGGCATGTTCTCAGGTTTCAGGCATGTCTACATTCATTCTTGCATTGTAGAGGCTTTCAGTTCCTCTTCTCTCGAGCAGTCATGGCAGAAAAAGTAATATAATATTCTGTCAAAGATGAAGCTTCTAGCTAAGTGTTAAATGTATGCAGTAGTAAAGTGCTTAATTCATATTGAGGACTCCTGTAACCAAACTGAGTCTTTGAGTGATGCTAGCAGTTATCTGTATGTCTACAATGAATATTTAGAGACCATATATGGAAAATTAACTACTGTGTAAGTGTGGTGCAAATCATTATAAAGTGAGGATCCTCCTAGTTGGATGACATCTTTTATGCAGATGGTAGTTTGGTACTACAGTATATGTGCCATGTCAAAGATAGGTTATTGGTCTAGTAATTGCATAGCATGCCAATATACTGTACTAAGCAAACGTGATGCATGTTCAGATGATTTTGTTATTGGGGGATAAACAGCATGGGGTAGTAAGCACCCATTTTTTAGTGTTAGAGGCATCACAGTTACAAGGAATTTATAAAATAATTACAACTGTAGTTTTTGATATTGGTACTTCTCATGACAAACTTTTGCAATTAATATATTACATTACAGCTAATCAGTTGGTATTCAGTGCCAGTAGGAAATATGTCAAAGAAAAGAATATTCAGTCAATTCCAGTATAAAAGAGTAGCATTTTCAGTGCTCTCTCTCTCTCTCTCTCTCTCTCTCTCTCTCTCTCTCTCTCTCTCTCTCTCTCTCTCTCTCTCTCTCTCTCTCACGGAATTTTTGAAAATACTTTGTACAATAATTAACATTGGTTCGGGTATCAATTAATCTAATGATTAGTAATCATAACTTTGGGTTTTTGTGTTGTTCTTAGTTGTTGAGTAGCTAGTTAAAATTAAATTTTTGTCCTCTTCACATCTTGCATAAGATATATGTTAGAATTAGGGTTTTCAAGCACTAAACTGTACTCTTATTGTTTTAGTGAGAAGCCTCCTCTCAGTGTTCTAATTTACTTTTTTTTAATATGGTTATCAAATTCTACAATGTCCCTTACATTCAGTCTATGCTTCATTTTTAACTGAACAGCTACACTTAGAAGATTTAATGCTTAAAATGTCAAAAGATTTAGTTGATTAAATCGTTGTGAAATTATCATGAGTTTGTCATTATTTTTTAGATTGAATTTCACATGGCATGTCATTGCAACTTGAATTTAACATGGCATTTGATTTCTGCTCTGCTTTGCCAGAACACCAACATTTTCATTATAGACATGATTATAGTTGAGGGATCATTCACTTTAAAGAAATAACGAGAATGAGAAATCAAGACTGTAGTCTTTGTGGATGTTCAGTCTATAGCACTGGTGCTCATATGCTGGCTACTGCACTGAAGGGTATTATTCAAAATGAAAAACTAGTATTTTTTTCTTTCTGAGCACCTATTTACGGTGTTTTGTGAGTACTGGTGATGAGTAGCCATATTTATATTTCTTTATTTATTCGGGTTGCTACAGTTGGCTTATTTGTGTATGCATGCAAAAGAAAATTCTGTATTGGCATGACATTCATGGATATCTACTTGTAGTGTCTTGGAACAGAAAAATTACTGTATTTTCTGATTGAATGTCTCGTGATTGGTAGTAACAGCTTAAAGCAATTTAAAAGATTGAGAATCACATTTATGAACTTAGATTTTATGAGAAAAGTAGGTTGTGATTTCTGTGTTACAGTTGCTGTTGATATTTTTGTATGCAAAAGTATTTACCAATGGTCTTAATCCAGTATTTTATTATAAGAAAATTAATCATGAATTTGATTAATCTTGGATGTACAAATTCTAAGAATTACAGTTTGCTTCCATCCCTTTTCTTTCCCATTGATTAGTCTTTGGCAATTAATTTTGTAAATTGTCATTCTGGGCTTGTGGTAGCAGCCTTGGGTAATTATTAGGATGACTTACATAGACACTCTTCAAGATATTCATGGCTCATGCAGTGATATCAGTCAAAGGTATGGAAGATGTTCATGAAATGAAGGGAAGCTTTCTAACAGGAAGATTGCATATGTAGATTGTATGTGAGAACTAATTAAATAAACTGTTAATGTTATTGGTATTTTCATTCCCATCTTTCTGATGTTCTTTTTTATCACCTAAAGTAGTGAAACTACACTATAGGATAGTTTCTAGACCTTCATAGGTTTTGTTTTTGAATGAGAGGTGAAAAATGTAGCAATGTATTGTTAAAGGACTTGGATAGCTGAGATGGAAGAGATCAAATGGCACAGATGACATGTAAAATGTCCAATCAGGCAGGTGAATGCTTCAGGAGAGTGAGGAACAATTCAGTACTACTTATTGAACGTAACATGATGCCAAAAGAGATGCTCAGGACAGATCGAAGCAAAGTATTTTCAATGTCCAAAATGTGTAAGCACAAGTGGGTCAAAAGGAGGAGGAAAAGGACCATCCTCTTTGGAAGGACAGGCTTCAGAAGATGTAGAGCATTTCTGTTATCTTTAGAGCCCACTGCATTGTGAAGCAGTAAGATAAGAGTAGCACTAGTTAGGGCAAAATGGAAGGCTTATTAGACTGCTGGTGTGTAACTAAAAGACCATATTGTTAGTAAACGGAGCAGCTGTTTATGATGTGGGTATGACATGTGCTAAATGTTCATTTACAAAGCAAATGGAGACTTTGTAAATGCAGGCCTTCTAACAGTTAGATTCACAGGAGTATGTTTCATGTCAAGGTCTGGAAATGAGCCGGGAAAATTTCATGAGAAATTCATTTTGAAATTATTTAATTATTAAAATTTTAAACCGAAAGTTGTTAGGTATACGCATAATTATATGAACATTCAAGCTTCAGTCAGCAGCGAATGTGAAGTTTTGGAAGTAAATCAGATGTTAAGAAATTCATCATTTTGAATCTGTACAGTTTTTAATTGTTTCAAAGAGCTGCAAGTTATTATTAAATGAAAGCAGAGCACTCGAGCCAGTCTTCAAGAGTAAAGTGTTTCAACTCGATGTTCTAATTAAACTACTTGATAGATATTTTATAGTCACCCATTGAAATACTGTTGCTAGTGATGTAGACCCTATCTACAATTTTATTCTTTGTCTCTTACTCAAATTACATTTCCATGTTGAGATCTAATTTTGTGATTAGAGCATCTTATCTGCAGGTACTATATACGTCAGTCTGTTGTCAACATGGGCAATCTTAAAAGAAAAATCAGTGCTAAACGGCTTACGACAAACCTTCGGAATTTGGTGTAAGCGACAGCATGTCTCAGTAAAAGCTAGAAACCAACATACTGAGAGTGTTTTGCCTTCAGTGAACCAGTTTGGTGAGTTTCTTTCCCTCTAATTTGTAAACAGCACTCATTTTTTTCTTAACGGTTATAATCTGCCTTGTAAGCAGTAAGCCTATCAATTCATTGAGGTTAAACCCTCTTCTTAAACTCCCACTATTTTCTGTTATTAAATACAAGTTGACAGTTACGTAGTTAGACAAAGCAAGTAATCAGAAACTATTTTCTGTTATCTTTAGACTGTTAATACAAGTAGACAGTTACGTAGTTAGACAAAGTAAGTAATTAGAAACTTGGTAGAGTAACTTGTTGATTGACAGACAACTGAATTGAGGCGTGTATGATTTACAGAACACATACTTTTTTTTATTATTGTGCAGAAACCGAAATAGGTAAGCCTGCCTCCTGGTGTATACGTTTTTCTTGAAAAGAAATAATTCAAAGGATTCAGGAATTACTATTCAAAATTAAGAAAGATATTGTCACTTACAAAGAAAACGGGTAATTTTAATTTTTAAGGTGCGTGACATTTAAATTGTGATTTGTGGCTGGAGTATGCTGAAAAGGTCTTGCAAATAAGGAAGCTGCAGAGAAGCGTGTTCAGAAGCTGGAAAATTAACCGAGATTGATATGATCTGAGCTTGTGATAAGAGGAAAGATGTAAACTTGGACCAGATGGAGAGCATATCGAAGAAAACTCACGTCGTGTCCCATCCCATGGAGGGAAAACTTGATGTAAAATAATATTAATAAAAATTAGACACGTGTTTTAGAGGCGAATGATATGAAAACCTGATCAAATTGATCAACCCAAGTGTCTTTGGGATTCTGAAGCCTGTCATGTACAATAATAATGTGAAAGTAGAGCGTGCAGTCACACAATTCTTGAGAGCTATGTACAGGTAATATTTAAGGCAAATAGATTAAAGAAACTTTACAACCGTGGAAAGTGAGGACTTTGGCTATTTATTAAAAGGAAATCTTCAGACTCTGTCCTTGTGATTTTCTTATATGCAGGGCCTGCCCTAATGAGAACAATTTTCGTGGGATACAACACAGCGTGCATTTGTATATATAATTTTTGTGTGCAACAGCAACAGTCTTTGTGTGAGAATGCCACGATTATGCTGACCACCTCGTATAAATTTGCAGAATGGAAGTACCTTCATTTGAGCTATTGCTTTGAATGTCCCACTGTTGGGGATTTACCATCTCGACCCTCTCATTGCAATGATTTTTACCATATGGGTAAACTAGTACAGTGCTTTGTCACAGGGTTCATAAATCAGGAACTGCTTGAAGAGTATGCATCACCCAACGAGCCCAATTTTTCAGAGGCTAGAGAAGTCAGATTCATTATATGGTCCTTCTCTGACATGCTAACAGATAGAGTGGTTTATTTGTCAGTTTTCATTTTGAAGGAGAAGGAATATGAGACATAAAAAAAATTTGAGGTTGGTGTAAGGAACCAAGTTTCATGAACCTCCGTCAGAGATACCACCAAGTCTGTAGATAACACCACACAAGATTAGTGGTAAGTGTTTGAAGATAGCTATTTTAATGAACATAAGTAAAATGATCCCAAATGAATGGTCTCCTTTGGGGAGTATTACTGTCAGTGCACCTCACGCGGTGCACTGTAGTCATTTAAGGTTCTTTGCAGCGTCCCTTCGGCCCCTAACTGCAACCCCTTCCATTCCTTTTATTGTAGCACCATCCATATTCTCTTTCTCTCATCTTACTTTCCATCCTCTCCTAACATTGTTTCAACTTTATTTTCAGCGCTTTGGCCTGACTTTTATATTCCAACTCCATTTCCAAATGAATGGTAGAGCGGAATGCGACTGGAAGGTCAGGGATTAAAATAAGAAAGGGGTAGGGGAAAGAACAGGTGTATACCACTAGAGATAAAATGGCGTCGGATATAACAAAAGAACAGAGAAAACAAGTTGGAGCTTTAAGTGATTTGAACTCTCGCACCCGAGATGCATTTCCAACCACACCAGGGAAAGGTCTTTCACACGTCAGCGTAGATGGCTTCGTAAATCATTTTATCATAAGAGGGATATATGAATGTTAACGTGAAGGGCAAGGTAACTGCAACTTGGGTGTGATTTTAAACCACTTACGGGCTTGGGTGAAACTTATTCACTCATTTAATTGCCAGGTAGATTAACGCACACACACACACACATACATGTGTGTGTGTGTGTGTGTGTAATTGTAATAGCCACAATGCCCTCTTAACTTCTCGAAGGGCATTGTGGCTATTACAATTACATGCTGTATGTATCTGTAAAAAGTGCCCAGTAGATTCTACACACACACACACACACACACACACACATATATATATATATATATATATATATATATATATATATATATATATATATATATATATATATTAGTGTATGAATCTTTGTCACTTATACATGTATGCCTTTTTATGTTCACAGATATTAAATATGAAGACAAAACATTGTGAACCGGACATTACACGATATTTGTGGCCTACTAGTAGTATTTAGAATTTATATTATATATATACATATACATGTGTATATATATATATATATATATATATATGTGTGTGTGTGTGTGTGTGTGTGTGTGTGCGCGTGTGTGTGTGTGTGCGCGCGCGCGCGCGCGTCTATCACGGGTGCTTGGTTGATTCAGGGACGTAAAAAACATTTGACATGAGGCTGACAACATTTCCCCAAACTTGATCTGTGCTTACGTTCTAAAATTCCACTTCTTTTAATGCCTCGGAAGACTATATGGGCAAGCCACGAATAGACTGCAATTTTTTTTGCGTTGCTTGGATCGTCTGCGTTTTCCTTGAATGTAGCCTCCGGCAAAATACAAGGATGTCGGAACCTGGCAACAGGTTTGCTCGGAACCAGGTCCAGAGAAATTCGACTGGTTTTTAACAATAACAAGGAAGTACGCAGCTAGTGCTGGTGTATTATGTAACTGTTTTTATATAAAGTTAATTTTCGTGTGCAACGAACTGCCTTTATTTTATTTGATAAACAGCCGATATGTGTAGTTTTTTTGTTTTGTTTATTTACTGGTAATTAAGACTCCAGTTTTTTTTATTAATCAGCTTGTTTAATTCGGCTGAAGTGTTTTGAAGCTATGGTAAATACAAAGATAGTAGATATATGCTAATAGTGAAATAACGACAGTTGCTAATTCTGTGTTTGCACTGTTCTTCAAGTGATGGGAACTAGCTATTGACTCAGAAACATGGACACAACAGCTTATGCACAAACATAGACCAATGCATTTCTATGATTACAATATCCTTTATTTTGGGTGTGGTTGCTAGAGTACCTGTAGACTGCATCATGTATCGGCGATGTTGTTATTCAGTAGATACAGTGTCTGGCACATATTTTTTTCACGTTTTTCAAGTTTTTATTACTGCTGCCGTTCGAATAAGCCGTTTGGTCCTATATTTATTTACGTATATTGAATATCATGTAGACAGTAGGATGTTTCCTAGTTACTGTGGAACTTTTTTTTTTATCAGTATATTCGTAACCCCTGAGTGTTTGTGGACCATTTTAGGTAATTTACGTTGATTTTGGAATTGCATTGGACAAAGCTAAAGGAATAGCGAGAGAAAGGTATGGGAGGAGTCAGCTCTGATAGGTCAAGTTGCCAATGTTTATTTTTTATTATCCAGATGCTCACAAATGCACGTTTTTTATGAAACAGTCAAATTGCCAATAAATGGTTCTTCTGAATAGGATTACGCATTTACTGGTGTAGCAAATTTTTCTTCACTTCTAATTCACATGCGTTTTTTAATCCTTTAAGTGAAGCAGTTCTATAATCATTTGATATATATGATAAATTTTATCTGTAAATTAAATGGTTCCTCAATCAGTAAGTTAGTGAACGGTCACCGCGCTTGTGGGTGAAATAGGTTATGAGATCGAGAGCATGACAATTCTTTGGTTCGGCCTCAGTTTGTTCTTGATCATTTTCATAAACGTCTGTAGATCGAGTAGACTCAGCGCAAGCAATAAAATCTTTGTTTTAGAAACCTCACTTGAATCTCTGTTGGTCGTTGATTCCGACTGATTGCAGAGTCTGCTTCTACGCTCCTTTTCGCTTGGAACATCCAAAATGGTAACGGATTAATTTAGAATTTAATTCCATCTCATAGGTTCTAGTACAAGACTTGTTTGACCATTATCGTGCAGATAAGTTAACATGGCAGTCGCACAGATGAAGTAAATGGAAAGTTTAACTTTGAATTTTCGTAAACAGGTTAGCTGTCGACTTTTGAATATTGGCAATGATTGTGTGTTCCGTGATGTCTTCCACCCAAGTCCATCACCGCACAGCCCGACAGACATCATCGGAGATATGCGACAACTGGTGTGGCGAACCGCCTAATCTCCAGTGCTGTGATCCGAAGAATCGTAAGTATAATTCGACCGTAGATTCTGACATCTAAATTATCGTTGTTTTTCAAAAGGCAGTAAAAATGGTGATACAGTCTTTGCGAGTTGTAAATCAATTATAGATTCGTGGCTTCCAGATTTGCATTGTGATGTAGAAAGAAAAAAAAAGTTTTAACGAATCATGAACAATAGGTTAAGATTACCTCATTTCTCACCACTGACTTCATGTACATTCATTTTCTTGAATCATATCTTGGCTGCTGTGTTTAAGTATATATCGATTTTGATGGTTTGTTGTATTTACTTTACTTGTACTATGCTATCCATTGCCGATTTACATTTGTTTTTTAAAGAAGTTGGCGTTGCTAGTTTTTAATTTTCTTTGAGAACATACGCAGGATGCAGTAGGTTGTCTATACTTACTGGCGTAGATTTATGTATGTAAATATATACATATTACTCTTCCATTTTTGGAAGCTCTTTTAGCAGATTAATGGCATTTTGGATCGCCGTTTATGAATAAGTACTTATGTTGGCTAATAACAGTAAAATTAACTTAAGGATTAAAACAAATCGATTTTTCTGTACTGTTAGGTCGTAAGAGATTCCGAACTCCGTAGTCAGTGGGTTTGCTTCTATAGCGTTACTTGCTTTACGTAATATACAAAGGCTAATGAATTAAAATAGTACTTTTTACTTTCAGTTTGTGACCGTTGGTGTGGTATCCCCCCCAATCTCCATTGCTGTGACGCCACGTAAGTGATCACTCAAGATCTTTGTATGTACATGTACAGACACCACCCTACATTCAGCTTACAAACATTCAGAGATACAAACAAACGGGATTGCAAATTAAAATTGTGTTCAGAGTGCTCTCCTTTGCCACAAGTAAGTTCAGATAAAAATTGTGCTCAGAGTGCTTCCCTTTGCCACAAGTAAGTTCAGATTTTGTTCTGCGCGCCTATTGTATAAAATACAGCCCTGTCTGTACATAAATTGTGTTTAAGGATGAAAAAACGTACAGTACTGTATTGACTTCATATCATACTGTACTTAAATAGACGTGAAGAATACAGTGACCAGCTTACAATTCAATAAACGTACATCCGTCCGGAACGTAACTCTTTCATAAGTAGGGTGGTGTCTGAATACACACTCGCTCACTTGCATACTATTCAGCTTCTTCTCTAGTTCTTCCACTCCTTCCTCATAACACTTCTGGATTATACGCACCTTTCGCCAACCTATCGTTAATTATTCTTTCCACATGACTGAACCGTCTTAAAATACACTTATCTGTCCCTTCACCCATGCTAACCCTTTTACCCTTGTACGTATCTCAACATTTCTCAGCGTTTCAATATATATATATATATATATATATATATATATATATATATATATATATATATACAGTATATGTATGTGTGTGTACATACATATATATGTGTGTATATATATATATATATATATATATATATATATATATATATATATATATATATATATATATATATACAGTATATGTGTGTGTACATACATATATATGTGTATATATATATGTATATATATATATATATTGTGTGTGTATGTATGTAATAAATGTGTATATATATATATATATATATATATATATATATATATATATATATATACAGTATATATATATATACATACATATATGTGTGTACATACATATATATGTGTATGTATATATATATATATATATATATATATATATTGTGTGTGTATGTAATAAATGTATAGTGCTATATATATATATATTATAACATAACAAACATCTCACCGCGTCTCAACTCGCCCTACCCGCGCAACAACTTCTGGGAAGAAGGGGCGTTGGTCGGGTATGATACATGAAACATACGCTACCGGGTCTAAGCGATATCAGGCAGGGCAGCCGATCGAGACTACAGGTCTACCCCAAAGCCAAATCAAAAGTCCTTCAAAAGAAGGCATCGTGCTTACCCAATACAAAAATGGGAAAAAAGCACCTTAAAAGAAGAAGAAGATATATATATTTTTATATATATTGTGTGTGTGTTTGTGTATGTATGTAATAAATGTATAGTGCCTGTAAGAAGCTACTTCACTTAACAGTAGCTAATCAGTGTTTTGCCTTTTCAGCATAGGGAAGTAACCCATTGACAGCCATACGCCCGTAGCAGGCTGAAGCATTTTTGACCTCCTTCAGTAAGTATACAAGATTTTAAAAATATCTGCGATGATCCACTACTGCTTGTAGACACCAAAGCTCATTAATTTTGAAAAATATATGATGTGGTTATCACATTTTCCAGTAATTTGGTATATATTTATTAAGTTGTAAAAGCATTCCACTTCAGCTAAAGCTTGTGTATTTTGTAAAGTAGGAACAGTAGCCTTCAGTTATTCCCCCAACAAGCATTTCAATTGAATTTCAAGTCAAACAACAAGGAAAACCAAGATACACCACCTATTACAGTAACTCTCTTATTTTCACAAGACTAATCGACAAAAATATGGAACATTTTTGTCTTCAGATATTTTATAAGTGGATATTTTTGGCATGATGGATGGGTCTTGGAAAAGAAGTAATGTTTCTAATTCTTCAGAGGTATAACTCGGATAGTCATTGTTTAGAACGGTCCATTTTTTTGCGGGAACAACTGCCTCAGTCATAAGGCTTATGATCGAGGATTTTAACCTCAGTTGAAGACAAGTCTTCATGTGTGGGTTTGTAAGACAATACATTTCCAAAAAACAGAGTGAAAAATGTTGATAAATTGATCAATACATTCTTTATTTCTTCATAAAACCAATAAATGTTGACATGAAGCAGTGAACAGAAGTTTTTGTCAGAAAAGTAGTTATATGAATCAAAATGCACTCATTATAAAACTGCGTTTAAGTGTGATGTGATGAATTCAGAAACTGACAAACGTTATTGTCATTTATTTGTTCACTTCTGACTTAGTTGAAGTACATTGCATTGATCTTGATGTGTTAAACTATTTTCAAAGGATTTTGACCAAGAATAATTTCTAACTAATTTTCATAAAATTCATTGTTTATGAGAACATAGGCCCTCAGTATGAAAGTATATACTGTAATTAGTCACAATGAATGTCTGTATCTCAGATGGCATCATTTACTAAAACAAGGTTAGTATTTAGAACTATTTAGAGACAAAAATGTCTTCAATTTCCTTCAAGATTTCATTTAGGTACTGGATGCTTTCCTACATGGGACCAAACTCAATGTAAATGTAATCCGCAAGAATGTGAAACTTGGTGATTTCAGCACGTGATGTCAACGACGTTTCCTCTGGCTGCCAAACACTACGTGAGTTATACGCGTATACAATAAAGGACACAAGGATAGCAAATCTGCTGATATGGCTTCACCGTCTGCTCGGGAAATTTGAGCAATAAGCGAAACGTCGTCACCAGAAGATCAGTTGTATTAAATATAAGATAATTTTACCATGAGAAGGAAAAAAAAAAAGAACTTGCTGTTACATAAGGTAGTGTCATTAACCTGTCTGATTCATACCTTCTAAGTGGCATTTCTTTAATAATAAGATGCATTTACTACAAGCTGATAAACTCCATTAAGAAAATCAAAGGAGAATGTGGAAGACATGCTTGGAAGTAAGAGCTACAGAAATTTCTTTACCATCACAAAGATTCTGTTGCAAAAGAGGTTTGTATACCAGTCAAGATGTATCGGGTAGATGTAAGAGCAATTGCAGATAATCTTATTCATTACCAGAAGAAATCCATGACACGATTTAACGATGGAGTCATCTGATAGAGCTTTCTGGAATTAAAAATTATATATATGAATTCTTATAAAAGGAAAGACATTTGAATGATAACTGTCAAGTTACTGGATTCCAAGCAATATCAAGTTTAAGAGGTTATTGTAGCTCATCTCCGAACAAGGACATGCTTGATTGCCATTTTACAAAAAGGCTCTTTCAATTGCTCGGCCAATTCCATCAAAACTGGACAAACTTTCAAGTCAAGATTCGAATTTGATTTAAAGCACGTGTATTTCCACGGTACCAGTGACATCCCTATTTATTTATTCTTTCGAGTAATTCTTACCTCTCTTGTAGACTTTGAACAACTGCTGGCTGAAGAACAAAAATCTTCAGCCATCAGTTCAAATTCTTGATTGAGTAGTGAACCATTAGTGTTATTATGGGTGATTGTAATAGAATAAGACATTTATTGTCTTTATAAATGGAAAAATAAATTATTTCTAATTTTTCTGTTATCACATGTATTTTTTTATTCTAATACACGGTTCATAGTAATATAAGAAAAAAGAAATGTTTGATTCCATTTTTACCCAAGAGGGAACCTATTCTCTTATATTCATGTTTTAGTGCAAATAAAAATGTGATAAAAGGAGGGAATACATTCAGATAAAAGAAGTTATCAAGTTACCTTCATGTATATATATGATTTTTCTAGTGATGTGTGTAGTGAGGTAAAAGGCCTACCCATGGGGCGTTTTACCCTCAAAAGTCTATTTTCATAAAGGTATGATAAGTTGATGTGGTACACATCGAAGATTGGCCGTAATATCAGCTTTTGATGAAACTCTTTGTCAAAATCCTGCTGCAGAAACTATGGCTCCCAGAATGCATCCTTCCTTAAGGGGACCTTTTCACCCCACCTTTACTCTATATACAGGCAGTCCCCACTTTATGGTGGGTGTTCCATTCACAGTGGCGCACCATGACCCAAAAACGCTGGAAACTGGAACATCATAATGATATGGGAATAAATGGTGCTTAGGCCACTGTAAGTACTGTAAAACTGTATTACGGCTCCGTAAAACCGTTTACAGCACCGTAAAACAGCTTACAGTGCCAAAAAATCAGGTCAATGGCACCGTGATCCAAGCACCGTAAAAATCTGAATGCCGTAACCCAGGGACTGCCTGTATAAAGTTCTTGTTGTACTAAAATAGAGCAATTAGTCTAGTGATTTGATGGACTCTGAAGTGGAGCTTTAGATTTGTCGTGGGTGAAATAGTAATTGTATTTACTGTATTGTGTATGCGAAGGATACAGAAAAGAAAAAGTGTTTATGGGCATTGATAATGGTCAATTTCAATGTACTGTATGTGTATGTCGTCTGGAGTGAGGTTAGGTTAGGTTGTGGTTAGTTAGGATTGATCCAGAAAATTATTGTCTACAGGACTGAAGAGGTAGCTTGTGTAATTTGTAGATTGTGTATAAGTGAAACACTTTGTAAACAAAATTAGGTTAAATGAAGATTGTGTGATTTGCTCCCCCCTAAAAATTGCTTAACTGTACCACTGCTCTCTCACTGTACATTCAGCACTGGTTCCTAAGAGAATAGAAACTACAACAGATTATTGCCCAACTTGGGGCCAGTGTATTGAGAGGAGTGGGGCTCAGCAGTTTTAAGAGGGAGGATGGTAGTATTAGTCCCCGGTTATCAGCTGGGTTTCTTTTCTGATATTGATGATAACCGAAAATTGGCGATTTTCGGTTATTGGCACGGTTCTCTTAGGTATATATCGGCGCCAATAAATATCGGCCCGATATTATTTTGGCGAAAATGCCGATAACCGAGCCCATAAGACCGATAACCACCGATAACCGGGGACTGCCTAAAACTTTTGGTAAAGTATATTGTGAAGGGAGTAGTGAAAGCAGTGTACATAAAAAGGAAATTTTTTGGAATTTGTTGTAAGGTGAGGTAAGGTCAAGAAAGGGATTGCAGAAAGAGGTGGAGCAGCTAAGGTAGCCCTTAAGGAAGGCAGAAGCAGAAAATGAACAGTTAAGGCAGGCAAATGAAAACTTTTAGAAAATAATGTAGGAAATAAAGGGAACAGGCGAAGGCATCAGAGAGGAAGATGGAGAAGATAGAAAGGTGGAATTAGTAAGAGTGGGGAAGTGCAAGCAGCAGCAGGAATAGGACAGAATCGACTGCAGACCTGAAGGAGGATGAAGATAGGGGAACGATTGTAGGAAGGGATGAGGACGTTAAAGTAGGAAAGAGAATGATAGGAAAAGAGTAAAGCAAAGCAAGACCAAGAAAAGGACAGAGATAGTATATAAATTAAATGAGAGTAGGGACTCACTGTATACCTTGTCAAGAGAGGACGGCTGTAAATCAGAAGTGAGCGAAGAAACGGATAGAGAGATAGAAAGTTTGAGTGATGATGGAGTAAAAGAGGTACACAGAAGGATAGTGCTCAGGGAAGTACCTAAGACTAGGAGATAATTCATTTCAAGTCAGGGGGACATCAGTGATTTTTTTCAAGGGATATGAAATAATACTGCTTGGAGAAATGTGGAGATAGTAAGCATCATTGGGTGCAAAGAATGTGTGAGTTTCTAGAAGGTTAAGGTGTGAAAGAGAGGATGACTGATCAGGTGAGAAGAGTGAAAGAGGGATTAAGGTATGAGAGGAAGAATGAGTTTGAGGATGTACAGATGGGGAAAGAATGAGAATGTGTCATAGTATGCTCATCGGCTTGAGACATTAGCTAGGAAAAAGTATGAAGACATAAACAATTAAATGTTGATGAAGTTTCTGGCTACCATTCTTGATCATGTAGCAGAGTTTTTTAATGCTAAGCAGAAGGAAAAGATGAGACGGAAGAATGAGCGACTGAAGTGGAATGAGATGCAGGAGTTAGTGGAGTTTTTTGAATTTCAAGAGGTGGAAGACAGGTGGAATGAAAGGTGAGCGTATGTGTAGAGAGCTCATGGATTTCTGAGTAAGACTGAACATGCGTCGTACTGAGATGTAGTGGTAGGCTGTTCTTTGAACACTGAATGAATTTGAAAGAGGGTTGAGTAAGAATGGATTGAGTATAAGTGGTGGAATTCAAGGGGTATAAACCAAAGCAGTAGTAAGATTAGGCAGGACAGAAGTAGGACTGTGAGGTATGGCCGAAGTATGAGCAGAGATAGGAATAGTAAGAACAGTAGAATGAATGTGGCCAGTGGTATGAGAAGGAAGGTACAGGAAATAATGCAATAGGTGTGGAAGAGAAGGGCATATGAAGAAAGAATATAGGTGGGTATTAGGAGCCTGTTTTGCATGCGGTAAAGTAGGACATCATGTGAGGGAATGGACAGAGGTGGAGCCAGTCAGATGTTACAAGTGTAGGAAATTGGGACATGTGGCAAGAGATTGTGAGTTGCAAGGAGGTGTGGGAGTGTGTGGAAATTGTGGTAGGAATGGTCATTTTGCCCTGATGTGTGAGATGGCGAGGGCTAGATGTACCACATGTGAGACTGTAGGCCATGTTGCTGGAGTATGTAGAAAGGTAAGTCAGAGTTAGGGAGAAAGTGGAATGAATGGACCACAGAGCCAGGTAAATGGAATATAAAGAGGGTTTGTTTGGTGAACCCTCAGTGGTTGAGAGTGTGAAAGTGATGAGTGTAGGAGAGGGTTTTGTGTTCGTGCAATGTAAGTTTGTTGAGAAATGCAAAATACAAGTACCATCCGACTTACAACCTGCTCGACATACAGCCACTCATACTTACAACCATACCTCTGGCAGTGGGACTGGGTGGGCTGATGCATAAGAGTACACGCCATAAGATAGTTGACCACTGGTTTACTGTGCAAGGCGCCATCTTGGAAAGCTCCCTCATCACTCAGGCAGTCAGGCAGCATCAGTGTGAGTTACCCTACCCTATCAGCAGCAGCATATGGTATTAACTGTACTTTAGACTGAATTGCAAACCGTTTGCATCTCCTCGATATCCTCAAATTCATCTCACCATCGTCATATCCGTCATCCTCACGAAATGCACTGTACACACTCGCTCATTCTCCATGTGTGAGATCACTCTCCCATCTTTTTACAACACTTCACTCTCTATGTCAGCTGCAGTATCACTCCTAAAAAAGTCCACATCAATCAAAAAACAAAAGGCATTTGTTCATCACTCACAATCACAAATTCATGCTTACAGGGCTGGCGCTAGGTCATTTGGTGCAAATGGATCAGCTCGACTGAAACACTTAGGGCCGGAGTTCAAATCCTCGGCTGGCTGAGATGAAGAGCAGAGGAATTTATTTCTGGTGATAGAAATTCATTTCGCTCGGATTCCACAATAAGTAGGTCCTGCTGTTAAGTAACCAATTGGTTCTTAGCCACGTAAAATAAGTGGGCTAGCTTTGTTAATCAGCTCAGTGGTCTGGTAAAACTAAGGTATACTTAACTTCCCCCCAAAAAAACACAGCATGTCCACATTTATTTATTTTAAGTGCAACACTGTAACACAACAACCTTTAGAAGAAGCGCAAACTATTTTTATAATTATATTAATGGTAATATAATAAGTAACACCTCAAGGTGTAGTGCGAATGTTCTGGAAAAAAGTGCAAAACCCAAAAAGCAATGTAAAACAGTTCAGTCAACAGTAAAAATCAAATATAAAAGTTTCAGAGCAAGGAAATTTTGTACTTTACTGTTCGGCTATAGTATTTAGTAACAAAACTCTTTAAAACAATGAACACAATGTGCAAACAAGGCAATCTTAAACAATAAATAGCACTAACATCTCCAATATTCTTTAAAACTTCACACGTCTGGTCTTCCTAGCAGCTAAGGTATCAACGATTTTATCAAATGAAATTTGTTTAGACACTTCCAGATTAATCCTTAATAATTCCAGTCCATTGAGGCGTTCCTGAGACATTGTAGATCCCAAATAAGTTTTAATCAGCTTGAGTTTGGAGAAGCTTCTCTCAGCAGATGCAACAGTCACTGGAGTGGTGACAGCGATGCTCGATGCTATCCACATATTGGGGTATACTTCCTTTAGATTTTTCTCCTCCAGAAAAATCAAAAGTTCAAAGTGTTATCATCTTGCATTTGGGCCAAGTTGGAAAAGATTGCATTTCCACAATAGTTCTTCCACAACTAAGTCCGACCTATCTCCAAAGGTCAGGGTTCTGGTCAGTTCTCTAGCTTGCTTCCCAAGCTCATCAGGTGGCAGTTCAGGGAAGTCTGTGAGCAAAACTAAATTTATTGGCAATTTCACTCATCATTTCTGTTCTCTTTCTCAGTGATGAAATGCACACATGAACAACTGCATTGAAAAATAAACTTCCATTTTCTTCAGTGCATCATTGAGCTGCTGATCGGGAGCCTCATATGAAAAGTGCCTTTTGGTAGTTCAGAGTCTCTTCTGCTTTAGGGCAGCAACCATATTCATCTCGTCGCACATTTCTTTTGCAGAGGATTGGCCATCAGCAAAGCCAGTATTTCTGTAGCTGGCTAGGGAAACCTCAGCTTTTTTCAGTAGGTCCACAGCTACATCCATGTGCATGCTTACTGACTGCAGAAGTTTATTAACGTTCTGAACTTTTGTTAGAATGTCATACCAGACAACAGTGCAAATGCAGAAGCGGTATGAACCTACCTCTTCAGCTAAAGAAGTGAAAACTCGTCAAGTAGCCTCAGTGTAAAGGGTGTGTTCAAGTTTATTATACATATATTTTTATTTATTTATTTTTTAATGTTTATTTTACTCTGTTTCTTTAACCTGTAATTTGGCGCCCCCTCTGGAATTTGACGCCCTAGGCAGCCGCCTTTGTGGCCTTCCTCTAACTCTCCCAAACTCACAACCAAAACCACCTCTTACCAACCACAACGTTTTCTTTTCTGTATCCTACGCTTGCACGACAATAAAAACAATTACTATTTCACCTAAGACAGATCCAGAGCTCCACTTGAGAGTTAAGCAGATCACTCTGCTATTTGCTCAATTTGAGTTTTAGCACAACAAAAACTTTATATATAGGGTAAAGGTGGGATAATAAGCCAACCCTTAAGGAAGAATGCATTCTGGAATTCATAGTTTCTGCAGCAGGATTTTGACAAAGAGTTTCATCGAAAGCTGATGTTACGGCCAATCTTCGATGTGTAACATATCAACTTATCATACCTTTAACTTTATGAAAATGGACTTTTGAATTAAAATGTAAAAAATTGGCGTCTTGCCCCACATGCAGGGTAAACGGCCCTATCTTACCCAATTACACATATCATAAGTATAAAGACAACTTGATCATTCCTTTTATATCAATGTATTCCCTCCTTTTATCACAATTTTTATTTGCACTAAAACATGAATGTAAGAGAATAGGTTCCTTCTTGTGTAAAAATGGAACCAAAAATTTATTTTTTCTAATAATAATATGAACTGTGTACTAGAATAAAAAATAAATTTGACAACATAAAATTAGAAATAATTTATCTTTCCATTTATAAAGACAATTAATGTCTCCTTTTGTTAAAAACATCCATAATAACATAAACATAATGGTGGACTACTCAGTCAAGACTTTGAACAACTGCTGGCTGAAGAACAGAAGGGTACAAGAGGTAAGAATTACTCGAAAAAATAAATAAATAGGGATGTCACAGGTACCGTGGAAATACACGCTTAAAATCAAATTCTACCGTTGACTTGAAAGTATGTCCAATTTAATGGAATTGGCCGAGAAGTTGAAAGAGCCTTTTTGTAAAATGGCAATCAAACATGTCTTTGTTTGGATATGAGCTACAATAACCTCTTAAACTTATCTTGATATTGCTTGGAATCCAATAAAATGACAATTATCATTCAAATGTCATTCCTTTCTATAAGAATTCATATATCATTTTTGAACCTAGAAAGCTGCATCAGATGACTCCATCGTTAAATCGTGTCATGGATTTCTTCTGGTAATGAATAAGGTTATCTGCAATTGCTCTTAAATCTACCTGATACATCTTGACTGGTATACAAACCTCAGTCTTTGTGATGGTAAAGAAATTTCAGTAGCTCTTATTTCCATGCATATCTTCCACATTCTGTTTTGATTTTCTTAATGGATATTACCAGGTTGTAGTAAATGCATCTAATTACTGAAGAAATACTACTTAGAAGATATGAATCAGACAGGTTAATGACACTACCATATGTAACAGCAAGTTTTTTTTTTTCCTTCTCATGATAAAATTATCTTAAATTTAGTATATTTGATCTTCTGGTGACGACGTTTCACTTATTGCCCAAATTTCCCGAGCAGACAGTGTAGCCATATCAACAGGTTTCTATCCGTGTGTCCTTTATTTTGTACGTACAAGGCATGCACTGTTCGGCATCCAGAGGAAACGTCGTTGACATCACTGGCTGAAATGAGAAAGTTCCACATTTTTTCAGATTACATTTTCATTGAGTTTTGGGTCTATGTAGGAAAGCATCCAGTGCTAAATGATGTCTTGAAGGAAATTAAGGACAGTTTTATATTCCTAAACAGTTCTACTACCAAACTTTTAGCTTTATTAGCTGATTTCCTCTGAAGTACAGACGTTCATTCTGATTATTTACTTTCATATTGAGGGTCTGTGTTCTTATAAACAACGAATTTGGTTAAAATGAGTCAGAATAATTTTTGGTCAAAATCCTTTGAAAATATTTCAACACTTCAAGATCAAGAAATATACTTCCACCAAAGTAGATGTGAATAAAAAATATCAATAATGCTTGTGAATTTCAGACTGCTTCACGTCACACTTAAAAGCAGAGTTACAAGGAACAAAACTGACTACTTTTTTGACAAAAACTAGTACTACTCAGGTTCAAACCAACACATATTTGCTTGTTGAAGAAATAAAGGATTTATTGGTGAATTTATCAATCTTTTTCACTATTTTCCGGAAATTTATTGCCTTCCATATTCATTCAAGAAGACTGGGTCTTCATTTGAGGTGAAAAACTTAGAAGACTCATGAGCTTTTACGCAAGCCTTATGATTAGGGCAGATATTCCAGCAACAAAATGGACAGTCCTGAACACTTGACTTTCCGAGTTATAATTCTGTGAAGAATGTGAAATGTCACTTCTTTCTCGAGAACAGTGTAACGTGACGAAAATATCCACTTATAAAATATCTACGATTAAAAATGCTCCATATTTCCGTCGATTAGTCCTTTGCATACAGGAAGGTTACGGCATTATAAAAGGCACTGTATTTTAATCTTACTTAGTGTTTAAGCTGAAGTTTTACTGACATGACTTGTTAATCAAACAAATGAAAGTCTCTGTTCCTGCTTCACATAATATACAAGCTGCTTCGGACCTCTTTTACAGCGTAATAATTATATACCAAATACTGGAAAAATTTATAAAGCAAACATATAACATGCTTTTAAAAAACAATCAGTTTCGGTTTCACAAACGGCAATAGAGCTTAGGAAACATTTGAAAAATTTTGAATCATTACTTACTGAAGGGGGTGAAAAGGATTCAGTCTGCTACGGGCGTATCGCTGTGAACGGGTCACTTCCCTATGCTGAAGAGGCAAAACACTTGATTAACTACTGTTACGTTTAATAACTTCAGAAAGTTACTATACATTCATCATTTTTCATACATATGAACAGCGCAGATTGTATGTGTGTTATAGGTCTTCCACTCCTCCTTCCGCCTAAAACTCCTGGATTATACCCACATTTCACCAGACTATCATCGACCACTCTTTCCACAAGACCAGACCATCTCAGAATACCCTAATCTGTTTACCCTTCTATATAGCTCAACAATTCTCGTCATTCCTGTGTTTTTGTCATGTTGCATTATGTCACAAGCAGTTTGTCTCAACAATTTCAAAATTTCTCTTTTCACTAGCATTTAACATCCAGATTTCACCCCAATACCTTTCTTGTTTTACCTGTTTTGTAACGCCTCTTCTCTCATCCAGCTATCTTTCATAATATTTACACCTAAATTTTTTCATTATTCCTCAGACTGTACCAGTATTCATTGCCGTGTCTCCCTGGTTTCAATTTAATCTTAAAACTTTCTCTTGCTCACATTTACTATGAACTTCCTCCTCTTGTAAACACTTCCAGACTCATTTACCAGTTGCTGCAGTTTCTCTTCACTATCCTCAATCAGCAATGTATTAAATGCAAACATCAACCATTCCACACTCCATTCACAACTCATTTTCTTATTCCACAACTTTGTCCATTCTCTAACTTCTCACATCGCTGTCTATAAAGATATTGAGCAACTACAGAGACAATAACACACCCTTGTCTCTGACCCATTTTTACACCGAACCAGTCACTCTTCCGTCTACATATTCTAACACTCTTCAGGAAAACTTTTATTCACCCTCAATACCTTATCTTTTATGCCAAAGTCTGGAGTTCTTACACTCGTGTAGGCCCCAAGATAGGACGAAAGAGAAATGTTAAGTGTAGGATTAACAGCACTGATTTTTTTACACACACACACACATATATATATATATATATATATATATATATATATATATATATATATAATATATATTATATATATATATAATATATAATATATATATATATATATATATATATATATATATATATATATATATTATATCACATATAAGGAGCCTCATGGCACCAGTTGGTTACAGCAGCAGCTTCGACTTCAGAGGTCTGTGGCAGGTTTGCCGACTGATCAGGAGAGGCGGACACTTTGCTATCCGTGTAGACACCCTGGATTATGTAATGTAATCAACGGATAGGTTTGTTAAAAAAAGCAAATGGGTGTTACAGATTAAATACACACAAAAACAAAGCCCACTCCAACATCTAAAAACATAACAAACATCACACGTCTCGGAACTCTCGGCCTACCCGCGCAACAACAACTCGCTGCTGGGAGAAGAGTTAGGTCTGTATGATACATGTAACATACGCTACCGGGGTCTAAGCGATGTCAGGCAGGGCAGCCGATCGAGACTACGGTCTACCCCAAAGCCAAATCAAAAGTCCTTCAAAGAAGGCATCGTGCTTACACCCATACAAAAATGGGAAAAAAGCACGTTAAAAGATGAAGAAGAAGATATAGTATATCACATATATACATTTATACATACAAATATATTATATAATATATGTGTGTGTGTGGTTTAAGTGTGTATACATAATTATATACAAACATCTTGAGTGATCACTTACGTGAACTTGTCACAGCACTTGAGATTGGGAGGGGTACCGCACCAGTTGTCACAAGCTAAAAGTATATAAAAAAATGCTTTTTAATACATGAGCCTTTGCCTATAATGTAAATCAAGTAAATCTATACGATGTACTATAAAATTTAGGCTAAAGGCCAAGCGCTGGCACCTATGAGGTTATTCAGCGCTGAAAGGGAAATTGAGAGTAAAAAGCTTTTAAAGGTGTAACAGGAGGAAAACCTCGCATTTGCACTATACAACAATTTTCAGGAAGAAATTGTGAACGAAACTGCAATAAAAGGAATGAAAGGGGCTACATCTATGGGCCGAAGGGACTGCAAAGAACCTTAAGTGATGCCTACAGTGCACCACTTGTGGTGCTCTGACGGGCAGTAAAGCTACAGACACAAACCCTCTGACTACAGTATTCGGAATCTTTTTCGGCCATAATACATTTGTCTTTAATCTTTAAATTAATGCTGCTACTATTATTCAACATATGTACTTCTTAACAAGCGGCAATCCTAACTGCCATTAACTTGCTAAAAAAAAAAAACTCCAAAAATGGAATATTTGTATAAGGAATGGAAAATATGTTGAAAAAGAACAGTATGTACATACGTTAGTATAAATAATTAAAGTTGCATTGTTAATTTTATATAATATATTCCATGCATTCATCTGTTCCAAAAGAAAATAAAAAATTAGCTGAACGAACTTCCTTAAAATACAGATGTCCGTGTAAAAAGAAAAATCGGAATTGGAAAGCAAAGCACAGAGCATAACAAATTAATATAGATAAATAGACCATCACAATAAATATTACTTGAATAAAGTAGCCAAGAAATGATTCAAGAAATTGAATGCACATGGAGACTGTCGTGACAAGTGAGATCATTTTAGCCCACTGTTTAAAATTGGCTATTCTTTCATTTACTCGACGTTCTACGTCACAATGGTAATTTGCAAGCCACAAATCTATACTCGAATTAAACCTTGCAAAAATGATCACTTTTCCTTTCGATTTACACTGCTTGGTTTACATAACCGCTTCTCATTTCAAATAACAAAGGCTGAGATAGATGCCACACGCTTCAGTTATTTTTATATTTAGATCAAGCAATCGGCCTACTCGAGCAATTTATGCTTACCCTGCTGGCAGCACCACTGCCCAGGTTTTACGCCACACCACTTGATGCATGCCATTCGAGCTGTGCGATGCTGGACTTGGGTGGACGACACCACGGAACACACAATCATTGCCAGTATCAGAAAGCGACAGCTAACCTGTTTATGAAAATTCAAGGTTGAACGTTTAATTTTCTTCCACTTTGTGACTGTCATGTTAGTTTACTGTATATGCACGACAATGGCTTCAAAATAAGTCTTGTACTACAAGCCTAAGAGATGGAATTAAATAACAAATTATTCCATTACCATTTTGGATGACCAAGAGAGGAGAGTAGAAGAAGATTCTGCAGTCAGTCGAAATCAGCCAGGTACCGAGAGCCCAGACGCTTCTCCGAAGACTTGTCGTGGTCTCCTCGATCTGCGTTTTATATAGGCCGAACCCGATCTCCTAACCGACGTCACCCATTCACTTACTCTTTGAGGAATTATTTCATTTACTGATAAAATTTATCGTAGAGTTGCTCCATGGGTACGCATTTGCTCTACCACTAAATGTATAATCCTATTAAAAAAATTATTGGCACTTTGAAAAGGTGTGCTTTTGGAGAATAAAAAATAAACATTGGCAACTGCACCGTCAACTGACTCTTCCTAAACAACGCTCTCGCTGCTCTATTATACTTGGCACGATGCAATTCCAAAATCAACGTACATTACTTAAAATAGTGCAGCAACACTCGAGGTTGCGAACATACTGATAAAAACAAACACTTCCACGCAGTGACCTGCAAACTTTATTATGTCTATTTAATACTAAATATAAATGTGAAACCAAAATGGCTTATTCGAACGACAGTAACAATGAAACCGCGAAAAACTGCTTGTGAAAAAAAATAAATCCTAGATATTGCACCCAATGAATAACACTACATAAACATAAGTACCCCACAAATTCTTGTACTATTATATATGGAAATACTTTAGCAACCAAACCCATCCTAAAAGGATATTTGCTGTCGTAGAAATGCATTGTTGCATGTTTGTGCATAAGCGATTGTGTCCATATTGCTGAGTCATTAGCTAGTTTATCCATCACTTGAAGAACAGTGCAAACACGGAATTAGCAATTGTCGTTATTTCACCATTAGCATCTGTTTACTATCCTTGTATGTCAAAAGGGTAAATATCAGCGAATATTTGCAAGCCCTCCTGTTTCCCGGTTGAGTACGGAAGAGCCGTTTGAAATGGTGGTGATAGATTGTTTGTCATTACCTGTGTGTAAGAGTGGGAATGTGGGACTGGTTTATGTGGATGATCACCTAAGCAAGTTCACTTATGCAATACCATAAACTCCCTAGGGAATTTGAACCATTATTCTATCAAAGATATGTAGATATCTGACACAATTTTAATCTTCAGAGAAGTCGAACATACCCACAGATTCCTTGAATATTTAAATGCACAACATCCAAAAATGAAATTCACATGTGAAATTGAAAATAACTCCACACTTGACACCACCATTCCTAGAGAAAACAACACTTTTTCTACTTCAGTTCACAGAAAGTCCACACATACTGGTCCAGGTCTTAATTTTTAGGCTTTTCACCTCTTCTCTACAAAATAAGTAGCGTAAAGACTTTTCAACCGAGCATACAATATCAGTTCCAGCTTCATCAGATTTGATCAGGAGACTCAGTAGAACTACGTTTGTTCTAATTCATTTACAATCACTTTGTTTCAAAAAGTTCTTAGATCCTTTCTCAATAAGATCATCCGACAAGTCCCAAATTTTAATATATCAACGGAACAGTAGATATATAAAACTTCCATACTTGGGAACCCTTAGCTTTGAAATACGAAAGAACCTTCGCAACATAGTAAGAAATGCCTACCCACAAATATAGTTTGTTTGCTCTTACCTAAGCAAGCAGGAACCACTGCCTGTTGGCTATGTTCATGTGTTATTTATCAGTTTGATTGTCCCGACTGTAATACCGGGTATATTGGTAGCTGCAATTGTTGGTAACGCAGAATTTCTGAGCACGTGGGGAGGAGCATCAGAACAGGGTTTCCACAAGCAAAACCATCACACTCAGCTATTAGAGAGCGCTCCCAGCAGCAAGACCACAGTTTCTCTCAACAAGACTTCAAAATCCTGTATAAACTAATAGACAAACTGAACCTTCTCATTACAGAATCTCTTTGCATTAGGAGAATGAAACGAGAACTAATTGGTAATGTACTACCTATTCAGCTGTTCATTAAATATCATCGTACCTACTTCCAATTTTTCAGGTGTTTTAGATGTTGTCTATTTTCATCTTCCTTTTCTTTATATTGGTGACGACTGTCAATCTATTACAACTAGCTAACTGCTTGTTTTGGATGAACATGTCTATTTTTTTTTTTCGTTTAGTGCATTCTGTTACTGTAAATATTTGATACTTGTCATACCTCATGCCTCTTATGTGCTATTACCTTTGTATATCTAATATATCTGTGTATGAAAATTAAAATTGTTTAGGTTTTATATTATTATGATTGATCATTATTTCAAAAATTTTCACGTCTCAACCTGATGATGGGGGCAGAACATACCCGAAAGTTGCTAATAAGAATAAAGATAGTGATATGGAATTCAGCACTGGCGTTCTTGTTCCTGAATATGCATATATATACTGTATATATATATATATATATATATATATATATATATATATATATATATATATATATATATATATATATATATATATATATACATATACTGTAATATATATATATATATATATATATATAATATATATATATATATATATATACGAGTATATATACTGTATATATATAATATATATATATGTGTGTGTGTGTGTGTATGTGTGATAGACACTTACACACATATATACAGAGAAAGATAGATAGCGTGAATACACTGCAATTCTTTTTTCCTCGGTCAAATCGTCGGCGTTTTCCTTGAATGCAGCCTCGGGCGAAATACAAGGATGACGCAAGATGATACACGATTACCTCGGAGCCAGGTATAGAGAATTTAGACGTTGGTTCAGAGAACAAAACCGACGTTAACCGGATTTTACAATAATAAGGAGGCACGCAGCGAGTGCTGGTTTTTCCTTATGTAATTGTTTTTATATAATGTTAATTTTCATGCGCAACGAATTGCCTTCATTTATTTGGTAAATAAACTAGCCTACACGAGTATGTAGTTTTTTCGTTTTGCTTATTTGCGTGATGAATTATATTCCTCTTTTTTTAATTATCAGTATGTTTAATTCAGCTGAAATGTTTTGAAGCTGTGGTAAATACAGAGATAGCAGACGGATGCTAATGGTGAAATAACGACAATTGCTAATTCTGTGTTTGCACTGTTCTTCATGTTATGGATAGACTAGCCAATAACTCAGAAAAATATGGCCACAACCGCTTATGCACAAACGTGCAACAAAGCATCTCTATGACTGCAAATATCCTTTTATGGGTGTGGTTGCCAGAGTAGTTTGCATATATAATAGTGCAAGAGTTTGTGGAGAATTTGTGTTTATGTAGTGGTGTTATTCAGTTGATACAATATCTGGGAGTTAATTTTTTTGCAAGCTTTTTTTTTTACGGCGTTATTATTGCTGACGTTTGAATAAGCCATTTTTGTTTCACATGTGTTTATATTGAAAATCACGTAAACATGAGGAAGTTTCCAAGTTACGGCATGAACCTTTTTTTCCGTCAGTATGCTCTTAGTCCTCGAGTGTTTGTCCACCATTTTCGATAATTTACGTTGACTTCGGAATTGCATTGGAGAGCCAAAGGAGTAGCGAGAGCGTTATCTCGGAGGAGTCAGTTCACGGTGCAGTTGCCAATGTTTATTTTTTATTATCCAAAAGCACACCTTTTCAAAGTGCCAATAATTTCTTGAATAGGATTATGGCTTTAATGATGTGGCAGATGCGTTTTCAGGAGGCGATTCTACAATAAATTTTATAAGTAAATGAAACATTCTCAATTAGTAAGTTAGTGACGGCAACCGCGCTGAGAAACGGGTGAATTCAGCTACGAGATCGGGTTCGGCCTATATAGGACGCAGATCGAGGACCACCAGGACAAGTCTTTGGAGAAGCGTCTTGGCTCTCGTTACCTCGTTGATTCCGACTGATTGCAGAATCTTCTTCTACTCTCCTTTCGCTTGGAACATCCAGAATGGTAATGGATTAATTTGTTATTTAATTCCATCACTTAGGCTTGCAGTACGAGACATATTTTGAAACCAGAATCCTGCAGATAGACAAAGTCACACAAGTGAAGGAATTTGAAAGTTTATCCTTGAATTTTCCTAAACAGGCTAGCTGTCGCCTTTTGATACTGGCAATGATTGTGTGTTCCGTGATGTCTTCCACCCAACTCGAACACCGCACAGCTCGAGGGGCATGCGTCAGGTGGTGCGGTATACCACCTAGGCGGTGGTGCTGCCAACCGGGTAAGTATAAATCGCTTAAGTAGGCTGGTTTCTTGATGAAAATATAGAAATAACTGAAGCGTGTGGCATCTATCTTAGCCTTCGTATTTTTGAAGTGGTAAACGGTTATGTAAACCAAGCAAAGTGTAAATCGAAAGGAAAAGTGATAGTCTTTGCAAGGTTTTATTCAACTATAGATTTGTGGCTTGCCAATTACCATTGTGATGTAGAATGTTGAGTAAATTAAAGAATAGCCAATTTTAAACTGGGTTAAAATGGCCTCACTTGTCACGACAGTCTCCAGTTGCATTCAATTTCTTGAATAATTTCTTGGCTACTTTATTCAAGTGATATTTTTTATTGTGATGGTTTGTTTATCTATATTTATTTGTTATACTCTGTGCTTTGCTTTCCAATTCCGATTTTTCTTTTTACACAGACATTTGTATTTTAAGGAAGTTCGTCCAGCTAATTTTTAATTTTCTTTGGGAATAGAACAATGCATGGAATATATTGTATAAAATTAACGATGTAACTTTATTTATACTAGTGTATGTACATATTGCTCTTTTTCAACATATTTTCCTTTCCTTATACAAATATTCCATTTTTGGAGGCCTTTTTTTTTAGCACGTTAATGGCAGTTTGGAGTGCCGCTTGCTAGTTGGACAATAGTACCAGGATTAATTTAAAGATTAAAACCAAATGTCTTTTGGCCGAAAGAGATTCCGAATACCGTCTGTAGCCTTACTGCCCGTTGGCGAGTAGATCCGTCAGAGCACCACAAGTGGTGCACTGTAGGCATTACTCAGGGTTCTCTGCAGCATCCCTTCAGCCCATAGATGTAGCCCCTTTCATTCCTTTTACTGTAGCTTCGTTCATATTCTCCTTCTTCCGTTTTACTTTCCACCTTCTCCTGAAAGTTGTTGTATATAAAATGCCACTGCGAGGTTTTCCTTCTGTTACACATTTAAAAGCTTTTTGCTCTCAATTTACCTTTCAGCGCGTGGCCTTTAGTCTAAATTTTATATTCCATTCGCATAACGTTACTTGCTTTACATTATATGCAAAGGCTAATGTATTGAAAAAATATTTATTTTTTTTTTATACTTCCAGCTTGTAACAATTGGTGCGGTACCCCTCCCAATCTCAAGTGCTGTGACATCACGTAAGTGATCACTCAAGACGTTTGTGTATATGTATAGACACTTAAACCACACACACACACACATATATGTATATATACATATATATATATATATATATATATATATATATATATATATATATATCTATATATATATATATATATATATATATATGTGTGTGTGTGTGTGTGTATGTATATGTGTAGTATGTAAAAACAGCAGTGCTGTTAATCCTACACTCAACATTTCTCTTTTCTCCTATCTCGGGGCTTACGTGAGAGGCAGAACTCCAGACTTTGGTATAAAAGATAAGGTACTGAGGGTCATTAAAAGTTTTTTTTCTGAAGAGTGTGTCCGAATATGTGGACGGGAGAGTGACTGGTTCGGTGTAGAAATGGATCTTAGACAAGGGTGTGTTATTATCTCTGTAGTAGCTCAGTATCTTTATAGATAGTGATACAAGAAGTTAGAGAATGGACAAAGTTGTGGAATAAGAAAATGAGTTGTGAATGGAGTGTGGAATGGATGGTGTTTGCACTTAATACAGTGCTGATTGAGGATAGTGAAGAGAAACCTCAGCAGCTGGTAAATGAGTCTGGAAGTGTTTACAAGAAGTTGATAGTAAATGTGAGCAAGAGTAAAGTTTTAAGATTAAATTGAAACCAGGGAGACAAAGCAATGACCACTGATATAGTTTGAGGAAGAATGGAGGAATTTAGGTTTAAATAGGACGAAAGATAGCAGGATGAGAGAAGAGATGATTTACAAAATAGGTAAAACAAGAAAGGTATTGGAGTGAAATTTGGGTGTTAATTGCTAATAAAAGCAAAAATGTTTAAGTTATTGAGACAAACTGCTTGTGCCGTACACAGCATGACAAAAAAAAAAATTGAAACGATGAGAAATGTTGAGATAAACTGAATGGTAAAAAGGTCAGGGTATTTTGAGAGTGTCTGGTCATTTGGAAAGAGTGGTCAATGCTAGTCCGGGAAATGTGGGTATAATTCAGAAGTTTTAGGAGGAAGGAGGAGTGGAGACCTATGTACATACATACAATCTGCACTTGTTAGTACATTCGTATCGAAGAGAATAAATATATAGTGGCTTTAAGATACTATTTCACTTAACAGTAGCTAATCGGTTTTTTCCTTTTCAGCATTGGGAAGTGACCCGTCGACAGCCATACGGCCGTAGCAGACTGAAGCCTTTTGGACTCCTTCAGTAAGTATGCAGGATTTTTAAAATGTCTAGATCTAGTACCGTTTGTAGACACTAAAACTCTTTAAATTTGTAAGTGATATTATATATTTACTTTGTAATTTTTTCAGTATTTGGTATATCATTGTGAAGTTATAAAATACATTCACAGCGGCTGATGCTTGTCTGTCATAAAAAGTAGGAACAGAAACCTTCAGATGTTTGACCAACAAGCCATGTCAGTTAAATTTTGAGATCAGGATAGAGCACATTTTACAGTGCCGTAACTTTCCTATGTGCACAGGACTGATCGACAGAAATATGGAACATTTTCGCCTCTAGATATTTTATAAGTGGATATTTTCGGCATGATGCATAGATCTCCGAAAAGATGTTTTTAATTCTTCACAGATGCTTCACAGAGGCATAGTCAAGTGGTTAGGACTGTCCATTTTGTTGCTGGAACAGCTGCAGCTGCCAGAATCATAAGGCTCGTGTTGACGTTCAAGAGTCTCTGAGGATTTTAACCTTAATTGAAGACCTAAGAATTCATGAGTGGATATGCTTGACCATACATTTCCGTAAAATAGAGAGAAAAAGACTGATAAATTCATCAATAAATTCTTTATTTCTTCATAAAGCTAATGTATGATGACATGAACCCGTGAACAGAAAGTAATTTTTGTCAGAAGAGTAGACATATGAATCAAATTGCACTTTTTATAGCTCTACTTTTAAGTGTGACGTGATGCAATCATCAATTCACAAACATTATTGATATTTGTTTGATCACTCCTGATTCGTTTGAATTACATTTCATTGATCTTGATCGTGTTAAGGTACTGTATTTTCTAAGGATTTTAACCAAAACTGATTTCGAACTCAGTGAAATTCGTTGTTCATAAGACTACAGACCCTCAGTATTTAAGTAAATAAACAATTACAATGAACGTTGGCAAATCAGAAGGCATCATTCGCTAAAACTCAAAGTTAGTATTTAGAGCTATTCAGAGACACAAAATGTCTGTACTTTCCTTCAAGATTTCATTTAGGTACTGGATGCTTTCCTACATAGGACCAAACTCAATGGAAATGTAATCTGAAAAAATGTGAAACTTGGCCATTTCAGCACGTGATGTCGGCGACGTTTCCTCTGGCTGCCAAACACTGCGTGAATTATACGCGTATACAATAAAGGACATACGGACAGCAAATCTGCTGATATGGCTACATCGTCTGCTCGGGAAATTTGGGCAATAATTTGAAACGTCGTCATCAGAAGATCAGTTATATTAGATATAAGATAATTTTAACGTGAGAAGGAAAAAAATTGCTGTTACATAAGATAGTGTCATTAACCTGTTTGATTCTTATCTTCTAAGTGATATTTCTCCAGTAATAAGATGCATTTGCTACAACCTGGTAATCTCCATGAAGAAAATCAAAACATAATGTGGAAGATATACATGGAAGTAAGAGTTATGGAGATTTGTTTACCATCACAAAGATTCTGTTGCAAAAGAGCTTTTTATGCCAATCAATCAAGATGTATCAGGCGGATGTGAGAGCGATTGCAGATAATCTTATTCATTACCAAAAGAAATCCATGACACGTTTACCGATGGAGTTATCCGATGCAGCTTTCTGATATTAGAAAGTAACTTAATGAATCCTGATAGAGAGGAGTGGTATTTTGATGAGACTTGTCAGGTTTTTGGATTCCAGGAAATATCAAGTTAAAGAGGTTATTGTAGCTCACATCCAAGCAGGAACATGTTTGATAATCATTTTGCTAAACGTTCCTTTCAACAAGTGGCTAATTCCATTAAAATTGTCCCTACCTTTGATTTACTTTCAAGTCGAGATTAAAAAATAATTTAAAATGTGCATTTCCACGTTACCAGTGATATCCCTGTATGTTTTTTTTTCGAGGAATTCTTACCTCTCCTGCAACCCTCTGTTCTTCAGCCAGCAGTTGTTCGAAGTCGTGATTGGGTAGTCCGCCATTCTTGCCATTTTCTTCCAGCCATCTTGCTTTTCTCTCTTCACGCTCCATTTTCTCTTTGTAGAGAGCTTTCACCTGTCAGGTTCACTATAAATTTGTGATACATTCAGTAACCGAATTTCACGGAAAAATGAGGGAGAATTTAAATTGATATTCAGTTTGACATTCTCATAGCCCGAAGGTTTTGTTCACAATGACGTGAAGAAAATTTTCTTCTTATTGAGAGAATGCGGCTGTTGTAGATAGAGAAGGAAAGGAAAAGTTTCTGCAAATATAAGTAAATAAATAAAACCAAATCGCTCTTATTCTGATGGAGCTAAACCCACCCATTACAAAGAAAAAGTCTATTCCATTTTAATAAAAACAAAAAAACTTCCTTGTAAACGAAAAGTCACGTTTCCGTTTTTGGGGGGAATAAGGGAAGAATTTGTGCCCTAATGGCTACATTGGCCCCGTTTCACGGGAACCTGCCCTAATACCACACATACAACCACCTCACCTTTTCTAACGTCAAATCACCTTCCCTTTGGGACCACTGACAGTCCTGAGCACTCTGCCAGAAGGTTCGCTGATGATTTGTTCACGTTTTCGTCCGGGATGTGAAGACCTTGGAAGCGTTCCACTTGGGGACCGAAAACCTCACGCTCTATGTCCCACTTCCCTCCTCTTCCTCTTCCTCTTCCTCTTCATTGACGTCATTTTCGTTCTTCATTTTGCCTTCTATCTGGTGCATAAAAAACGAAAGTGAGCAGAAACTATGTATGGAACATTAGATAGTGATAACATACTGAACATTCTAATTCAAGAATGAAATTACAAACAGAAAGAAAGAAATTCATTTTTGAGGAGGAAACTCATCAGGGGCAAGGAGTGGCTTCGATATTATGTACACGCTACTTCAGGAGTACAAGCCCGTGCTGGCATAAAGCCATTTCAGTTTCCAATTTCAGTTCTGTAGCCTGTTGTTTGGGTAACGCCAGGAAGACCACACCAGGTCTGTTATTATCTTTAGCACTTTACTACATTTCAGGTTGATTTACCTTAAGCTAAATCAACCAACACCTTCAGTCACGAGCAGCAGCTTGTTTACTATGTACGTATAGTTACGTAAGGTAGAAGGTAAGCGTAGTATAAAGGTGCAATGTGTTTCCACATTTTTGTGTGATAGTCTACGGGTGATAAATTCCACTTGTAGATTTTGCGTCATCCAACCAGGGGCTGTATATCTCATCATTAGCCCCTGTATAAATATGCAAAATGAAAGTACTTTTGCCTAACCTGGACGGCACGTGAGGCCCCTAGGGTCGGACTTGCCGCCTCAAACTTCCATTTTGTTCATCTGTACAGAGAACAGTAAGGGTAGCCCGATGTGACGACATATGATTGTATTAATCATAAGGGACGACATAATGAATATAATAAATCAATCTATAAAAATAAAACTGCGACTTCACAAGAGTATTTTGAAAATATTATTAATAAGTTAGATTAAAAGATCGATTATTGACAAGCTATACCTGTAGTAAAATGAGGGTCTTGCTTTTATCTGGCCGGATCAGGGTTGTGACACTTCAAAACTAATTCAGCGATACTACATATTCAAACTCAGTAGCCTGACGGCACTGTCCGGTCATTAATTATACCAATATCATCACCTAACGGGCAGAGAGTGTGCTAAGTGCCGACGGACTTTCAAATTGTCCTTCGGTCTGTGTGAAAATCGCTCTCATAAGATAAAGAATTATTTATTCTCGGATTTGTTATCCCGTGATGGTCATCCAAGAAAAATGATAGTAACAAGCATGTCGTAAAAACTTAAATGATTTTTTCCTCTCTTTACTCAAGAAGCACTTTGAGGAAATTTCTTAGTTTCTGTGTTGTTTTCGATTGCTCAGATCCGATATTGTTATCTTCGCAAAAGCGTAGTTTGTGGTTTTGAAAACAGAGATAGGGGCTATCGAAAGATACAGTCCGTTATTACTCAGCTATTTAATAGATAATGATTTATTGTCTTATTTTCAACATATTATATTTTAAAAATTAGTTAATTATTAAATATAATAATTTCATATTCATCCCATTACAGAGTAGACCGAGATAAGATATAAACTGCTGAAATATGGCTCCCAGTAGTCAGACATCCGTCATCAGATGATGTCAGACCAGTTAATTAAAAGGAGACCTGTGTAGGTCAAATGGTAGCGCCCTGGCCTTTCATTTGAGAGACTGGGGTTTGGTCCCGATGTGAAGCAGAAATGTATGTATATATATACACATATATATATATACATATATGTATGTGTGTGTATATAGTATTTATTAGCTACAATGCCCTCTTAACTTCTCGATTTCCTCACATTCTTGAAACACTTGTCACTGCTAAGCGTAGATCCAAATGAACAAATAAATCAAGGCCATGAAGAGAATAATTGACAGTGGTACGACACCTACGAATTCGGACGAGAGGATTTCCTTACGTGTCTACTAGCCCCGAACCTAGTCGGAACCCTTGCAATGCAGACTAGCATGGCCAACCGTACAGAGATGTGGGAGTTGACCAGCGTAGTTTGCAAATATAAATGAACCGAAGGGACATATCAAGCCCTCAGCAATGGCGATTGCAAGCTCACTGCAACCAAGGGGTAATATTTCAACACTGTGTAGACCACCATGACCATAAGTAAGTATATCTTAGTTTTACCAGACCACTGAGCTGAGTAACAGCTCTCCTAGGGCTGGGCCGAAGGATAAGATTTATTTTGCGTGGCTAAGAACCAATTGGTTACTGCAGCAACGGGACCTACAGCTTATTATGGGAATCCGGAACCATTATAGAGAGAAATGAATTTCTATCACCAGAAATAAATTCCTCTAATTCTTCATTGTCGGGCCGAGATCAACTCGGGCCTGGCGGTGCAGCCCACAACTCTGACTGACGTCCAATGAGGAACTACCATGACCATAAGCCTACACTATAAGAATTATTAGAAAGCACAGAGATTGTGCATAGAGAAGCCCAGTTCCACAGATTGCAAATGGCAGTAGCTGTTAGTATAAATCAACAACGGCACGCGCTAAATATACAGAGGGCAACACTGACTTCATCCTCCCTTCTTCAAGGAACCACGGGACATCCGTGAGAATCCAAAGAGAAACATGAGCGACAGGACACCCCGGGACACGTATACTGACAACAAAGCAAACCAAGACAATCGGCCAGAGGCGGGAATCACTCCCTTGGCTGAAAGCTGCAGCATAGGAAGCATCCTAAGGCGCACCAGAAATGCCTGTGCTGCCACCCAGACAGCCAACGAGAGAGTGAGACTTGCCAACCAATAGAAATTCATTACCCCAATGACATCATGTAGGAAATTCAAATGTCCACAGGCAGTAATAAAAGGCTTGTATGTCGATTTATAATCCTTTCCTGATGACGCCGCCGAGAGAGGTGGAGAAACGATCTGTCGTTTAAATAAAGGAGAAGTAAACGGAAAGAATCTTGAATAATGTGTATCAAATAACATCTTTTCATGCGGGGAATCATTCTATAAAAAAAAAAAAAAAAAAAAATTCGGGTGCCGTATGGGCAGCCCTTCAAGTAATGTTTTAGCCAGTCTGTACATGGAATATTTTGAAACTGTAATAATAAATGCAGTAAAACCTAAAGACATGCTATGGACGAGATATGTAGATGATATCTTAACATTTTGGGATAATAAGGGGAGCAATTTCAATGAATTTCTTTCAAAGTTAAATGCAGTAGTGCCTAGTATCAAATTTAAAGTTGAATGGGAAACAGACAACAAAATTCCTTTTCTTGACGTTTTAATAATTAGAGACACGACGGAATACAAATTTACCATATACAGAAAACCAACTTTCTCTGTCATACATCCATTTTTATAGCTATCATGACATGTCTATCAAGGTTGACGTAGCCAGCGATTTATTCTTAACAGCCTTGCGAATTTGCTCCCTGGATTTCCTGGAAAAGGAAACTGAATTAATCTGTAAGTAGCTATCATCTCTAAAATACCCTGACCATACAATTGAAAAAGCTATTCACAAAGCAAACACTATTTTCTACCGTCCTCCCCATAACAAGACCAGAGAGACGCCCAGCAACAAAATCAAAATCCCACACCTGGACAGGATTAAGAAGTTGACACAGACGCATGGAAACTCTAACCCTTTTGCTTTTACCTTCCAAATACCTTAGCCAAATCCCTGATTAACGTCCAACAAAAGCCAGTCCCCAAAAGACACAGGAGTCTACGTAATCCCTTGCCTCGATTGTGACCAATCTTATATCAGCTTTACAGGCAAATCACTCCCCCAGAGATTAATGCAACATAAACATTCAGTTAGGTACGGACAGCAGAGCTGAGCTGTTTTTAACCACATAAATAACCATAATCACAGAATAAACTGGAATATGTCTCATATAATTTATAGCTGCAATTGTCGGTTCAAAAGCCAGATGGTGGAATCAGCTTTGATTAAACAAATAACACCGTGAATCTTTCAAGAGGTGCGTGGGATTCTGATATTATAGACAAAATCTTCCTCCAACCAGCGATTAAGAAGATTAAAGAGAATTTGTCAACTGGAATGACGTAGCGGCTGACCAATGGACCCTCTGATATAATACGCTTTTCTGTCTTTTTCTCATTCACTATTTGCCTGAGGAGAGAGACATTTTGGTCTCTGAAATAACCTTATTTTCCACATTTTTTGCGTTTGTATGGGCTCCTTATATTATACACACACACACACACACACACACATATATATATATATATATATATATATATATATATATATATATATATATATATGAAATTTTTATCACAATCCGTGATTTATATAATCAATCATAGGCTAAATGTCCTTAATATCAGAAATTACGCTACCTCGGGTATATCTCCGTTGGAGAATTGTCATGAAGGGGAATTTATATAAGTGATAAATGAATTGGAATCGTGGGGACACGAACCCATGACAAAAGCCTATTCAGTGACTCCAGTTGACGTAAAACCACTGAGCCATCACGATTCCAGATTCATTTATCACTTATATAAAATTCCCTTCATGACAATTCAACGGAGATATACTGAAGTAAAGTGGAATTTCAATATTAGCGACATTTGTAGTTTCATGATTATATATATATATATATATATAGTATATATATATATATATATATATATATATATATATATATATATATAAATATATATATATATGTATGTATATAGACATACATACACACACACACATATATATATACATATGTATATATATATATGTGTATATATACATACATACAGTATACATATAGGTAAGTAGAGAGATAACGCGGTTCTTTTCTTGCTAAGATTGTTGGCGTTTTCCTTGAATGCAGCTTCGGGCAAAATACAAGGATGACCCAAGATGATATACGATTTACTCGGAGCTAGGTCTAGAGAATTTCAACTTTGATTCAGAGAAAATAAAACCAACGTTAACCGGTTTTTATAATAATAAGGCAGCTCGCAGCAAGTGCTAGATTTTTGTTATGTACTTGTTTTTATATAATGTTGATTTTCACGCCCAATAAACTGCCTTTATTTTATTAGGTGTCATGTAGACAGAAAGATGTTTCCAAGTTACTGCATGGAACTGTTTGTTTTTAATTGCTAGGTTCGTAGCCTTGAGTATTTGTGCAATATTTTAGGTAATTTACGTTAATTTTGAATTGCATTGGACGAAGTTAAACGAGTAGTGAGAGTCTGGGAGGAGTCAGCTCGAAATCAGTTGCCAGTGTTTATTATTTATTAGTATCCAAAAGCACACCTTTTCCAAAGTGCCAGTAATTTCTTGAACAGGATTATACCTTTAGTTATGTAACAAATGCGTTTGCCTGAAGCAGTTGTACGATAGATTTTAACGAGAAATTAAATCATTCTCAATCAGTAAGTGAACGGTCACCGCGCTAAGAAATGTGTGACATCGCTTATGAGATTGGGTTCGGCCTATATACAACGCAGATCGAGGAGATCAGGACAAATCCTGTGAGAGGCGTCTTGGTTGTCGGTTGGTCGTTGATTCCGACTAATTGCAGAATCTGCTTCTACTCTCCTTGCGCTTGGAACATCCAAAATGGTAATGGATTAATTTAGAATTTAATTACGTTTCTTAGACTTGTAGTACAAGACTTGTTTTAACAAATGCCTGGCAGATAAACTAACACTGCCGGTCGTAAAGGTGAAGGAAATTGAAAGTTAAACCTTGAATATTCATAAACAGGTTAGCTGTCGACTTCTGATACTGGCAATGATTGTGTGTTCCGTGATGTCTTCCACCCAAGTCTACCATCGGACAGCTCGAGGGGCATGTGTTAACTGGTGTGGCAAACCTCCTAACCGGTGGTGCTGCACTTCGGTGGGTCGTAAGTATGATTCTGCCGTAGTTCCTGATATCTAATTACTGTTGTTGGGCGATAAAGTCTTTGCAAGGTGTAATTCCGCTACAGATTTGTGGCTTCAAAATTAGCATTATTATGTAGAATGTCGAGGAAATGAAGGATTAGCGAATGTTGAACAATAGTTTAACAAGGTTACACTTGTCACGACAGACTTCATGTGCATTCACTTTCTCGAGTCATTTCTTGGCTACTGTAATTAAGGATATATCGATTTTGATGGTTTGCTTATTTGTATTTATTGCTTATGCTCTTTACTTTGCTCACCATTGCCGATTTACATTTGTATTTTAAGGAAGTTCGCTTAGCCCGTTTTAATTCTGTTTGAGAATATACGAAGGCATGGGATAGATTGTGTACCGTGTACTTCCGGCAATAACTTAATTCGTGTATGTAAATATATATATATATATGCATATTGCTCTCTTTCTACAAATGACCTTTGTTTTTCTTATATGAACAATCCATTTTTGGAAGGCTATTTAGCAAGGTAATGGCATTTTCGATTGCCGCTTATCAATAAGTGCTTATGTTGGCTAATAATAGTAAAATTAACTTAAGGATTAAAATAAATTGATTTTACCCTACTTTTCTGGTCATAAGAGATTCTGAACACTGTAGTCAGTGGGTTTGTGTCTGTAGCGTTACTTTACATAATACGCAAAGAATAATGTTTTGAAATAATAATTTTTACTTTCAGTTTGTGTCCGTTATTGTGGTAGCTCTCCTATCTTTATTGTGTGACGGCCCGTAAGTGATCTTTCAAGATGTTTGTGTATATGTATATATATATATATATATATATATATATATATATATATATATATATATATATATATATATATATATATATGTGTGTGTGTGTAGATATAAAACATATGTGTAGATTATATATATATATATATATATATATATATATATATATATATATATATATATATATATATATATTATATATATATATATATATATATATATATATTATATATATATATATATATATATATATATATATATATATATATATATATATATATATATATATATATTTACTAACAGGACTTCATTGAAACTGATGGTATCTAGCCGAGTTATTTATTCAAAATGGTAATTTAATAGAAAAAAAATAACTCCGCTAGTTTCAATGAGGTCTTGTTAGTAATTGTATTAATGCACAGAACAATTGTGTTAGTGATAAAGTTAGCACACACACACACACACACACACACATATATATATATATATATATATATATATATATATATATATATATATATATATATATATATATATAGTAAATATAAAATCTACTCATGTTTGTACATACTTCTCGAAAAGGAAGAATGTCGAGTGACTTCAAGAAGTTATTTAACTTGACAGAAGCTAATCAGTGTTTTGCCTCTTCAGCACTGGGGGCATAGGGAAGTGACCCGTTGACAGCCATACGCCCGTAGCAGACTGAAGCCTTTTGACCTCCGTCAGTAAGTAAAGAGTTAAGATTTTTAAAATGTCTGCGAAGATTCGCTACGCCTTGTAGACACCAAAACTCATTCATTTTGGAAAGTATGTCATATGTGTAACGAGGACAAATTAACACCTTTTTGAAGGTGTACGTAACGTGCTCCAACGATCTTTATTCTGAAACGGAGGCGTATGAACGTTCGCTCACGATAACCTTACATCTATTTTTCTCTCCCTCTCTCTCTCTCTCCTCTCTCTCTCTCTCTCTCTCTCTCTCTCTCACGTCTCCTCTCTCTCTCTCTCTGTGTGTATCGCCTCTCTCTCTCTCTCTCTGCTCCTCTCTCTCTCTCTCTCATCATTTCGAAAGTTCACCCACCGAATCGCACTCATTCTCACCAAATCAATTAAATAGACCATTTAAAGAAACGCACATAGTTTCTACTAAAATAAGTTTATTATTCAAATAACCCAACAAGAAAATGAATAAAACAAAGCAAAGATTAAAATGCATAATAAATGAAATATCGAGTTAGATAACTAAACTCTGAACTGTAAAACACTTCTGATTAACGAAGTCTCACTAGGGCTAATAGCCTGAAAATATCCAAACTCATGCATACTCCCAAATCAATAATTAGTCATGTCAAAAACAGTCTACCACATGTTATTCGAACCAGTCCACACTGTCTGCCGACATCTGTCCACAGACATCTGTCGGAAGAATTAAACATGATAGAAAACTCCAAAAACATATGAAATGCAAAACACAATAATGGAAAGTGTAAAATGCATAGCCAAGATATGCAAACGTAACATGACAAAACAATAATACAAAAGAGGTATGAATATTCATATTAAATCTCCCCACACCAGTTCAAAAGTTCATAATGATTAGAAAATCATAGTAAAAATCACAAGTTCAATTTTTCTCCCATAAAAACAGAGATTTCAAAGTCTACCTTATCTGCCGATTTAAAGCCTGATCCTCTCTCCAAGCTACGTCTAGACAACTGCAGTTCTATCACGTTAATGAACGATCAAACTCACTTTTAGGGCAGATTTTGGCGTAATCTAGATCAAATTAACGCGACGCACTCGAATATACATAACACTTCGGAAGATCACCTGACCGGCAATATTGCTGAGGAATCAAACTATTTGTTGAACACAAAGATTTTACCTCGAGTCTCTCGACCTACTTCCATCTGACTCATAAATTTTTCATCACATCTTAAAGCATTGAAGCTATGAAATGCATATATGTGTCCTTTAAAATTGTAGCAGCCATATTTTTCTGAAATAGAGCACCGACCACCACATAAGAGCGTCTCCCGCTCCTTAACGGCAAACTAAAACAAAAGCATATGTATAAACATAACAGAATAGGACTATGCTCAATCAGCAATGTCTACTGCACTGCAGCTTTAAGGACTGCTCATGACGCCTTCCAAAGTCACTGGGGTTGAGTTCTTAGAGCTTTTACATGTAATCTTACAAACACGAATAAGCTTTACTACTCCCCACAACAAGAATTATCAGTAAAATAGCTATTAAGACAATTAAAATTGTCGGCATAATATATTCCTGATACTCGAACATCACGGAATCGTCAATGTCTTCCAACGGTGGAACCGCTATTGGCACCTTGGTTGTAGGTACCCTCCACTACAAATGCTCTATCGTATGACGATAATTATCTTCTCGGAACTGTTGAATACAGCACGGCTAAGTACGAGAAATTCCGTAGACATCCCACCGCTGCCACCATTTAATTCTGTAACGAGGACAGAATTAACACCTTTTGAAGGTGTAATTAACGTGCTCCAACGATCTTTATTCATGAAACGGAGGCGTATGAACGCCGCTCACGATAACCCTTACATCTATTTTCTCCTCTCTCTCTCTCTCTCTCTCTCTCTCTCTCTCTCTCTCTCTCTCTCTCTCTCACTCTCTCTCACCGTGTATCACCTCTCTCTCTCTCTCTCTGTGTATCGCCTCTCTCTCTCTCTCATCGTTTCGAAGTTCACCCACCGAATCACACTCATTCTCACCAAATCAATTAAATAGACCATTTAAAGAAACGCAATAGTTTCTACTAAATAAGTTTATTATTCAAATAACCCAACAAGAAAATGAATAAAACAAAGCAAAGATTAAAATGCATAATAAATGAAATATCGAGTTAGATAACTAAACTCTGAAATGTAAAACACTTCTGATTAACGAAGTCTCACTAGGCCTAATAGCCTGAAAACATCCAAACTCACGCATACTCCCCAAATCAATAATTAGTCATGTCAAAAACAGTCTACCACATGTTATTTTCAACCAGTCCACTGTCCATCTGCCGACATCTGTCCACAGACATGTGTCGGAAGAATTAAACATGATAGAAAACTCCCAAAACATATGAAATGCAAAACACAAATAATGGAAAGTGTAAAATGCATAGCCAAGATATGGCAAACGTAACATGACAAAACAATAATACAAAAGAGGTATGAATATTCATATTAAATCTCCCACACCAGTTCAAAAGTTCATAATGATTAGAAAATCATAGTAAAATCACAAGTTCAATTTTCTCCCATGAAACAGAGATTTCAAAGTCTACCTTATCTGCCGATTTAAAGCCTGATCCTCCCAAAGCTCACGCCAGACAACTGCAGTTCTATCACGTTAATGAACGATCAAACTCACTTTTAGGCAGATTTTGGCGTAATTAGATCAAATTAACGCACGTACTCTGAATATACATAACACTTCGAAGATCACCTGACCGGCAATATTGCTGAGGAATCAAAACTATTTGTTGAACACAAAGATTTTACCTCGAGTCTCTCGACCTACTTCCATCTGACTCCATAAATTCTTTCATCACATCTTAAAGCATTGAAGCTATGAAATGCATATATGTGTCCTTTAAAATTGTAGCAGCCATATTTTCTGAAATATATGTTTACTTTTATGTTCTGTATCTGGAGTGATATGCGCAGTATGTTTGCCATGTAGATGTTTGAAAATAATATACTTGTTATCGAGCTTATTTATGCTTTCTTTTTAGGTCTAATTGCATGACCTTTTTTTTTTTAAAGTTTTATATGTTTATTGGTAAGATACACACTTTGGTTGTGATAATTTTTTTCTGTAAATTTGTTTGTTTAATAATAAGTCAAACCTGTAGCCTCTTGGCACCATTACTTTGCTCTGTAAATTTATTGTATGTGAATTCGTATTCGAAATAAAGTATTTTATTATAATGATAATAATAATAATAATAATAATAATAATAATTATTATTATTATTATTATTATTATTATTATTATTATTATTATTATTATTATTTATAATTTTTTCAGTATTTGGTATATAATCTTGAAGTTACAAAAGAAATCCAGGGGGACTGATGCTTGTATATCATATAAAGTAGGAACAGAAGCCTTGAGTTATTCGACCAACGATCCATGGCCGCAAGTTCGAATCTCCGACCGGCCAGTGAAGAATAAGAGGAATCTATTTCTGGTGACAGAAGTTCATTTCTCGCTATAATGTGGTTCGGATTCCACAATAAGCTGTAGGTCCCGTTGCTAGGTAACCAGTTGGTTTTTAGCCACGTAAAATAAATCAAATCCTTCGGGCCAGCCCTAGGAGAGCTGTTAATCAGCTCAGTGGTCTGGTTAAACTAAGGTATGTTTTTTTTTTTTTAACACGTCAATTGAATTTCAACTCAAACACCAAGGAAAACCACCTGTTACAGTAACTGTCACATTTGCACAAGACTAATCGACAGAAATATGGAACATTTTTGCCTCTAGATGTTTTATAAGTGGATATTTTCGGCATGTTGCACAGTTCTCGAGGAAAAAAGTGGTGCTTCAAATTCTTCGGATAGCGTATGTTTTGCTGCAGGAACAACTGCCCTAATCAAGAGTCTCTGATAATTTTAGCCTGAATTGAAGACCTGTGTTTTCATGAGTGGCTATGGAAGACAAATTCCTGGAAAACGCAGGCAAAAAAATTGATAAATTCATCAATAAATTTTTTATTTCTTCATAAAACAAATATATGTTGATATGAACCAGTGAGCTGTCCTAGAAGTTATCAAAAAAGTAGTACTAGCTGCTACATAGCGTTTATCCTGACGTGTTATAAAATTTTCAAAGGCTTGTGAATAAAAATGATTTCAAATTCTTTTTACCCAAATGCATTGTTTAAAAGAACATAAGCCTTTGCTATGAAAGTAAATAATTAAGCAGAATGAACGTCTGTAACTCACATGAAATAATTTACTACAACACATAGTTTTCTATTAGAACTAATTAGAAATATAAAACTGCCCTTAATTATTCTTCAAGATATTCATTTAAGTACTGGATTCTTTCCTACATAGGACCAGACGCAATGGAAGTGTAATCTGAAAAAATGTGAATCCTTGCAATTTCAGCCCATGCTCTCAGCGACGTTTCCCCTGGCTGCCAAACACTACATGAATTACTCGCCTATACAATAAAGTACACACGGATAGCAAATTTACTGATATGGCTACACTGCGCGGGAAATTTGGGCAGTAAGTGAAACGTCGTCATTTGAAGATCAGTTTATTAAATATAAGATAATTTTAACGTGAGAAGGAAAAAAAATTGCTATTACATAGGATAGTGTCATTAACCTGTTTGATTCTTATCTTCTAAGTGATATTTCTTCAGTAATAAGATGAATTTAGATGCATTTACCACAACCTGGTAATCTCCATGAAAAAAATCAAAACATAATGTGGAAGATATACATGGAAGTAAGAGTAATGGAGATTTGTTTACCATCACAAAGGTTCTGTTGCAAAAGAGCTTTTTATACCATCAATCAAGATGTATCAGCTGGATGTGAGAGCGATTGCAGATAATCTTAATTATTACCAGAAGAAATCCATGACACGTTTAACGATGGAGTCATCTGCTGCAGCTTTCTGGAATTAAAAAAAAAATATCCAATGAATTCAGAGAGCAAGGAATGCCGTTTCAGTTAGACATGTCGAGTTGTTAGATTCTAAGACATACCAAGTTAAGGAAGTTACTGTAGCTCACATCCAAAAGGAACATGTTTAATGATCATTTTACTGAAAGCTTCTTTCTACTTCAAGGCCAATGCCATTAAAAGTGGTCCTTCCTATGATTTATTTTCGATTCGAGAGTAGCATTTAATATAAAATATGTATTTCCACGTTACCAAGGACATCACTGCATTTGTGTTTTTCAAAGGGTCCTTACCTGTTCCGCAACCTTCTGTTCTTTAGCCAGCAGTTGTTCGAAGTCTTGATTGAGTAGTCCACCATTCTTGCGATTTTCATCCAGCCATCTCGTTTTTCTCTCGTCACGTTCCATTTTCTCCTTGTAGAGAGCTTTCACCTGTCGAGTTTTTATATATTTAAGATACATTCAGTAACTGAGTTCCACAGACGACTAAGGGAGAAATTAGATTGCTTTAGGTAGCCATTGAAATTAAGACTCAGAGCCCGAGAGTTTTATTCTCAATGATGTGAAGAAAATTTTCCTTTTCCTAATGAAGGGAACGAGACAGTTGCACATAAGAATGGACAGGGATAGTTTTTCTACACTATAAAAGAGTAAATAAACATAAGTGGCTGTAACAAGATGGAACTACAGCCACCCATTACAAAGAATTTGTATTGCATGTTTAATGAAACACTAATTTCAATTTTAAGCAAAAAGTCACGTTTCTATTTTTGGGTAATAAGGCATTATTTGTACTTGTATGATGCGTAATGGCTACATAAGCCTTATTTCACTGGCCTCTGCCCTAAATACCACATACATCCATCTTACCTTTTCTAGTGTCAAATCACCTTCCTTTTTGGGACCACTGATAGCCCTGAGCACTCTGTCAGAAGGCTCGCTGATAATTATGTTCATATTTTCGTCCAGGATGTGAAGACCTTGGAAGCGTTCCACTTGGGGACCAAAAACCTCACGCTCTATGTCCCATTCTCCCTCCTCTTCCTCTTCATTGACGTCATCGTCATTGACGTCATTTTCGTGCTTCTTTTTGGCTTCGATCTGGTACGTATAAAACAAACGAAATGAAGGAGATACCAAATATAAAGATATCAGATGGTAAAATGTGATATGATGGCATACTTACAATTCTAATTTAAGAATGAAATTACATATAGAAAGAAAGCCATTTTTTAGGTCGAAAATCATCAAGTGCAAGCAGTGGCTTCAATTTTATGTACGCGCAGCTACAGGAGCAAGAGTGCGTGCTGGCATAAGGCCGGTTCTGGTAACAATTTTCAGTTTTACAGTCTCTGCTGGTTGGACAATACCGGGGGAACCACACCAAGTCTCTTATTCCCTTTAGCACTTTACCTGGTCATTTACCACACTTTAGTTAAGGGCCCGTGTAGTAGCATAAGCCAACTACGCCAAACCAACCAAAAACCTCGGGTACAATCAAGAGCTCGGGTTGGTGCAATAACTTGCTTGTGCAGCAACAGCAGCAGTGATCACACTATGTGTATAATCAAGCAAGGTAAATGATACACTTAATATAAACATGCAATGTTTCCACATATTTTTCCTTCGTGTAATAGCGACAGTGCACGGGTGATATCTCCACGTTCAGATCTCCCATCGTCCAACCATGGGCCAACGTCTCTCACCAATGGCTCCTATGCAAGTAATGCAAAATCAAGGTATCTTGGCCTGAGCTTTTAGGCGGTACGTAAGTTCCTAGGGTCGAACTTGCCTTCTTGACCCTCCCTTTCATTCATTTGTACAGTGAACAGTTTAAGGACCCCGCATGCCACGCTAGCTGTGATGACATATGATTGTATCAAGTGAATCTAGTGAAATAAAACTGCGACATCAGAGGAGAAAATTCGAAATATAATCAATGCTTTCACCTGCGAGCATCTCTTCGCTCATGGTACAGTATCCTTAATTATTTAAAATCCTTCAGTATGCATTTGAATGCTATCTTAGATTAAGAGAGGATGGTTTATATACAGTATGGCGTAAAATATGTCGTTTTCCTAAAGCACACAAAATTGCTTGTGCATTATCTGTCCTTATCTGGATAATGGCTCTTTACCCAGTTCTGGTGTTAAGCAGTACTGTTCGTTAACACAGAAGTTTCGACAAGTAGGCTACTGCATAGTCAACTTCAGTGGTTTGACGACACTCACTTTTACCGAGATCATGACTTCAGAGGAGAAAGTCTGTTGGAGGACTTTCAGATTTAACTTAACGTAAATATCAACTTAATTTTCCCTCGGGCTTTTGGGAGCGTACACTTACGTAAAGAACTACTCATCATTCTCAAATCGGGTACCCTGTGATAGTCCTACAAGAAAAATTTGTGACAGAAGCATATCGTAAAGCGTGAAAGTACCCAAGGGCTGATGGCCATGTGCCCTAGTCTAATTTTATTTAAATGGGGTTTAGGAGATTGTGTCACTGTTTCTTTGTGCTAAAGAAAAGCTAAGTTATTTTTCCTGGTCCTACTCAAGAAGCACTTAAGTAAATTCCATAGTTCCTGTGTTGTTTTAAATTGCTCGGATCAGATATTTTGTTTGCAAAAGCGCCGTTTGTGATTGTTATAACAGAGATACGGACTATCGAAGTATATAAATGTATTAAGCTATTTAATAAATGAAAATTTGTCTGATTTTCAACTAATCATTTTTCAAAAATAAGTTAGTTAATAAATATGATAATTTCGTATTCATTTAATTTCAGAATATACAGAGACAAACTATAAACTGCTAAACTGTGGTGAACCATTATGTTGGGTAATAGCACCCTTCGATCACTCGTCACTGGTGGGCGTTAGACTTACGTATTGAAACGAGACCGATTATCGACCGACCACAGGTGCACATGAGGTAAGGAATTTTAGTCTAAATGACAGGAGGATATTAATAAAGTCATCCTCGTTTCGACACCATTCAGTGTATCAAGTGTGGCCATAAGTCACTAATAGTTTTTTGAATAGGTAGTTTTATCGCTTCTACTTTGGCTTATCTACGCGTGTTTAGTACTAGCCCCTTGGGGATCAAAGATATCGTTTATTAATATAAAAGTTGTCGACCTCGCACTATAGAAATGGGTGTATATAATACTCTCAGGTTTAGTACTATAACCTCGCAGATGAGTAGATAACAACCCAAAGTAGCACCGCGTTATCGTATTGCTGTTTTTAGGTAGATCCGGAATAAATTTGTTCGATATTTTTGAAGGACTGCTTTTTTTATTATTACCAAGCAGTCACTAAAATCAACTATTCATAGGGCATGACATATTGCCGTCAAAATACAAATTCATATTGTAATGAGCTGGTAGTTACCAGGCCCTCATATTTATTATCTCCGTAGTCGTTTGCTGAAAAAAATACTGACATTGGGGGAAGGTTATTTCAATGACTGTACTAGGTTTATGTGATGAGAATGGAGTAAAGTAAAAAAAATGTCCTTTAGAAATTTAAAATGATGACCGTAAACGTTCAGTTGTGAAAATGTAAATTATTTATTTTATTGACTGCATTAGAAATAAAATTTTCGGAGAAATATATATATATATATATATATATATATATATATATATATATATATATATATATATATATATATATATTATACACATATATATATATAATATATATATATATATATATATATATATATATATATATATATATATATATATATATATATATATATACAAGAGAGAGAGAGCGAGAGAATTCAAGTCACTGTCACTAGATTCGCAGTACTCCAACACCATCAATTTGGATAGACATCAGCAGGACTGTAGAACTCAGAAAATGACGTATTAGAATTACCAGGAATAATTTGATATTTTCAACGCCACAGTCAATTTTTGCCCACTGAGTTGAAGTAACATATTCTTGAGTCTAAAACAAGTAAAAAAATTAATATCCATATGTATAAACACAATTAATTACATATCCACATCTGCGTCAAGCAAAAAACCATAAACCGGTCAATGCTACATCCACGTAAGCAAAGACAAACAAAAAATATTTCCCGCTAGTTCAACTGATCAAAATCTGCTTTACCATGTGACGATATGGAACTCATTAATACGCGCAGGTTTGATTTTCAAACGAACAATACCTTTTCGGCGAACGTCACTGCAGGAAGCACAGCCCCTAACAAAAGAATGACTAAGCTGGTCTTCATGTTGGTCTCTGCGAAAGCAAGGCAACTTTGTCACTGAAGTCGCTGAAGGAATTCTCTCAGATGTGTGTTAATGCCGAGGCCATTAATTCAGGTGACTTAATGAACTAGTGAAGTGCCAGGTATTTCAAGAGCATTTTGAATTCAGCCAGAGCTATTTAATTACGTTAGGGTAGTTCTTGTTTAATTCTGAAATAGTATGAATTCAGCTATGCTGGTGCGTATAATAGCGTTCGAAAAATATGCTGCAAAGTTACTTAAAAATACAAATTTTCGACATTGATGGAGACAACCGACACAGATTGGACAGGTGATCCCTTTGGGCACAAGTGTTCCCGTGTCAAAAGTATTAAATCTTTGGTGATTCCACCATCAGATTGTGAGGTTATTACCTCATTTCTCTTAATTCTACTTGTGTATGGAAAAGTATTTTTCAATATGTTCTTGATAATATCACATTCACTTATGGTTATGGCATTGTTCTTTTCTTCACATCAGTTAGGTGATTGTTTTGCACAACGAAGCGTATTTTGAAAATTGTCTCAATTGCCCGACTTGTGTAATGTATTAGACATAATTAGTGACGAATATGAAATATATCAAGGTGTACTACCATATTCAAAGTCCAGAATTTTTTAATTTTTTTATTTTTAACCCTCGATCGGGAAGTAAAAAGACCAAGCAGGACATTTGCACAAATAAAAGACAAGCACGTATTGCTTAAAATTTTGACATGAAAATAACAGAAAAGCAATAATAAAAACAAATGCCCTAATTTCCCATGATCTCTAAGTCGTTATTTATACTGATGATGCTCATTCGACGTTATTAACAATAAGGCGAACACTTGTCACATTGATGTTTTACACGGCTGTAGTTTACAAAGTAACTACGCAGTTATCCTTTGTTTATTACATGTAGATCTTGAACAACGTTATTAGCACGAATCTTGATTAGCTTTGCGCTACTTTCATAGCAACGAACGAACCATGATAGTTTTAATATGTACAAATGCTAATTTTTCCGAACTGCATAATTTATTTTTTTATCTTGTTAAATTGGCAAGCAGTAACCAATCTTTACACAATCGTCTCCAGCAAATAAAGAGCGAAGAAGAAGTAAAAGTCTTGTCTAGCTAATGTCGAAATTTGCACTGCTCACTGCCAAGCTAATTGTAAAGTGTCAGGCTGTCAGCCTCTCCTTGTTCAGTCATTTGCATTCCTTCCTGGTCTGAGGTTTCAGCTTTGTGTCGTTTTGTGTTGTGTACCTTGCTTTACAACATTAGTAAGTATATCATTGTAGAGTTTTTAAAAAGTATTTCTTCGTTTGGAGAAAGTTTTCATTACGTGTATAATTAGCATTTTTATCGTACATGACTTAACTCCTTGTTAGTGTTGTCCATTGCTGATTTGCTCAAAATTTACGCTGTAGTGTTTTAGGATCGTTCAAGTTGTGGTTTACAAAATACGACAAAAATTATTTCCTCGGTAGAATAATGGACACGTAACCTATAAGAAACTGGGACTATAGGCTATTTATGAATACTCAACTGGCAGAAGCGCAAAGAAGGCCTCTTCACTATGACGAAGTTTTCAGGTATTTTTTCTTTTGTAAGCTCCCAAATTATGCCGAAACGCCTATATTTATTTCAGGAGAGTGTAAGTCCTAACTCGAGAAGCTTCGACTGTAAAGTTTTACATTAAACCATCTTAGCATTTTGGACCAGAAAATTTGTGCTGTGAACGTTTCTGGCATTCGGTAGTCAACAAATGACCCAACCAACCAAACTTAACCTAACCTAACCTAAACTAGGGTATCAGTTGTTTCCCCTTGATGCATATTAGTTTGAAAACATTCCATAAACTTAAGTTAATCTGAATGAAAACTATCAGTGGAACTGACGCCCATGTATTATTCGACTTGTTTTTCCTCCCACTATTTCTCGAAGAACAGAATTATTTGCCAGTGAAACAAATACGAAATGTTCAAAGCACACTTAAAAATAAAAGTTCAACATGCAATAATGTACCCGATAATGATTTAAAGTAAAATAATACTGCAGCTTTTTAGCCAGAAAGCCTTTTTCTGCTTTATTAGCATTCAGCTGCCTGGCAGAGTTTGGAAGAAATGGAAGGTTGATTATGCTAAGATGATTCAATTGCTATGAGCTAATACTTCAGAAAAAAATTATTTCCCCCTAGACTTATGTATACATAGGCTTTATTGTTGAATTCATTGTTGATGGTTATTGTTGGTGAAAACTGCTCATTTAAGTTACCCCTTACCTTCATACTATGGGGAGAGAGAGAGTTGAACCATTTGAAACTGGATTTTCAGAAGAATACCCAGAAGTATGAATTGCACTATGGGTATAGTAAAATAAAAAAAAAAAAAGGTAGATCAAAGTAGTAGCTCCATGGCGGCAATTTCCTTCTAACTTGACTTTTTCTACAGTTTTTTGGTTGTAATTATGGATTACTTTCAATTTTTGTTGCATGAATGTAATTAACTTGTAATTAACCCCTAAAGTCCATCCAGTGGGGTTTCCATACGTGATCTTCACAAGACAGAGCACAGGTACGTCTGTTTGGAATGTTCATATCCCGTCCGGCAAGTGCAATAACTTGTTAACGTATGGGTACCTTCCCCCCCTGGCCAGTACTAAACACGGCGAAGGGACATTCCATTTGGCCGACAACAAACAAATGCAACGCCAGTATCCAAAGCCCGAAAAGTGTAGAAAAAAAACCAGTTTCCAAGGTAAAAACAGGCGCGGAGCTAATATTTAGAAATACCAAAAAAACATGCAACACAGGAAAAACAATGAAAAAATATGGGTTTAGTGTATGTACCCAGTAAAAGTCATAAAATGCACAAAAAAGAGAAGCATGAAAATGTACTAGGATACATCCCAACGTAATCTTCATTATTCAAATGCAGCTTAGGACATCATGTTTCAGTTGGCCAAAGGGGAGGAAATCTTCACCCCTTGGACCCCATTACTTTCATAACCTTACTTGGTTTGGTTGTGATAGTAAATATCACAGGGTTGCATCCTAACATAATCTGGATGAAGGGGTTATACCCCTTCTGAACCCCATCTTAATTTAGCCAACATGTGTAGTAGTGGTATTTAAAAGGTCTCATCTTAACCTAACCTAGGACATTGGCTCACACCTAACCAGAGTTAGACGCCCCCTTCCAATAGCATTGCATGTATGGGTACTGTACTGTTAAACATGAGTGTTATGGGTCAAATGCTGTGGTTCATCAGTCTGGGGAGATTTTACTAACTCTTAATGTTGGTAAAATCTCCCTTGGATGCAGTCACTGAAAGATATGCATGAGCAATATTAGGAACTTTCAGTGAACGATTGTAAGCCTACTGGTTCTCTTGGTTCTAAAAACTTGGCTTTTGGTAGGTCGGCTATTTCACAGTCGAAGGGATTATTCCATGGTCCTGAAAAAACTGGATTGCCTCTGCACTTTTTTTTATTAGATTTTCTAATGATATGCCTCTTGCAATCAGAACATCCATCACAAAATGATGACGTGATGGAACTGAATGTGAATTGAATGGTGAAAACTGAGTAGAACCTGAAAACATCTGGGAACTTTACTTTGAGAAGTTATGAAGACTTGATTGGTTAAAAACTGTAGGTAGCTGCTACATCATAAAAAGATATAAAAAAAAAAATTTAAATAAAAAAAATAGGTTACTTAAGCCAAGTTCAGATATAAACTGCATTTAGAAATTTAATGATAATGTCTTGTATAGTAAATGAATAAGTAGATTATTAATTCCCGAATCCTTTGCATAGTAAATCATTATGACTCAAACATTCGTGTTATTTGTCGTTGATGAGACAGGAATTTATCTTAGTACCTGTAAAAGTAGTGATAAAGAAAGTGAAAGTGGAGTTACAGTAGTAAATGTTAATGGGAGAGTGTTTTATGGAAATTTTCAGAAAGGGCTTGATTGTTTGAAACACTTGGTTCCCAATAAAAATGGTGATGTAAAGTACGTTATATTATTATTACAAGTAGAAGGAAGAGGAGGAAAAGGAAGTTTTGGTTGATGGATGTGTTGGTGGGAAGTGATTTGTTGAAGAGAAAGGTAGTACACATAGAAGTTTAAGGAAGGGGTAAAAATGATGCTATGTAAATGTAAGGAAATGTGAAGGAAAAGATTAACTGTGGTTCTGTTGCATGAAAGAAGAAAAGGTCATAGACAGATTTGTGTGTAGACATTGTTATTTCAGTTCTTATGGTGGTAGCTGGGACCATTGAGAGAGTGACCAGAGGAAGTTCTGTATTCATGAATGTTCTCCAGTAATTTCATGTAAACAGTGCTAGGGGGGATATCTCTAATAACCCTTTGGGTAGATGTTATCACTGACTGTTCCATGCAGCTGAGCAACTTTTCAGTGGATTCATGGGGTTCACACCCAGCTCCAAGGTCTTTGACCAAGTCACTTCTGATGAATCAAGCTCTTCCTCTCTCTTAAAAGGAGAGATCTTTAGCTCTAGTTGCCTTTTGTCCTCAGCTACTCAAGATAAGCAGTCAGAAGATCACTGTACATCCTCAACTAGAACTTCTTCCCCAAGGTTGTCAACCATGCTTAGAAACTCCAGTGTGCTGAGGACCTCAAGTACAACCTCAAAGAAGGTGAGATATGATACTACCAAGGACAAAGTTTCACTTTTAAGCATTGTGATGAAGAAGCTGGTAATGACTCAGGCTCTGCAGGGTGAGGTTTAGATCCCATAGGTTCTGGACCACAGCTGCAAGATATTTCAATACTGAACACCCAAATTATTAAGAAATAATGACGGATATAACTCTTAAGTGTGTGAATTTGATCATCCAGTGGCAAAACCCATTGCTCAGTTATATTGAAGGACATTAAGCTTCTCTTGGAATTATCAGGGGCTATGGTCATCTTACGGTTGGTCTGCATTTGTTTTATTCATGCAATCAAGGCCAACAGAGTTCTGTTTTTCAATTTAGGCCCATCACCCTTCAGTTGCCACAGAAGTAATTGTGAAGGATGTCCCAGAGTTTTTCTGCTGCCTCTCTCAGCAGAGGTGGACTTGAACAGTCATTTCTATAGAGAGATTTTTGTCTTTCAGAACTGACAAGTTTGGAGCTAGGTGGTGGTAGTATAATTCTATGCTTCCAGGGGAGTATGGGGCTCGGAGGGGTAGGCCAAGGCTCCATTCTGCAGATGAAAATGAGTTCATATACCTAATAACAATGCTGTGGTGAATAAAAAATGATGGGGCCATCAAGAACTTGTCCAGTCTTCTGTCTTTTGGAATTGCAGGTCACTGGTCCCTCAGACCATTCACTATAGTATAGGAGTCTGTAGTCTGTACTCTTCTGTAGCTTCTCATTATCAGTCTTCACCAGTGAAGAAGCTGATTTTCATCCAAGCCATTCACTCCTTAGCATTTGAGACAATCACAACTTGGGCAGCTCCCCAGATGTCCATATCCAGAGGCAGTTTCAGATGAGAAGACTTCTTTCTCCCTTCCGTGTAGATTAATGGGGGTACTAATTTTAAAAGTCATTTGCCAGAGGAAGGAGAAGAGGATTTGGACTTTGCGGAACTTCAGTTACCAACTTTCATCAAGGGGGCTCATTTCGCTAGTTATGTGGGGGAAGTATCTCAGTGTGGTCAGTGCAACTATTCTGGTATTGCATAGTTCTTTGTCTTTTTCTGCCTTCATGATTAGTTATTGCACTTCGCAGTCAAAGGTTTTGGGGCTGTTCTCTTGCAGTTTTTGATTATCATGTTCTAGACTTTATTGATGACGGAGGTTAACAGACATTTTTGGAAATTATTTCATCAGTGAGCTCTACATCCCCTTGATTGGGACCTGGTACTAATACTGTGGATCATCTTAAAACAAGTATAGACTTCTACAGGAAGCACCTGTTTTAGATGTAACTATGAAAATGTGTTTCATTTGGCTTTAATTTCTCTAAGATGGTGTCAGCGAGATCCACACCTTGTCAAGAATGCTGCACATACAAAGAAGTGGTTGTCAAAACTTGGTTCCTTGGTGGCTCAGATAGTTGCCCCATTGGCCGACCCAGTTCTATGTGTATTCACTTCCAGCAAGGAGGACCTCTTCCATTTGATGGTGAGAGCTGTTAAACTGTTTATGAAGGACTTGGGACATCAGAACTGAATCTAGATTTGCTGAATACAGGTCATAGAAAAAAGTAGATTTTAAAGAAAATCTTTCCTTTTTTGTGGATTAGATAGTTGATTTTGATGGCATACTTAAAAGTTTTACACATAGAGGCAGGCAGAGTCAAGTGCTGGAACTTGAGGACAATACTTCCAATGTCTTCTTCCTTAGCCTGTGAACATGGCATTGTTAGCTATCTTGTGAGTGGATACTGTATTCCATTATACCTTGACTGAACTTTACCTAAAGGATATTATGCATAAAACTGGAACATGTCTTGACTTTGTCCAGTTGTTGCAGCATGTTATGTCATATCACTGGGGAGGGATAGCAAGTCTTCACCACCATTCACCTTATCCTAATTCACCATGTTAATGTTGAGTGCTCTACAACTGATGGAAGATTTTTGGATCTAGATTGAGCTTCTCATGGTCTTGGACCAAGCAGCAGATGAAATACTGTGGTATGATGAGTGACAAACAGTGAGGTAATCACATGTACTCATGCATGAGTCATTAAGCTAAGGGAGGTAACACTGCAGTTTTGGTCTCATCAGAAATCACTGGCTCAGCTTTAGCAGGTCACTTTTGGTGGCTATTTTCTTTTGGGAAGATTGTACCATGTGAGATTATACCTTCTCCCTGAGGCAGCAGCCAGCCCAATGTTAGTCAAGTATTTTGATTTGGTGGTCTGATTAAACTACCTAATACAGTACTGTATTAATAAAACATAAGGAGTGAGTCCAATTTAAAAGATGAGTTTTTCTTGTTGGAATCAACAGTAATGGTTTAAATTAAAATGTATATTTCCTAGACATAAGATCCTGAAGTCTCTTATCATAGTTTACCTCTAACCATTACCACATTTGTTCCTGTAATCAAAGGTAAAAGTAAGGGTATAAAGACAAGTGAATGGGTAGGTACTCTCCTAACTCGCCCACCTTTTTGATAAGCTTTAGTGGATGAACCAGATTGCACCAAGAATACTTAATGTTTCATTCATTCCATGTTTTATCCATTATGGACCACCCTTCTGTTCACTCTGCCAATGTTCCATAAGGGTATCTGAATCATATCTTAGCCAGCTTGCCAGGTCCCAAGTCAGAGCTGCCAAACTAGTTAGCTGGTTTGTCAGATTCCAAGTCAGAACTGCCAAACTAGTTTTGTTTAGTTGTAAGGCTGATTCTCTAGTGGGTTCACATGACAATATTTGATGTTGACTTTATCCAAAACAGAACCCTGCTCTTTGGTTAAGCAACCTTCCACTCGGGTAGATAGAGTACAGGCAGTCCCCGGTTTACGACGGGTCCAGCTTACGATGTTCCGAGGTTACGACACTTTTCAAATATATTCATCAGAAATTATTTCCCGGTTTACGACGCGTGTTCCAGGGTTACGACGCGTTGCATGCCAATCGGACAGAAGAAATATGGCTCCAAAATGGCAGAATAATAAAAATTTGGAGGTTTTTTTTATGAAAAACTCAATAAAAATGCAGTTTACATCGTTTTCTATACACCCAAAGCATTAAAAGTAAGATTTTCTTATAATTTTTGACGATTTTCAGTTTACAACACGGCGTAAAAATGGAACCCCCGTCGTAAAGCAGCAGTTGTCTACATAAGATGAAAGTGTCAAAAAAAAGCGCAAACTTCACTCATCACTGGTTACATGCAAGTATGTTTTGTAGACTCTCTCTCAAGAGGGATCTGTTACTAGGTTTTTTATTTTTCTTTCTTACTGATTATACACTTCTCCCACTGCAGAACAAAGCATGAAGAATCAGTTTGAATGCATAAAACAAATATTTTTCCGAAATTATTTTTCAAGTCCTCGTTAGTATATTTATCTTTGTTGAATAATTGCTCTTTCTATAAGCTCCATTTATAAGGGTAGTGTTGGTACTGAAAAATGTAGTGTTAATGGTAAGAATCAAGCTATTTCTTATTTTTTGTTTTCACTTTGTAGTTATAAAGTATTTAGATATTTTTGTATTTTCTACCTTGCCATGTACTGTGCTTACATGGGATGCCTTTATATTTAGTGTAGTGTGTATAATGTTAGTCTGAAGTAAGGGTCGACCCATTTTATTTTTATACAGTATACTGTTGTATGGTATCTTAAAATCTTATACTGTACAGGTATGAACAGGCATTTTGAAAACTGATAAACAAGGACTCCATTTTGTGGAGAGCTTTAGATGCTTTGAAAGTTTAAAGTACTATAATTCAAGAACTTAGTACTCTTGTAAAAATTTTGCATCACCACTTCAGAGGGTTAGTTTCCATTTTCTTTGTTTTAAATGTTAGCCACTGTACTGATACAGGCACAATAACTGCAGTAAATCCCAAAAATAACTACAGTATTCATACAGTTTTTTTTTATATGTTATGAATTTGCTTTCTCATAATATTGAAAGGTAATGTAAATCACAAACTTGGAGGAATGAAAATTTATTCAAATTCTATTTTTGTACAGCGAAGTAACATCAAATATGTAAATTAATTGATTTCCATATAAAATTGCAGCATAATCAATAGCAAGTTGGAATGACCTGTATGTAATAAATTAGACTAGAGATCTATCACATATTGGACGGAATACATTACAGTATTCAAGTTACAATTGTAAAACAGTATTATACTTTTCATATAATTTTATAAAGAAGGCAAGGTGATCTAACCTGTTTTAATGAGTGTTTAATAAAAATTTATTTAAAATTTGCCTTATTTAGCAGAAATTCCGTTACAACATTTTGTAACTTAATGAAAGTGAAACTACTGTATGAAAGTGAAACTACTGTACCGGACTATTTTACTTTATGTATTATTTCTTACAATACTGGAAGCATGTAGCCACTGAAAGCATATTAAACAAAAAATGCAAAAGTAACAAAAACATTGGAATTTCTTTTTCATGAAACTATTACATGCAGTAATTTTACATTTAAAACTGTGCTTGAACATTAGTGAATACATTAATTTGGTTTACTACAATTCATTAACATTCTACTAATACTGTTTATTTGAAAGAAAAGATCTTAATTGTTTTTAAACAAGCTAATGCACAATGCTCTTTTTTAGCCAGCAGTTAAGCATCTTAGGAAGAGGTCTCTTACTAAATGGAAAACCAGTGTTGTCACAGTTTATTTCATTGAAGCATGTTGGTAAAGCAGTAGTAAAGAACAAGGAATGGATTCGTAATTTAAAATTATACTTGATGGAGCATTGAGAGTAAATAAATCATGCATATCTTACAAACCTAGTAATATACAGTACCATGGTTAAATAAATGGCTGTAGGCAAAATATAACAACTTCCAAATGTTGTGCTAAATGATTTGAGGCAAAATAATACTACTACACTAGGGTAGATATCATTGTCCAGACAAATATAATCTGGATTGTTCCTCTTACTACGGTAGTTGATCATACATAAGCCTTATTCAGGTAGTGAAAAAAAAGGCATACTAACCACAATTAATTAATAGCTAAAAGGCTCTATTTGTTAGCTAAATAATAGCTCAAATTACCAATAAGCATTGCTTATTGGTACTGCTGAGCTTGCACCATGTTGGGTAAGCCATTTAACACCAATGTTAGTCAAGTCTAGTCTGAATACCTTACTTCATAATACATGAACGTATGATGCTACACCTGGGTAAGCCATTTAACACCAATGTTAGTCAAGTCTAGTCTGAATACCTTACTTCATAATACATGAACGTATGATGCTACACCTGGGTTTTGGGTTTTTAACTTTCACTTTTCCATCTTACATCAGTGTCTGAAGGAATTTCTGTATGGTTGTTGTGAATTAAGAGTAAAATTTTTCTCTAATTATTCTCTATTGCAATTTAGTCTCACTATCTATGGCCTACCTTCTGCAATGTATACTGTACTCTACATGAGTCCGTTCATAATATTTCATTCATTTTTTCAGAATTCTGAATGTTGTATGTAATGTATATAATAAACTTTCTTAGTTATGTAGTACACTAATGGCCATTGTTATTACTGTACTGTACGTTCTTCCTTTGTTTTTAACTCATAGTCTTGTGTTTCATTTTGCAATTTTACTCCAGTCTTTTTCTTGTTTAAGCATATTTAATGTTGCAGTTTTATTTCATAATCTTGTCATTATTTAAGCACATTTAATTTTGCAAAAGTTTTACCTTTGTAAGGGTGTATCATTCAAATATTGTACTCAAGACATTTCACTGAATCTTGCATCAAAGGACTGGCCATTCAAGAATACTTTGGTAAGAAATACCATACATCACTAGAAATATGGGTACTGACAAGTCACATGCTCCAAAATGTATTTTAGGATTTATCGAAAGGGGATTTCACTTGATGTAGCACCGTGGTAGATGATGGCAACAGCTTTTGGGGGGTGCAAACTACTTGGAGAGGTAGAGGAAAAAACAGATGCAAGTAACACGGAAAGGATCAAGTGTAAACTTCTCCTTGGACAGACTTGCAGAAGTGGTGATAACCTTAGCATATGGCACAGGAAGACCCCAAATTATTGAGCAGTGATAGAGAATAAGTACAGTACAGACCACATGGATATGCATCTGAAACTTGGAAAGAAACCGCTTCGTAATAGATTTATAGGGTAAAGGATTGTTGTTAATTGAAGTTCTGTTTCTTATAAATTGATATGTTAACCAAATGGCTTTGCCTATAAAAATGTGCAGTCACTATCAGGTAGGTCTAATAATCATTGGTGCAACTGTAAACTGTTTTAATACTGTACTATGAAAGTGTTCCAGGGAATTTGTACTCTTTATGTTTGTTATTCCCTAATATTTCAGAACTCTTTGTACTAATTCATTCTTGCTTGAGCTATTTATATTCAACCATTTACACTTCCAGAATCTTACATTACCTAACTATTTCTTGCTTGAGCTATTTATATTCAACCATTTACACCTCCAGAATCTTACATTACCTAACTATAACTGTCCCATCATAAAATGCAAGAGGCTTTTGGATTGAAAATCTAGACATTTTATGTTTTGGATATTTTTTTTCATATTTGTTACAGTGCTTAGCAAAGAAGCATGTCCTTTTGATATATGGAGTGTAACTTTTGAAACTGAAAATCCTCCATGAATTATTTGAAGCAATTTTATTATATCTTCTTGGGAGTTACCTAGTTATGATATTTTTAGACAAAAGAATTTGTAATATAAAAACAAATGGCGTGCATCAATTTCTGCATCTGTTGTATTGTTTGTGTATTCTTTACATGTGGTTTTGTCTCAGAAATATATATAGTCACTGAAGCTACCAGGTAAAAATTTGTAAATTTTAGTCAGAATAAGAAGTTGAAAATTAAAATTTAACACTGATCATTGAGTTAGTGTAGCTTGCACATTTCTTGTACAAAAATAGTTCCTTATCATTTATTGAGCTACAGTTCAACATTATAAATTAGGTGTTGCAAACAGAACATGGTGTTGTGCTTTTTTGTGGTTAAACGATCCACAGTTATATGTGCATATGTATATTTGTAACTAACAACAGGAGCTTTTGCATGTTTTTTTCAGCATGGCTTCGCTTGAAGAGGCACATTGAGAAAATTGTGAAAACTTTAATCATTAGTGTTAGAAGTGTACACATCCACATCACATACAACTGTGGATCTCATAACCATTATAAATACTGTTGTATAAAGAGAAATGCAAGAGTTGGACACACAAAATCCCAACATGACAGTAAACAATTTCATAAACTACCAAAAGAAAAAGGGATAAAATAATACTTATTAAAGTCAGCTCTTTCTTAATTTTGCATGGCCTGATTTGACACTTCAAACAGAAACAATAAGGAATAGATAGGCAAGTGTAGTTTATATTCAAGATGAAGTGAGCTAAACCTAGCGACACTGAAGTTCATCAATATGCCTCTGAAGTCTAGTGACAGTGAGTTTTGCTTGCCTAAGTTCATGGATTAAATGAGCAGCAGGTGTATCCTCTGATACACTTTCTAACAGAGTAACTCTCTTAAAGAGTGACTCTTTATCTCTTAATAATGATTCTTCTCTGGCAGCAGCCTCTCGAACTACTTGTTTGACGTGTGCAAGCAATCGAGATTTCTGCCTGACTTCTTCTTCTAAAGAAAGGATTCGAGATTCATATTCCAAAATGACAGCTGCACCGCTCCTTCGTTTTGATGCCATGCTTTGATATTCACTTATTCTTCTTTCTTCTTCTTCCTCTTTTTGTTGCAAGTTTTTCCTAAGAGCAGCTACTTCTTCCACTGCACCTTTGAGTTTGGTTTCAAGTCTTTGTTTATCTTCCAGAGATTTTTTAAGCTGTCCTCTCAATTTCATTTCGGCATCATCATCTTCATTTGCAATTCTTTTAGCCATGACAGGGCTGGTAGCCCTCGACATGGTTTCCCTTCTTGCTCTAGGTCTGTCGGGGGAGGGGCTACTATACATTTGCCTGAAAGTTTTTCCATGGGATCTACTTGTGTGGGCTGGGGATGACTCTTCCTGGACAAGAGAACTATTTCCCAACTCTAATGGATTTAGAGTTTTCAGGCATACTCCACACATCTTATCTGTAGATACTTTGTTAATGTTATTAAGTTTGAACTGTAGTGATAATTTTTCTTTTTCAATTCTGCTCAACAGTTCTTGACTAGTTTCTAATTTTTTCTTATTTACTTCTAATGACTCTTCAAGTTCTTTTACTCTTGCTTTCAGTTTGTCTATTACACCCTTTGATTTCTTCCTTTCCTCCCATCTCACTATTTGTTCTTGACTTCTGGCTCTGCGGTTCTCGCTGTCTTCTATTTCTTGAGTTGCATCCATTTTCTCAAGCTTTTCTTTCAAGCTTTGTATGGTTCTGACTATAGCTGCAGGAGACTTTCCTTCTAAATCTTCAAGTTTCTGCTTCATGCTATTATTGCTTCTTTTTAGTTGAAGCATTTGTTTCTCAATCTTTAAATTCTGACTTTTAAGACCCTTGAGCTCTTGTTTCAGATCCTCTATTTCTTGAATACTCTGTTCATTTTTTATGGTAAAGGAGTTAGACTGTTCATTCAACTTGTATTCCAAATCTGCTTTTGCTTTGGAGACTGCTTCAAGTTCTGTTTTAAGAGATTCCACAACTCTACTCATTGACTCGGCCACATCCTTCTCAACTTCTGAATCCTCCTGAATTTCATCTTTGGCAGTACTATTTGACACTCTCTCTTTCATTTCTTGCACAGCAAAGCTCAGTTTTGCTACTTGTTTTTCTTTCTCAATTAGTTGATCACGTAACTTTTCTACCAGTGTGCGAAGAATTGCAGAAGGTGTACGGTTTGCAGACTCTTTCAGAAGAGTAATCTCTTTGCGGAGATCATCCCTCTCATTTCGAATGTTATTGATTTCTCCTGACAGTCTATCTATCTCTCGCTGGTGTTGCTGAGCACGTACTTGACTTGATACTTCCATGTGTTCTTTCTCTTCTGAATATTCTCGTCGAGTGACAGTTAATTCACGTTCAAGTTGGGCAACTTTACCTTCAGCAACTAATTTTCCATTTCTTGTTTCTTCAAGCTGGACATCTAGCATTTTAACTGTGTCCTCTAAGTTATGAATCTGAGTAATTTGAGCTTCACTTAAAGCAGACATTCCAGGGTCACGAGTGGGGATGTTATTCAATTGTGACTGCAGCTCACGAACTTTTGTCATTGCTTCTTCTCTTTCCTTAGTTATACGTAAAATCTCATCTTTGTTTTTAGAAATTATACTTTGATTTTCTGTATGAGACTTAGAAAGAAGATCTTGGTAATGGCTGACAGCCTCTTGACTTAATGCAAGTCTCTCTTTCAAACCATTAATAATGATTGCAATACCTTCATCTTCAGGCAATGCAACTTCAGATGAACTACCATTTTTAGCCTCATCAGTAAACTGGGCTAGACTTTTAAGGTTACTTCCTTTGATCCTTAATTCGTTGATTACCTGGTCTCTTGCAATAACAGCAATATCCTTTTCCCTGAGTTCTTTCCTCATATCGTGGGCTTCATTTTTTAATAATTCAATTTCCTTTTCAAATTTCTCTAAAAGGACACTTTTATTCCTTAATGCATCTAAAGCTTTCTCCAGTTGCTTGGCTAAGGGTTGAGACTGATCTGGCAGGTCTTGTTGTTCCAGTGTTTTTAGTTCCAATACTGCTTTCTGGTGTCTATATTCATGTTCTTCAAGAGCCCTACTCATTTCTGCTTCACGTTCATCCCACACCAGCTGTTCATCCATCCAAGTCTTCTCCATACTGGACAACTGTGCTTGTAGCTCTACTAAACGTTTATCTTTCCCCTCAATCCGGGCTAGATACAGAGATTTTTCTTCTTCAAGACTCTGAAGCTTTTCATCCAATTCAACACTCCGTAGTTTTACTTCTTCAAGTTTACTGCACCAGCTTGAAACTTGCTTTGTTACATTTTTTGATGTAAGAGCACTCTTTAACTCATCAAGAGCTTCCTGTTTGACCTTCAACTGTCGCAAAGCAACTTTTGCTTCCATCTTATCGTGTTGAGCACTTTGAAGGGCATTCAAAATTTTATTTCTTTCTAGTTTCAGTGTTTCTAGAAGGTCTACCAGACGCTCCTGCTGTGAGAGAGGAACAGCACCTGCATACTGTTGCCTGTTAACAAAGAAGATACCATATATATATATATAAATATTAGTGTTACTTAGTGCATCAAATAATCAATTTTAATAGAAATGATTTATTTAAAGCCTTTTACAAGCAATTCTTATGGTACTAACATTGTAAAGCAGCTCCTTTTCTGTGAAGTACCGTAAACATTTACATTTACATATAAAATACTGAAAGAGATATTTAAATTAACAATTGTAATTGGTTAAAAGTAACGAACCTAAATCCCTGACTATGGCATAAAGCCTTATGGCACGACTCCTGCTTGAATCAGTTGCTGTCTCAAGGAGTCTTTCACGATCCCGTAATTGATGGCTTAACCGTATAATCTTCATGCCTTGTTTTTCATTTATAGCTTTAGTTTCCTCCAATTCTGATAATAACTCCAAATTTTTCACTTTCAGCAGAACAATATCTTGATGCAACTCTCCTGTGAAGGATATGTATAGCATTAGCAATTATTATTATTTTTTTTTTTTTTTTTCAAAATAATTCATTTATCTGATAAATAATTTTGGCCACTTGTAAAACATCAAGCTTTTATATTGGAACATTTTTCCACACAAAGCAATTAATCATATAGAGCCCTAATTAATAGACTGTTAATGTTCTAGACACCTATTCATGTCTTTAGACAAAAAAATGGCAGAAGAGCTAAGAGTGATTTCATCCATCAGGAGGTTTGGATGAAAAATAATTTAAAAACTTTATTTCATTACAGACTTATTAATTTTTTGCAGCCTCGATCACAGTTAAGGCAGAGACCAAGAAGTTAGGATTTCCAGACTTTTGTGAGGGACTGATGGATACCATGGAACACCTGGGCTGCATAATTGAAGAACCAAGGCTCAGAAGGCATTCTTGTGAGGGTACCGTAAATAGTGGACACCATGAAAGTAAAGTAAGATGTTCGTATCTGGTGAAATGTTAAAAGGCAGCAAAAATCAACTAACCGTTCTGGAGAGGCTTAGACATTCATTCTTACAGAACTGTGTCAATTGTGGATGGATGAAGTACAAACAAGGGAGATGGCTAAAAGCAGAAGGAAGAGGAAGACTGCCGCACTTTTTGCTGCTGGTAAAACTTGTCCCACTAAGAATAACAGTCCCAAGAAGTACAACCCCATCTTTTTGTGAATAGAATCTCAAAGGAAAAATCTAACTGAAAAGTAGGTATGCTGTTTTCTCATGTACCTTGAAGATATGTAGGCTTGCAGTAGGGCAGTTTTCATGGTCAAGTGCTGATAGGACAACTCTCTAGTAAAACTTCAGAGAACTAAATAGAGATCCCACTTAGGTGGCAGGAAGCTGTCACTTAAGTATCTCAGAGTTCCTACACTTAAGAGAGGGCTGCTAATAACACTTTATTGCAGAAATATATCTTATTCTGGAGATGTAGATGAAAAGGAAGTTTGCAATCACAGGAGCAGGTGCATTAAGTGACCTAATGGTTAAGGATTGGCAGAAATGGGGGATGGCTACAGAAGCAACCTCTGAAAGCCCTATAAACCCAGAGGCTACCTGAGCCATCATGGAATTTGCAGTATGGTTGCTTCAAGAATCTCCAACAGGGCGGTAGGTTCCTGGGGTGGTCCACAAAAAGCAGAAAAATGTTTACAAATCAGTAATGCTGTAGCCGTTATGGTGCAGTCAGTGTTAACATGGTGTGCTCTGATGCCCTGATCAAGCTGAATAGAGTGAAGGCATAAATGTCTAGGCTGTTCCAGGCATGTAGCATGGTGTTAAGTCTCCAGGCCACTGGGTCAGGCTGACCCAGTGGCCTGGAAACTGGACATAATGCTACATGCTTGGAACAGCCTGGATATTTGCCTTCCCTCTGTTCATTGCATAGTGTAAGTGGTGAAAAACAATGCCAACATGGAAGCTGCAGTAAAGTTTGTGGATAAATTTGCACAATTAGTGGGAACAGCTACTCCCGGAACAAATTGTACAATGCAGACGAAACTGCCCTGTTTTGGCATCGTATGCCATGCAAAACCCTTGCTCAAGATATTGAGGCAGCTCTAGTTGGAGGTAAGGATTCCAAAGATAGGGTAACAGTTCTCACCTGTTGCAATGCTGCAGGAACACACAAAACCAGGTTGATGGTTATTGGTAAAAGTGTTAGTCCAAGGGCCTGTAGAGTGGCCATTAAAGGAGTGAAAACTTTTCCACTTGTTACCATGGAAATGAGAGAGTGGATAACAAACAAAATCTGTCTTGAGTGGTTTGAAAGTCACTTGTGTGCACAAGAAGTTAGAGCGCACTGTAACTCGGTTGGCCTTGATCCAAAGTGTAAAATATTCTTGATCATGGATAATTGTTCGGCACAACCCAAAGCAGAATTTTTTTATTAAAGATGTTTATGCCTTATACCTCCTGCCTAACTGCACCTCTCTGATTCAGCCCTGTGACCAGGGTATATTATGGTAACTGAAATCTAAATACAGATCTGAGTTGATGCACTGTTTCACTGTTGCACTAAATAATGGGAAGCCAAAGGATATGGTTTCATCACTAGCTTCTACCTGGAATAAATTCGAATAAAGTCGAGAAAAGTACACTTCAAGGTGGCTGGCATAACCTATGGCCAAGTTTAATTTTTCAAAAAGACGAAGGTAAAGAAGCTGACTTCTTTGGATTTACTGTTCCGAATGAAAAGGCTTTGGTTGGGGAATTGGTTGAGTACACTAGGAACATGTCAAACCCAAATTCTCTTGAAATAACAAAAGAGATTACAGAAGAAAGCACTGAGGAATGGATGAGTATTGATAATAATGAGCCTGTTGTTTACCAGCCAACTGATCAAGAAATACTGGAGATGGTAAAACAAGGTGAAAAGGAGGAAGTGCACGAATTAAGTAAAGATGACAACAAAGACGTGGAAGAGAGAATTTCTATAGATAAGTGTATCCAGCTGACGAGATTCAATCGAAGAACTTGGGTAAAGGGATTTTATAACTGAACAAGAAATCATGTCTTTTTATTTGATACAAACAAAATCAATTAGGGAGAAGCCAAAGTGCCAAAAGCAAGCTACCCTGCAACAATGGTTGAAGAGGATTGGAACAGTGTAGAAAATCCACTTCCCTGCACCTTGTCTACCCCTAATATTCAAGTAGGCATACCTGCAGACCTTAAGGTTTCTCCCGTCACAAGTCCAGGAGGCTAAACCCCTCAGTTTCTCCCACACCTTAAGCTTTGGATTAAAAAGGTTAGGGTTCCCCTGTATGCAGCACTGGCAGGTGGTTTTGTTACTGAATCACATTTGAGCTTGGGTGAACTTTCAAAGTATATGTCTTATTGTTCATAAATGCACAGTAGCTGGTTTTGTTATAATCAATGGTTTTAATATTATCAAAAACACTTAAATGCAACAATTTTCAAGGATAGCAACATAACTACTCTCAGAATGAATTTACTGTGATTCTGAAACTTACTTAAAACTTGGTTTATGCTCACATTATACTTTGAGATATGCTGTTTTTATATATGTTTGCCCAAGACTCTTACATAATTCTATTTTTGGTTATAATGAAGACTAGCATTACAAATTTTAAAATACTAACCATGTATTCCCTGGATCTACTCCCCTCCAAGCTACCTTAAACCAAGAACCACTCTACAGACATTTTTTCTTTCATACAATCACTGCCCCTCTACTGTTGAGAGACAGAGAGAATCAAGTTCTATAACCATTGAAGAACTGAACTCAAGATGAGGGCATATATCTTTCATAATACAAAAGGACCATATTAACCCTTAAACGCCTACTGGACGTATCATCGCCGACTAAAATTGTCTGTTGGGTGCCAAGTGGAATGTGCCGTGACGTCGACTACAAAAAAATTTCAACCTTCGGTCAACTTGACTAACTGAAGTGGTCAAAACGAATTGTAAGCTAAACTCTCATTCTAATAATATTCAATCATGTACCTTCATTTTGCAAACAAATTGGAAGTCTCTAGCACAATATTTCGATTTATGGTGAATTTTTAAAAAAAACTTTTCCCTTACGCCCCACGCCGTAACTCTGGCTTAAAATTTCAGAAATTTTTACGTCATTTTATCGTAATTTTGCACTGTTTATATTAGCCGTTACATAAAGTTTTATATAAGAAATGTGCAATTTCATGTAAAAATACAAAAAATACAACCATGGTTAGCTGATCGGTTTGGAAATATTTTCACATAAACCACAATAAGCACCAAAATTTCAACCTTGTCAACTTTTGACTCGACCGAAATGGTAAAAACGCAATTGTAAGCTAAACTCTTACATTCTAGTAATATTCAATCATTTAGCTTCATTTTTCAACAAATTGGAAGTCTCTAACACATATTTCGATTTATGGTGAATTTTTGAAAAACCTTTTCCTTACGTCCGTGCCAGAAATTCTTTTCGTCCCGTTATCGTAATGTTTGCACTGTTTATATTAGATCGTTACATAAAGTTTTATATATGGAAATGTGCGCAATTTCATGTAGAATACAATAGAAAATAACTCATGGTTGTAGCTTTTATCAGTTTGAAATATTTACATATAAATCACGATAACTGCCAAAATTCAACCTTCAGTCAACTAGACGAAATGATCAAAAAACGCAATTATAGCTAAAACTCTTACATTATAGTAATATTCAATCATGTACCTTCATTTTTGCAACAAACTGGAAGTCTCATACAATATTTCGATTTATGGTGAATTTCTGAAAAAAAACTTTCGCACGTCTGCGTAGGTAACTTCGGCGAACATCTCAAATTCTTTCCTCATGTTATTAAGTAATGTTTTCATCGTTTACATTAGTCAATACATAAACTTTTATATATGAAAATATTACTGTTTAATGTAGAAATATAACAGAAAATAGCTCATGGTTGTAGCTTTTATCAGTTATAAAATATATTCACATAAATCACAATAACTGCCAAAATTTCAACCTTCGGTCAACTTTAACTCGACTGAAAATGGTCGAAAAACGCAATTGTAGCTAAAACTCTTACATTCTAGTAATATTCTAGTAATATTCAATCATTTACCTTCATTTTGCAATAAATTGGAAGTCTCTAGCACAATATTTCGATTTATGGTGAATTTTTGAAAAAACATTTTCCTTACGTCCCACGCGTAACTTCGGCCGAACATCTCAGAAATTCTTTCATCACGTTGTCGTAATATTTGCACCGTTTTATATTAGTAGTTATATAAAGTTTTATATATGAAAATGTGCGCAATTTCATGTACAATACAACAAAAAATAGCTCATGGTTGTAGCTTTTATCAGTTTTGAAATATTTTTATATAAATCACGATAAATAGAAAAAATTTGACTTTCGGTCAACTTTAACTCGACCGAAATGGTCGAAGACTGAAATTGTAAGCTAAAACACTTACAGTCTAGTAATATTCAATCAATTAGCTTCATTTTTCAACAAATGGGAAGTCTCTAGCACAATATTTCGATTTATGGTGAATTTTTGAAAAAAACATTTTTTTACATCCTCGCATTACGAATTCATGCATCATTTTGTGATATTTTCATTGTGTTGCTTTGATCGTTTTACAATTTGTTATATACCAAAATCATCGCAATTTAGTGTACAATACAAAGAAAAACCAAATAACCCGTTAGCTTTAACCGTTTTGCTCACAGCACGATTTGTATAAAATTATATATGAAAAATTTTTTGCGCTGTCATATATTTCCAATATTTATATATGATAATGATATTTTTTCATTTCTGATGGTTGCATACTAAACTTCAGGCAATGACAAAAATATTGAGCCAAAAATGAACTCTTAATCGTAAAAACTAAGCATGCTGTGATTTTTTGAAAAAACTTTTTTTCCGCTTCGTCGCTAACTCCCGAACACTGCCGGCATACGGGAGACGTTTTTGTAAATAGAGGCTCTGCGTTTAAGGGTTAAATACAATTTAACAAATATGCAAACCAGTCGCCAGCCCAGAGGGTAAAAAACCATATATTTTCACCTACAGAGCATTACACCATAATAATTAAATGCTCAGATGGCTGATGAACCAGCGTCACTTATTAATTACTTAAAAGGAGTTGGAAATTTCTAACTTGGAGTAACAATCTATCATTAACAAGAAGCAGCAGTTCTGCCAGTGGTAATAATTTTTTTTTTTTTTTAAGAAAAGGAATGCAGTTAATTTAGTACCAGTAGTTCAGTTATATTAAGTAATACATATAATGATAAACTTCTTGCCCTTCATTTTGTCATTTGTCACCAACTTCGATGACTGACCAAAGTCAATTGTCCAAGAATGAGGGAAAATGCGAAAATTTTATACTATGTGTCATTAATTTAGTAAAAATGTTTGAATATTATTACAGAATTAGGTTTCAGTGTGTCTTTATATATTAATTAAACTGTCTAACTGTGAAAATGGAAACCCTGTGTAATACTGTACACAATGCAATATCTTACCGATCTTAGCCCGTTCATTACTTATTGCAGCTAAATCATGTGCCTTTTGCCTTAGTTGTTCCATCTCTAAATTTTCTTTTGTTTCCATGAACTGCTTCTGCTTCATTTGCAAATCTGAGACTTCAGTCAAGTTCTGTAGTCTCTGAATATCAGAAGACAGTTGGGCCTGTGAAAATTGAAGATTTTATTGAATATTACTGCTTAACAACCACATTTATTTAATAAAAAAAAAGTACATAGTAAGACCTCTCAAACAAAAGTTTGTAACCCCACAGTCTGTATAAGCAGTTATAATCATTAATCTGAAATTACCCCATTATACTCTACCTATGAAGTAAGGGTAAATAACTCCTTTTCAGGCAATCTCATTTGTTAAGTTACTGTACATAACTAGACTGGCAGTAGAAAATTTAAAATTTATTGAGGCTGAATTACCAGGACATTCAACAGAAGCAATCTGTAAAACATTGGTTTGTATTTTTTTATAACCACAATATAACTGATGAAAAACTCAAACGAGAAGTAAAGCCATGCAATCTATGGTTGAGGGGCAATTTTCCCATTTCCATTACAGTACTGTACAGTAACTTTTATAAAAACTCTTGAGTGTAAGTTGGCAATATGTGTACTATATGTTTATTGAAACTGTCAAAGCACCTTACTTTTTCATCTTTCAACTGCTGAAGCTCTTTCAAGACATGTTGATGCTCCTCTTCATTTATGGTACCTTGCAATTTCTGTCTTAAATCCATCTCAGTTGTTTGTAGGGCAAGGTTCATTTTAGCAATACTGTCTACTGTGTTTTGTAGCTGTGTGGCATGTTGCTGCAGTTCTTCACATTCCCCTTAAAGATAAGATCAAATGTAAAACCTTGCTTTGCATCATGTAAAAGATATCTATGCAAGTAGAGACACTACTCGTAAAAATGAATGTGAATACAAATTTGATTACCAAGGTTTATTTCCATGTTTAGGAAAAACTGAAGTTTATACAGGACGTACTGTAACAGGTGTTTAGGGAAACTTGTAAAATGATGACTAATTCAACAATGGTAGTCTATGCACAATAGTATTTTCAGTTGTCTTTTTACCATTTAATATTAGGATCCATAGATAATGGCAGACAAAAATTTCTTTATACATTACTTATATTTCTACCAGATGTTTAACAAAACTAACTTTAAAACAAAAGAGGTACAGCACTTACTTTTAATATTCTGGTACATAACAGTTGAATGTTCTGCCTTTTGTTTTTCCCTCAATTCACGCAGCTCAACAGCAGCTAGTTGTTTGGAAAGAACCTCAACCTGAATACAATGATCAATGAAAATTCTCTTCAATTAGTAATTTTAGCATAAAATTACTCTGGATTATATAACTGCCATTTTAATGCTACTTTCAGTAATACACATCTTCATTGCTGACAAATTAAATGTAAATTTTCATCACAAAATAAACCTGATCAACGAACAACAATGCTGAATTGATTAACCTGGATATGAGAATTAGTAGACCCAACAAGATTCAAGGATGCTTGAAGTGAATGTACTTTTTCTCTAGCACTTTCCAATAATTGGCCGAGTTGTTCACGTTCCTCGGTCAACTGCTTTATCTGCAAATCTTTTGCATGCTCACCTTCTTTCTTTTGTGCCTACAATTGAATAAAAGATAATTAATGTTTCTTAACTATGCTTACAACATCTGTTTCCAAAAATAATATCACAAATATCCTTTTAATACTTTTATCAGTCGCTTTTCTTCTTGTCTGTAATTATTAGCAAAATAATTTAAATTACACTAAGCTCAACTGCCAACAAAAATATATTTATTTACATTCAAGAAAAACTTGGGATTATAAAAAAATAACTAGTTCTCTCAACATCATCATAAATGTTTTCATGTCAGATTTTTTCCATTGACAGTTAGATGTGAAAGGAATTCTCTCTAATCTCTGTCTTCTGCACTTTGTCTAAATTCCCTTCTGGTCTAGGGCTAAACCCTTTTCCACAATTTTTGGACCATCACTCTGATACTTCTATATTTGTTAATTCTCTTACTAATTGGTAAAATTCCAGATTTTCTTGCCTGTGGCCACCAGTCTGAACAATATGATAGCCCTACTCTACTCTAACCACAAATCTTGGCATTTTATGGTCACACCTCTCCAAATCAAATTTTGCCCTTTTTCCTAAGTGCTGATGTTTCTGCTGCGTACACTAATGTAGGCCCCATAACTGCATCATGAGTTTATTTCTCTTTTCACTAATTGGATAATCTTATTTATCAAAACTCCCTTCACTAATTGGATAATCTTATTTATCAGTCTTGCAATCCTTCACCTCATCCATGCTGTTGTTACACTTTACCTCATACTTTATTCTGTACTTCAAAGAGATATTTTCTCACTTTTCTAAGGCCTTCCCTTCTACCACATGGTTCTCTTCATCCCTCATTCTCTATTTGCACTTTTTACACTCGTAATGTTCACAATATGTTCTGTAAAACCAGATGTTAGCTGGATTGGATATTTTCAAGACATTACCATAGTCAATATAGGGTACTCTGCTGTAAAGTAACCCATACCTTTAAGCAGTTTTAAAGATTACGAATACTGTTTTATTTTAAATAATAATATGGATTAAAAAAATGAAAACATTTAGTACAGTACTGAAAGAGAGAGAGAGAAAGATGTACATAATTTGAGTACAACATATATTCATCATGAATGAATATGTTTGTTAATTTGTAATGACTGAACATATAAACTTGTTCCTCAGAATGAAGCCAAACTGATCACTTAATTTTAACAGCTCTTCTAAGGTTTCCTTCAACACTTTTTCCAATACTTTTGAAGCATGCTCAAGGAATCTTATTTCTCCAGTTTTCATTTTCAATTTTCCCTAGCACTTTCCCAATTTACAGTTTCACATTTGCTTTTGGTCCTGTCAACTACTGGTCTCAATTCCCTTTAGTAGATTTTCAAAATGCTGCTCCATTGTTTCATTCCTGTCATCTCTGATTTTTCCATTTTCACTGTTTATATGTTTTGCTGATTTTCCATCTTTCCTTGTGCTTTTGTGTCAAGAATCTGATTCTATTCCTCCCAATTCATCTTTGCCTTTGCCACCTGCCATTCAGTCTCCCAACATTTCAACTTTTACATCACTCCATCCTCTTCTCTGCCTGATATCAAGCTCCCACTTTAAAATACCACTTCCTTAAGATAAAAATTTACCTTTTAATAATCCTTAAATCCTTTACCAGCCTCAAAGTGTTTTACATTACACACTATGTATTCAAAAGAAAAAAATTAAAGTACCATGAGTGCCTGGTCTTGTAACAGGGAACGATATTTTGCAGTGATGTTAGCCATTTGTGCTGCAGTTTGATCAGCCATAGTTCTTGGCACGCTCTGATTCAGTTCTTCTTCAAGCCTGCTGATGCGGTGCTTTAGGAGCTCTACTTCTTGTTCATATTCATTCCTTATCTGAAAAATGATAAACATGGCATATTGTGATACATCACTTCTCTTATGGTCAATGTGTGAGTGTAACTAGTTATGCTTTTATCAATATATTTTTATTTTATTTTCAGGCCGAGGTCAAGAACTTCGATACTTAATGGATGTTACTAAGAGGAATAAATAGGCATTCTTCAGTGGGAATACAGTAAAAGCATTACCAAAATTAATATATGAATAACAGCATGACAAGATTTTAAATGATCTTGGAACCATGCAAACCTCTAGGGCCATGCAAATTAAGCCACTCAGTTTTATACAAGATGGTTAAGCAATTGGTAAATCTTACAGTACTATGAATAAAATTTTTAAGTTGCACATGTAATGTGAAATGAATGTCATGAAATATCTAACATATTTAACGTAACATTTTGCAGTGATAAAACCTTGTTTTCTGGCATAATGACTTTTATTTAAAGAAACTGAACCTTGTCAGTAATGCCATATGACTTTTACCTTTAAAAGTCAAAACATGCTAATAAAGCCATGTGATAAAAATCTTTACTTCAGTCTTCCTTTTTATAAGTGCAGTAATGTATCCATGATGTATTTTTCTAATATACTAGTGTGATTTTACTAGCAGTTGTGAAGAAATAATGATTCAGTATAGTGAAGAGTGAATTAGATAAAGATTAATATATTAAAATGCAATCAAAACTCCGGAATACTTTGTATTCTTGTTTTTATACATGGAAGGACTTGGTCTTGGCTGTACAAGTTACATATAATAAAATCTATTAATGAAATCTCTCATGATACCAGAACTACCTCATAAGAAAACATAGATTAAATGAAATATGGAACACAGATGACAGATTTCCTAATCCAGGGGTTAGTGGTATGGACAGACCTACCATACTGTACATGGTTAAATCTCAAATTTGCAACTTCCTACAAGCAAGTAGTGACTGGAAAACCTGATATTTGAAATGGACTAATAAAAAGCACTAGACCTAACGTTATATGTTAAGGAGATACGATCACTAACAGAAGTGCACATGCAAAACATTTTACTTCCATGCAGTATGAGGTTAAGTATACCTTAGTTTTACCAGACCACTGAGCTGATTATCAGCTCACCTAGGGCTGGCCCGAAGGATTAAACTTATTTTACGTGGCTAAGAACCAACTGGTTACTTTAGCAACAGGACCTACAGCTTATTGTGAAATCCAAACCACATTATAGCGAGAAATGAATTTCTATCACTAGAAATAAATTCCTCTAACTCTTCATCAGCCAGCCAGAGACTCAAACTCAGGCCTAGCGAGTGCTAGTCCACAGCTCTACCGACCCGCCCAACGAAGCAGTATGAGGTACAGTATTTCAATTCTAATACTTCAATATAACATCATTTCAGAAGTAAACTCAGTCATCAACAATTTTATAATTACAATGTAGAAAGATTTCAATAAATGTAGATATAGAGACCTTAAACAGTTGTCTAAAAGTCCCTGAAATATTCTATGAATTATTGATATACAATAGCCAACTTTTTATTTTAATATACTTCATTATTTTTTTTATTAAAATTTCTTCATTATTAATAAAATCTGTTATCCTGTTTAATACTAATTAGCAAATAAAACAGCTTTAAACATCACTTCAATGAAAAAAATATTATTCAAGGGGCACTCATACAGCATGACTAGTAGCACATGCAGGAAATGACAGGAATTTACTAATGAACACAAAGACCAAAAATACCAAAGGAAAGGATTTGATATGATGGAACCACATACAATACCTTCTTTTCCTGAGTACATTTTGAATGAAGTCCCTGAAGCTTTTCTTTCAAGTTTTGGTTAAGATCTGCGATTTCTCTCCCCTGGCTATTATTTTTACACTTAGAAACTTCAAGATCATACCTAAGTTCTGCTAGCCTATTAGCAATCTGTAAAATAAAGAAAATTTACCATTAAATGCTCATTTAGCAAAATATTCCTGTCAGATTATACCAAGAATTTTAATTTACACTTCATAAAATAGGTTGATTTTCATTCCTGGAAAATTTAATGCTTAAAAGTTACCCTACAAAACATCAACAAGATATACACTAATCACAAAGTATGCTTGTCATTGTCCAGTTTACTACATATTCAGTCAACATACAGAAGGCCTCGATTTTCACTATGCATCATAATTTTCCATTGATAAAACTTTTAATAATCTTCCTAGCATTTCTACACATGCTGGTAACAGTCTTACAGAGCTCATTCCAAAAGAATGACCTTCATTTTAGCGTAGGTTTGAAAACTATAACACATAGAAGTGCTCTTGACAAATCCAGTGTAATGAAATGAATTTTCACTGCATACAAAACCTGTTAAAATGAAATGTCACCTTAAACAAAATTTAGCTGCAGTGTGAAATAAGTATTATGAGAATTCTGATAAAAGTAAAGAGTTTTTTACAATAAAATAATTTATTTTTACAACCTATGTGGGAAAATCCAAGTGTAAGAAGCAAAACACCTCTAAGAGAAAAATCCCAGCACACATGCCCACCAACTCTTGAGTCCTTGGGGGACACTGCAGCTGTTTCTTTTATTTTGTTTCAATTCCATCTGCAAGATAGGGGAAGCAGGGGATGGCACCAGAATTCATGATTAATGGGCTGTATAAAAATGTTTAATTGTGAAACTATAGTTTGTTATCACAAACTCATTAATCATAAAAGAGCCTGAACTGCTTATTTAAGAGTGAGTATTAAGCAGACGAATCCAACAATGGGAATGTAGCTGTAAGTAGTCTAAAACCTGGAAAGTCCATAGGAAGTTGATAGAGGCAAGTTCAAAAGAAGTGCCTTCATCAGTAGTAACTTTGCACTGGAAGAACCTCCAGACATCAGGATTTTTGCAAATAATACGTTTGTAGAAGAAAAACCCAAAAACGGACACCAAACCACTATCCAAACAAAAGGATGGCAACAAGCTCCAGATTGTATCTGAAAGTCAGAGAGGATGAAAGGGCACAGATCTCATGGGCTTCAAAATTGAGGGCAGCAAGATCCACTTTTGAAATCGCAGAATAAGCCCTTGAAATAAAAACCAGTTTTTGGACATAATAATTTTTGTTTAGGCACAGGTGACACAGGGAAGGGTGAAAGGAAATCAGTGTTGGAGGTAGAATGAGAAAGCTCTCACAGGACACAGCAATTTTCCTTCTAAGCTATAAAAAGTAAGGAAGGAATTTCAAAGGGACTAAAGAGGGAAACGTTTCTGAGATCGAGGCAGGAAGGACGTGAATAGTCTAAGTACACATTACTCGATAAACTTTGAACACCCCAGTAAACAAAATGGGAAAAAGTTCTGTTAACAAGCCCAAACTACAGTATATGAAGCACATTCCCAATTACTCAAATAACTAGGCAAAGCCAGTGAATACACAACCAAAACACTGATGACCCTGAGTGAAAAATACTAAAAATAAAAATAAAGGCAGTAGGCTCTTCACAAGAACAAACAACAACAGAAAGTTGCCAGACAAAAGATAAAACACAAAATACTGTTACATTATGTTAAACACTAGATAAAAATGAATGACTTCTGTCAAAGACACTTCACTAAATGCACTGCCATCACTACTGGTCAGGGAAGCACACTTAGATGATGTGCATAGAAGAAAGAGCTTTAAGAACATTATGCAGGGACTTAGAAGTTGGTGGGCACTTGTGTTGTGGCTTTTTGAGACCCTTTGCTTTGTGCACCTAGGTGCATTCTGCAAAGTTTACAGCTCTTCTTCGATTAATGGGTCTGTGATAACTTGAATTTACAGGCTGCACAAAGTTTTTTACCTGCAGTTATGAAACAGGAGCATCAAGATATGGACTGAAAGCCTAGTATTTTCCATATCAATAAAACTCATCCCTTCAAACTTCTCATTCACAAGATTTTGAAAGGGAACAGGACTGTACATTTCTTAAGTATTCATTACCTGATGCTTACTCTATTATAAAACTCTCTTTCATGGATATACAATTCCCATTTCAAACAGAACACTACAATAATCGATGGTGCACCAAATATTCGTTCCTTAAAGAAATTTCAGAACCATGCTTTGAGTAATGATTTAAAGTACAGTACAGTTATGGCATGCAAAATTAAGGAAGGGTGAGAATAATGTATATTGAACTTTATTCAAAAACAGAAAACCTGGAAACAACTCTTAATTATGCCTTATAACTGACAAACAAAATATAGGCTGGGACTATTAAAATGGTAAAATGTGTATATAGTTTGTTTTTTCAGTTTAGACTGAGTGATGAAGCTGTGTAGAAAGGATAAGGATTGCAGGTACCATTACTCATTGAGGGGTAAAGACACTGAAGAACTGCACATAGCTCTTTAGTTGTTTGTCCTTCCATTTCTTACATTTAATTCAACAAATTTAACAGTAATATATGCCTCACCTACAACTAATAAATTAAGTGAAATCTACTTTGTCCTTATATTTCTGTAGTACTGTATTTACTCTCAATGAGGATTAATTATTTATCAAAATCCATTTAGTATCATGAAAGAGTATTAGACTTCCTTAAACGTCAATGAAAAATACAAAACATTTCATTACCTGTTTGTTCTGGTATTTTACTGTTAATCAACCAACCTAACTATTGCAAATAAAAATAAGTCATTATTATAAATAACTGTTAAAGCGATGTAAGATACATTATTTCACTTATTTAACCTTTAAAGTGTTATCATTACAGTATAGGTTTCGACTACATTTTTTAAATCATTTCCAAAATAACACAAAAAATAATGTCAGCTTTTTCAACAAACTGAAGGTTAACAATTCCTTCTGTGTATGTTAAAAGGAAGGCATGCCTGCCAGCTGATTTAAAATTTTATCTGTACACTAAAGTACTTATTCAAAGGCCTTTTATTTTGTTGAATTACTTCCTTATGTAATTAAAGACTAAATAAAAGAAAAATTCTAAAACTTTGGTAATCTAAGTTGTTACACAGCAATGTAGTTTTTGCCAATTTACTGTTTTTCCAAAGGTTTGTGTTGTTTTTACTAACAGGACTTAGAAAATTATAAAAAATATGTACACCACAAACAGTGATAAAATAAGCTAGATGCCTCTGAAAGGTTGAACAAAAAATCAGGCTTGTTTATACATTACATGGAAAAACTGATTTCTTCTGTCAATTCTACATTTTTATCATTAAATTCTAATGATAAAACTAGTAATTAAATAAAAATACATAAGTGGCTTAGATATTCAATCTTTTTTTAAATGGTGGCCCATAACATGCTGCAAGTAGAAACTAATTTTTCTTTTTTAATAACTGATCTCTTCTTACCATATTTCCTATTACCTCCCATTACTTCTTTCAAATGAACATCATATTCTTTGGAAGCTTGAATTTAAAGATATTGGCCCCTGTGGGCTTGTTCCTGTATGGTTCATCTTCTGAATGACAATAATAATATTAATAATAATAATAATCATCATCATCATCATCACATCATCATCATATAAATAATAATATAATAATAATAATAATAATAATAATAATAATAATAATAATAATAGACTACAGTGTAACTATAAATGGAAAAATATATGACCTCTTAAAAACTAGATGAAACACAACTTAAAAACCATGGGTTAGAAGTATCTATCCCCCAAGATTGAAAGTATAATGAGAAAACCAGAGTGTAGTTGCTTCAAGAGCAAAGTCAAGGACATTTAATTGGTGCAAAAAAATTTAAGGTATGAAAAATATAGCTAAAGTAAGCTGAATTATGTGCACAATTTTTAAGGTGCTCACATAAAAAGATTCTATAGTTTTCAAGTAGAATCTAACAAGCAAATACCTTCATGAAGTCTGATTGACTGATGCAGTAGTAAGTTATTTGGTCTTTGTGCAGCAAAGAATATCAACAGCAGCATCTCAAAAGCATTATATACCAATCAACTAGTCATCTGTAACATGTACAATAATTGAAATGGGGTAACAATTCTAAATACCTTCCCATCCACTCCATCCTGACCACTAGAAATGGCATCAATAGTGGTGCTCATCTCTTCTACACGAGCCTTCTGGGCACTAATCTCATCAGTTAAAGCCTCTATCTCTTTCACCAATGTCTGTCTTTCAGATGCCCATTTTTCTTTTTCAGAACTGAACTGTAAGATGATTAAATTACAGAAAATTAATATTAAAATGAAATATGAAAAATAGTGTGTTTGAAAAGACTGAAAAGGTTTCTAATAAAAGCATTGTGTTTTACAAACATGCTCTTTGATATTACATGTTTCATAAAGTACAATACTTTATTAATAAATAAAATTTTTAACCAACATACAAATGATGAATACACTTTATGACGGTATTGCCATGACAACCAGGAAAGAAACCTCTGGTGAGCATTCCTTTCTTGGGGACAATGCAAAATAAAATTAGTCCTCTAAACCTTGTGTAAGCCGCAAATACCCAGAAGTACGCTTGTGTCACAAGTCATGAAAACTTCATCTTTAACAGATTACTATAGTATTCACAAAATCATTCTGCACTTACTTGTTCATTTAAGCCAGATACTTGCTCATGAAGACTATCAAATTGGTTAGTATAAATAACAGCAGACTTTTCTCTCTGGTTTATTTCCTCTTCTCTTTTGTTGCATTCCTAATAATAAAAATAAAAATCAAGTCTAGTTATTTAACATGTACAGTAGTGTCATTTTTCAAGAAAATTATGAACAGTATAATTTTCAAGCAAATTTCAGAATTGAATTACTCCAGTGTAAACTAAGGCAAGATTTCACTGAACTGACCTTTTTGCAAACATTTCATGACTACAAGAGTATCTGTACATAGAAAGTAAATATAGCCAATAAGCTCTTAAAAAGCAGTAAAAAAAAGTCTTATAATTACCTCAAACTGAACAACACTATTATAAAAATGTGGAAACCATTGGTTATTAAAAATCCTTACCCCCTCAAGATAATTTATTTTTCTAAAGGCACAGTGTTTATTTAAAGCTATAAAAGATATCAATCCCTCATCCTAAACTTTGTACAGTTGAGAAATCAAAGCTGTAACTCAGATACAACCTTACCTGGATAAGGTAGTTGACCTGATTTTTAAGTTTGGCTATAACTTCTTCTGTGGATGGTGGAAGACTTCCCAAGGCAGCTATGAGCTCATCTAATGCAGCCATTGGTGATTTGACAACTGGTTCTGATTTCAACTCCACTGGTTTCTTGTCATCACAAAAAATTTCCTCATATGAAGTTTCAGACTCTCGAGTTACTTTCTTTTTTGCTCTATCCTCAGCTAAAATTCTTTCCAAAGATGACTTTTCTCCTTCTAATCTGAGAACAGGAGATTAAATCATGCAAAGTAGCCAGACACTTCATGTTTACCTTACTACTGTACACTGACACTGGCAGTTTGGTTTAGGAGAAAAATTAAAGATTCATAATTCTGATACGCAGTATATAGCATTTTTAAACCGAAGGTTCTGATAAATACTTTAAATATGTTACAACCTTTTTTATATCAGGATATTCCATGGGTTTCTAAAACAGCCGGCAAAATGATATCTTAAAATTTTACACTCTTGCTTCAAATTTTGTAGTATGTATACTGAAAATTTCCTGACTGTAAGAATTCTCTTATAACCACACCTGTCCAGTTTCAGAAATGACTAAGCAGGAGATTTTACACTCAAAATATACAGTGCACATACTTTTAATAAAACATGGCCTGAGATATTATGACAATAGTAATACATTACTATTAGAAAACCTGAAGTATATCACAAAGCACACACTGTGGAATACATATGTAAAATGTCAATTCATGATACGGAGATGCGAGACACTAATGAAAAACAAAAAGTGGTTACCAATAAATTCGGAAACTTAACAGGATTGTACAACCTTTTCTAATAATTATAATTCCCCAAAAAAACATAAACGATGACAAAATCACTCCATGCACTAACTCACTTGAGATATTTTTCTCTGAGGTCTTCTAGTTGTCGTTGACAATCATTACTTGGTTGTCTATCCTTCTCCTCAACTAATTGTTTAACTGCAGCACTCAGATTACTCAGTTGTTCTTCCAGGGGCTGTGTGTCTATTGCCATTGTATGGCCTGAAGAAAAGGAGACCTCCAAGAATAAGTAATGAACATTCATTCCATCAAACAAATGAAATACTGAGCGATTCTAATTAAAACATAAAAAATAAGGTAGTAAAATTTTATAGAGCCTGAATAACAGAATGGAATCCTTATGCAAAGCCATGAATTTTATCTAAACACTTAAATCAATTAACAGTTCAAAATCATATACATGGTCAAGATAAAATGATCAGTACCATAACCTCAAACTAACTTCAGTTCCATATACAGAATCATCTTTCATTATCTGCTGCTTGCTTAAACTCACCTGAAGAAAGACCTTTTGGAATCTCAAGAGTGGTCAACTGTAAAGAGCTTCTAGAGTTGGACAGCTCCCTAGTCAGTTCATAAACCTACAAATAAAATATTGCTTATATTTTCTTATGTTAAAGAAAAATGAATGATCATAATGTTAGCTTCTACTTCTTCAATTATAAATCTACACATATTGGTCAAGCTTAGAGTAAATCCTCCATCCTATATAAACTTACCAGCAACAAGACTAAAGAACATTGCTCAAAACACTCCATTTTTTTCATGAATACATATGGAATGTATGTCTCTAAATAAGGAAGAAAGATGATAACTTTTAAAATCTTGCAAAGACTATGTTGGGAGAAGGATATACATATATAAGGAGAAGAGGAGGCAAGTAGCAAGGCAAAGAGGAAGATATGGGAAGAATGGAATCAGAATCTTGACATGCAAGAAGAAGTCAAGAAAATGTTTGAAATGAAGTAAGTGGATGGGGAACGACAGAATAGGTTTGGAAGGGGGCAGTGCATACTAAAGAGTTAAAATCAGGAAATTAACATACCAAAGAAAGGAAAGAAATACTGGACACATGGATGCAATATTTTACATTCTGATATTTTGGGAATGTGCCATTCCAAGAAGTTAGGAAAGCTCTAATACAGTGGAAAAAGATGAGGCTCCAGAACCATAAAAACTTATGCAATCAATTAAAAGCACCTGCAGAACCAATCACAAAACAACTAACCAGGATATACCCAAAATGTATCCTCTGTAAGGGGTAATGCCATCAATGCACCACATGTGGTGCACTGCAGGCATTACTTAGCTGCAGCCCCTTTCATTCCTTTAACTGTACCTTCATTCATATTATCTTTCTTCCATCTTACTTTCCCCTCCTCCTAACAATTGTTTCATAGGGCAACTGGGAGGTTTCGTTCCTGTTACACACCTTTAAAACCTCTTTTAATTTCCCTTTCAGCACTCAATTACCTCATAGATCCTAGCACTTGGCCTTTGCCCTAAATTTTACATTCCAACTCCAATGTACCCAAATTGTAAGAATAAGGAGGGACCAGACAAAAAATAGATTAACTGACCAAAAATACACAACATAAAAACTAAACATGGTGCAAAAGGATGGGAGAAAGATTAAGAAAAAATGAAAATTAAATGTGTTAGTTTAGCCCTTAGGAAAATTTACCACAGAATTACCTTCATAATAATCCAAAAAATGTAGTATTATGACAAAAATCTTATTTTATGTGTACAGATATAATACTGAAAAGTTTGAAAGGCCCAAGACTAACAATTATGATGGAAAAGGGCACCAGCAAGAAGCAGTAAGAAAATTATGACACTACCTTATATCAAACACCATTATGTAACTTAGCATCAAAGGAGATGCTCAGGATTGCCAAGTTTAAAGGAAGTAGGAATTTTAAATTTTGATATGCACAGGAATACCTACTAGTGAAACAATGGAGAAGGTTTACTTTATAATGCTGAGGTATACCTTGGAGGAGGTAAAACATTTCTGTTATTATGATATACTGAATTGTTAAACCAAAAACAGGAGAAAAATAAGAGCAACAGCTTGGACTTAGTGCAGACCACAAGTCTTATGATAAATAAGGATATCCCTGTGTGCTTTCCTTGGTTTCCTGGTATGTGAATTGGGGAAAATATTTACATCATGCCTGGATGAGTAAGACTACTCAAGTCCTTAACTGGCTTCCCACTGCAGCAGAGACATAGGTCCTTTCAAAGAATATTCTAAAAAGGAGTGATTACTAAATGCTGTTTTACAGCCGAGTACATTGGGACGCTCTTATCACAAACAAGGAATTACCAGAAATGTAGTGTCCAGTGACTGGAAAATAGACTTAGACCTCAAAGAATAAGATCATTTTGGGAATCTAATGACAAACTGAAAGGAACAATTAGCTAGCAGAGTGGCAGATAGGGAAGGGGCATGATAATGACACATGGGAAAACAAAGACCACTGTACATACTATACAAAGACCTGAACAACAAAGGAATTCATGTACAAAGTACACAAGGCAGAAGAGAATGGAGAAAAATCATCAGATGTCTAACCCTTTAAAGGGAAAACCTAACATAAAACCCTGAATGATGATGATGACGATGAATATGAAGAAATACGTTTTGATATAAAGGATGAGTAAGATGCAAAAAGGCTTTTCTTGGAAGGTTATTTTCTGAGAGGCAAAATTATTTGAGATAATCTGGCATATTCTGCAGGACAGTCAACAATACAGTTAAGCATTAACAAACTTTGCCAAAATTTTTATCAACAATGAAAACTAACCTTCATCAACTCTAGTGAAAAGAACACAAAATAAGTATTGGGGAGATGGAAATTCCACAGCCATACAAAATTTTTCCAAAAGCCCTTTAAGCTGCAAAGGACAAAACCAGATATACCTTGGTCTTTAGGGTAACTTTCTCATCCTGAAGCTTGTTAACCTGGTTTGTGAGACGCTCAATAATCTTCTTGCTGTCCTGCCAATTAGTTCTGTTTACACCAGGAAGATCAATATCCTCTCGAGGCTCCAGCTTCAACTGCTCCCTGTGAAAGGTAATAAACGTATATAACTTGACTGCCTCTTATATTTATTAAACAAATATTATTTTGTCAATGATACCTTCTTGCAAGTCAAACACACACCATGCAAAAATGGTAACTTACTTTATGTGAAGCAATACTCATGTGCAATATATAATTTGTCTCAAAATTAATATAATTTAGCTCAGAATGGCTTCTTTAAATGCAAAATCCAATCAAGTTACATGCATACTATTTCCATTATACTGTTAAGGCTGCCAATCAAGACCTAGTTGAGAAAAAACTAAATCATACACTTCTACCAGAATTTTGTTTGTGTAAGCTGTAGCACAGACATATCATCTCACTGGTCTTATTGGCTACATGAGTCAAACTGTATTATCCTTAATATACTAGATTAAAACTACCAGTGTTGCTGCCATATCTAGGAGGAAGCCAACCACACTTTAACTGTCCTAATCCTAAGTCTACTAATCAACAAAGGAATGGAAGCCTAAGCACTTAAACCAATTATATACTGGCAGTCCCGCTTACCGGCAGCATCGGTTAATGGCATTTTGGTGTTATGGCGCTTGGCTAGTGATGCCGTTAACCGGATTTTCAGCACTGATCTCCAGTTAACGGAGCTGTTAAGTGGGGACTTTGGCACTGATCTCCAGTTAACAGTGCCATCAACTGGGGATTTTGGTGCTAATCTCCAGTTAACAGCTTCGTTAAGCAGGGTTTTCAGCACTATTATCACTGATTTTCAGTTAGTGGCGCTTGGCTGGGGATGGAACCCCCGCAAATAACTGGGGACTGCCTGTACAGTTTCTTTCAGACAAAAGAGACCCTAGTCTACAAGTATAATGTCTAAATGGCATGACCAAGTGAAGCCAATACAGTATCCTCAAAACCTAGGTTTAGGACCATATAGAAGCTCAAGGCCTAACTGAGTTTATCCTCACCCCATACATTACAAGTGTCAGTTTCTACATAAACAGGCAGTGAAAGTGAAAAAATACAGTAAAATCTTGGATAATGATGGATACAAGAGCAAAAATATAAGTTGTACCTCAAAAAGAGTTTTGCTTTACCAAAATGTGAAAGAAAGAACAGATTAAGTACCTGCAGGAAAGTATGTCATGTTATGAAAGAAAGAATATGGGTAAGGGTTGGCTAATAACTGCACCACTGCCTAAATATTACTCAGCCATTCACATAACATTCAAGACAGCGAGGTTCCTCAATGCTTTCAACATTACAATTTTGAGTATTGAAGTTCTTAGCAAGGATAAAATAATAACATCTATTATGTCTTGGAGGACTTTAGAAGAATTATATGCTGACCTGTCAGTGGCTCTTTGCAGCATGTGCATTTATGCTTACTTTGGCAATTTGCTCAGTTGGATACAGAGAGCTATTTGATCATGATCTTTCGAACATTGAACCGATCCGCTAGAAGTGTCCAGGTTCCGGTGGAGTATGTGCGTGGGTGTGTGCAATCTCCCACGGTATATTAACCGGGGGATAGAGTCTTGCAGGAGGATTGCATTAAGAGATCTGGGTCTGTTTGGTTAGTGGTGAAGTGTCAGAAGATCACCACTGGAAAATCTGTTATTTGTTGCCATAGAAAGAGAGTAACATAATTCATGAACACTTATCTCTTTACAGACATTTCTAATAGACAGACCTAATAGTGCTGCAGTGAAATACCTCTGGGTCTCCATTATGCATTGTCCTGTTTTGTATCCAGTTTCCATTTTTCTGTTTTGGATATTCATGACAGTTAACACCATTTCAGGTTTTAATATGATATGTTTCTTTCACAGGAATTCGAGTTTCGTCCTGAGAGGACGAATATTTGGAAGTGGTGTTTTTACTCTTACGTACTATATGACATATATTGTGATCTAGTATAATTATGACCTTATTATTTTGTTTGATGACCATGGTGTTATTCACTAGCATTGCTTGGTATCGAATTATTTGTGAAACAGTATTTCCCCTAGTTATGAATTCCATAGATAGGAGGTGTGAATCACTCCATTTCATGACCGTAGCTTTTGTTGAACCACTTTCATTAAATCTGCAAATAAAGTCTAGTTTTGTACTTCAGTGTTTAATTCCAGTAGGCCTTTGTGTAAAGATAGATTAGTGAGAGAATATGACAAAGGAGGAGGGATTTGCTGACCCAAGGATGAGCCGCACTACCACAGACATCTTTGAGAAGTAAGATGATTGATTCTATTCTTAAAACAGATAAAGCAATAAAGGATGGCCCTGTTTGACCAAGGGAAAAGGCCCATTAACACATCTATATGCAAGTGGGAATCTCTCATATTTGGAACTCCAAAAACTATAGTTTTAAATCACCAAACTACTCAGCAAAAAGGGTGGCTACAAAACTGAAAGGTTTAAGGATATTGAAAACATCTCCATTCACTGTAACTGGAATGGATCTCTTACCTCAATTCCCCATTTTCCTCAATGAGGTCATTAATGTTGATCTGAAGAGAGTTAACCAAGCCCGTAAGCTGCGTTATCTGACTGTCTCTCACACGCACTTGATTCCGAGCTTCTTTCAGTTCTCTGACAGCATCAGCCAAAGAAAATTCACCAGCCATGTAAGACTGGAGTTCTCCAATGACAACTGATAACTGTGAAGGAATAAAAGTCACCAATGTTATAAAATATGCAACTTTGAAAAGAAAATCTATTTTATTCCAATAGTCACTTTTATAATCCTAACATTATTACAGTATCATTATTATCAAAAGTTTTAAATAAATTAAAGCAAAGTTGAGTACTACATCAAAACCACTGATGAATCTGACCTAAATCCAAAACATAAATTGATTATCTTCATTATTTGTGCACTTTTTCAAAGGTGAATTCATTTATCATACATTTCTCAACATTAACCATACTGTGTAATATAAATGTCCGTGCCATATACTTCAAGATTTCTGTAAGGCACTGAAATTGGGATATAAAAAAAAAAAAGTGTCGACAGAGTATCAAAAAGTGGATGATGAAATCTCTGAAGGAAAGTTATACAAAAGGCAGCATACAATTTATGTGGTGTCATCAGAAAAGGGATATGTATAAGAAAGAAACGTGTTGGTGGAATTAACAGTTACACAATGTAACAGAGAGATATGATGTCTGTAAGTTGCAAAACAGATTCTGCAAAATAGACTATGATCTCAAAGACTGAGATAGTTTGGACATGTGGTAAAAAGGGGTAAGGAACAGTTAATCTGTGGTACTAGATAGAAGCAAAAGTATGAAGACCTGTAGGAAGGCCCAGAAAGTCTACAGAAGAGGATATATGAAGACTAGACCCAATGGCAATTCAAGCAGAGAGCACAAGAACAACACCACAGAGAACTAGCTTCACATTTAAACATGTACTGTACAAGGAAAATCTGAGAGAAAACACTAAAGATGGTGATGAAATGGAGTCACACTCAACAGAGTTTCAGTCTAGTGTCTTGGGCTTGCTTTGCCTGTTCAGTCTTTTAATTTTGTTAGGCTCTAGTCTTACTTCATGAAAAGTTTACTATTGTATATATTTGTTTTATAACAAGTGATTCATCTAATAAGCATTTACAGTAGTGGAAATACCAGGTTATTTGGTGTGGTAGTATTTTGTCTCAACTTTCTTAAGCCTTATGTGATCCTCTCTGGTATAAAGAGCAGGCAACAATGGATAAGAAAGGACTGTATATAATTAATTGTACCTCTTTTATCGAGTTATTGTAGTCCATATTTGTTCCAGTTTTTACTTATCCCTCTCATGCCTTGATAAGTAAACCTGAGAAGATTGGATAAGTGCATGTGGTAGGGAAAGTTGAGTACTAAAAATCTTTTGCTTTATATATTCTTTTGTACACTATCTTACTTGTGTACAGTAATGTTCTTTAAAGTGTAATTTTTCCTTGCATTTCCTTTTTTGCCTTTCTTGCTGTCCCAATTTTAATAGTGTACATTAATCTACATACTGGTTTACATGCTGTGTTTGATTCAAGTGAGGTGTCTACAAAACAATCTGTTTACATACACTGACCTTGGGAGGCATGTTATTAAAAACCATCCCAGTGCTTTCTCGTACTAACTACATAGCTACCCTTCCAGCAAGGATAAACTCCTCTCTTAGGGATTCTGTGGTGCTTATAACTGGATATCCACATTGCCATTAGTGCTATGTGGGTGTTCAGTCCTTCATAAAAACTACATTCAAAGCCTTACATGGCACTTGCACCTTGTTCAAAAACAGCATCTAATCTGATCTTATGAGTAAGGATGCACATTATCCAACCTGACACTCCTTCTCATTCGAAGAGTAATCAAAAACATATGCAAGGCAATGCATGGTTTGTTAACAAAAAGTCAGTCCTTATAGTCCAAGGAGAGGAAAATGGAGCAAGAAAAAGACAAGAAAACTCCTGTTAATTTTGTTTAGAGCAACCCCATTGGCTGAGTTATGTTAGGTAAGATGCCTAAAGGTTGGAATATAGACTAAGATCTCAGACTGAGATGGTTAAGACATCTAATGAGAAAGGTTAAGGAAAAATAATAGACATGGAAGTAGCAGGATGAGGACCATTTGGGCACAACAGGAAAACATGGGGAAATGGCAGAGATGATGATCTAGACCAGATTGGCGTTTAAGCAAAAAGTGCACAAAACCAGATTGGAGTTTCGCAAAAAGTGCACAAAACCAGATTGGAGTTTAGGCAAAAAGTGCACAAAACCAGATCACAGTTTATGTAAAGTGCACAAAATTCTAGTACTTTAAAAAAAAAAAAACTACTGTATAAGCATTAGTACTGCTAAGTACTTCTAAAAATATATTTTTGACCAAATGTGGTGTTATACCAGCATGTTTTCTAGTAGGTATCTTGAAATATCTTGGTTCCAAATCCATCACAAATAGCCAGTAACTTCCCTAAGCTGGCCCAAAATTGATTTCTCTAAACTAATTATGAAATCAACACATGCACAGTATACACTACATTAGACTTCAATTTACCAATGATATTGGTAACTTTATCCGTAGTTTGGTGCCCAAATACTAAAATAAGAAATACTTAAGTGATGCCCTCCCTATGGCAACAATAATTTTCTTTGATCAGGTAAAATTTCATATCTCTACTAAACTCATGAAAAACAGACTCAAATTTGCAGATCTCCCTCCCTCTTCATGAAACAATTTAGGAAATCTGCTGTGAACCAAAATATACCACTCTAGTATTAGCCATGTAATCAGGACTTTCTGGAGAGAAAAATCTAAAGAGATGACAGCATTCTGTCCTAATAAAACAGACTCTTAAATTTTCAACTAATAAACATACATCTTGAGCATGAAGTTGAGCATCTTCTTCAGCAGCTAAAAGCTGAGTTCGCATTCTTTGCATATGCTCCTGAGCTTCATGGAGTTCTGCTCTTAGCTGACTTATAACTGCAGCTTCTCCTTCGACAGCTGATCTGCAACAGGAAAACATTAAAACAAATAATGATTTATGGACATGCATACTACAACTTTGGATTTTATTACACTATACAAAACATTGTAAGCTACCTGAATTTGCATTGTAACAAACTGAACATTTGTTAGCTTATAGTCTTTTCCCTTGTCTCTATACAGTATACTGTACCTAATGCTATACAGTACTTCTAAATAACCAAATGAAAGACATTTTTTAATGCTAACACATACAAAGTCAAGTATAAAGGACAGTAACAGGGTAAGTGCAATTAATCCGGTGGAGGTGAGCAGAGGAAGTTGACAAAAGTTAATAAAACGTAATGCTCAGTAGAAACAATGAGTAAATGTACAACATTACATTTTAATAATAGTGAAGCTAGTTTTATATGCAATATATAAAACCTTATAACCAGACATCTACGTATGTAAAGCAAAGATGACTTTTATGTATTGTCACTTTTGATAGCATTTATACTGACATCTGACAATAACTAACACAATGATGAGCAGTAACACAATGATGATGCAAAATGGCTATGGTTTAAAACTATTGATGCTATTTACTGATTACACAGATTATATTTAAAAACCTCTTATGCTTATGCCTTTGCATAAAGAAAGGACAACTTGTGTATTGTTACTGACAACTGTAAAACATGTGCTTACTAATAAGAAATCTGGTAAAATGGATTTTGCCAGAGATACATCTTACTGCAATGAGTTTTACATTTTATTTGACTGAATTTTTATTTTTATATCTCTGTCATGAGAAACAGGGCATTCCATACTTCTTTGTAAGATATATATGCTGAATATAACTGCACTGGCACCTGAAGGTGGGAATTGTTGCTCATAGCCTATAGGTTAATAGTGTGTACCTGACCTTCACCTTATAAGATGCACCAAGAATTTCCTTTACCTTTCTTTTTTAAGAAAAAAGTGGATTTTATATGCTACCAATTACTGTATCTTTTCTCAGTGGTCTGGTTAAACAATTTAATAATAATTTCAGCAATAACTTCAAATTCTAATCTGGTTACAGCCCCAATGATTCCGTAGCAATAACTAAGAGTATATACAGTGCACAGAAGCAAAAAATTACGGTATGTACACAAGAAAGTACACTCACAGAAACATAAACCACAAAGTGAGCGAATACCTAAAAGCATAAACACTCATAACAGTATAAAAAAACATACAACCCAAAATGAAGAGATTATGATATAAATGTGTACTTTCTTAGTCTGAAAATGTGATTCAGAAATATTTACTTAATGGATAATTATGAGGTTAGTTAAGTGTTTTTTTATACTGTAATAAGACAAGATTTGGAAATCAAAGATGGTCATAAATTAGTCCAGGGCAATCTGTATTGCTATATAAACATACATCAGGGTATGACAGTGAAACTGTATCTAAAAAGATTTGGCTGATCTAAGAACAGAGCCTTAGGAAGAAAATTAGGAGTCAGATAGCAGGACAGAGTGAGAAATGATACCATAAGAGAAACTGCAAGTTCAAAATGCAGATGAAATACTGAAGTAGGGGAGATGGAGGTGATTTGAAGGTGCTGTTCACAACACTCTAAGGAGAACAATATGTGATACTATCAGCTGGAGATGTGTTGAGATATAAAGAAAACAAAACACAGGAAAGCTATGAGTGGTTGGAATTTCATAAAAGCCCTTTTTTTCACAGGGCACATGAGTTGATGATGGTGAATACGGTGAAACCATATTCTTAATTTATGCATAAACCTACACCAAACAAGCTCTTTACTAGAGACAAGAAATTTAGTCTAAAACACTAAAATAAGCATGCTTGGAGATTTATAACTAGACTATCAATTTTACTTACATTTTGCTTTTTTTGAGCTTAGAAATAAGGAGTGCGCTAGATTCAATCTCATTAGAAGCTTCACTTAATTTTTCTTGGAGACGTGCAATTTCCAAGTCCTTCTCCTTCAGTTCCTGTAGAATAATCTAATTATTATCATGCACATCACAATGAAGAAATTTTACCTTAAATGCTAATCACATTTTAACCATCTAAGGCCACTAACCTACCTTACACTTTTCAAAAAACTCACCCTATTTCAAGGTATGCATCCAAATGGTCTCAAGAGTGCATTCTTTAAAGAATGATTAAATTTGCACAAGAATACATTTGTAGATGCCCTTTCCTGGTTTACATTTTATTTGCACACAATACAGGATCCATTTTTGTGATAGTATTTTGTGTCTTGAATAATATACTACCTTATGTTATAATTCATAAATAATATTACTGTTAATTGAGTTTATAGAACTTAAAAGTTAACTGCCTACACACAGTATACCTTATTTCTAACTTCCACAGTTTCTTGGTACATAAGAATTGATAAAAATACCTGCATAACTATATACATAAAAGGAAAAATACTGCAATTTCCAAAGGAAATTTTTTGCTGATCTTGTCCCTGTTCACTGCAATCAGTACAGTATCTATCTCACTGTGAGGAATTATGTTTATGTATACAGACTTCTGAAAATTTACTTCGTGATAAAATTCTGAAAGTATGTTTTCTGAAATGCTTATAAAAGCCAAGTTGAGAAATAAAGCTAAAAAAAATTTTATAAGTAGAATAAAATGAAAAATCTTATTTACACAGTTACTTATGAAAAATTATTTGATTGGTCTGAAGGATTTCTTTGTATAGAAAAGAACAAGATGAAATACAGCTTTGTAAAAATATTATAACTCAAAATGTTGGAGATTCTGCCAGAAATTTCTTTGGTTGATCTGTATCCAAACATTTTGTCTTGTTGAATGAAGAGTATGTACTTGCACAAAATACTTTTTGCTATTAATGCTATATTCTATTAATTTTTTACTGCATTACCCAAAAGCTGGTACTTGTTCCTGAAGGGTGACAAGTAACTGCATTAAATGTGCTCAGTTCTACAACAGAATACCACTTCAATCTAACTTTTAATCTTGATGACTGCCGTAACCAAACTGTTAGCTTAATCTGCTGTAATCTGTTATCAATCCATTTCCAAAAATCCTGCCCTCAGTGATGTCACTATTGTTCAGGGGAAATAGCATGTTTCGTCTGACCTAGTTAATGACTGCAAACGCAGCTGCTTTCAGCATGTCTTTATGACCTGTTACACAATGTTCAGAACAGTACACAAACAAGCTTTATATAGTTTATGGAAAGATTATCTGATCAACTGAACAACAGAATCACTTGGAATTTTGTTAACAGTCTAAACATTAGCAAAGACTACAGTCAATTATGTATTGAAAACTGTCCTGTAAATTAGCTCTCTTTTACTTCATAATCACAGAGTGCATCAAAATTGTATTACAGAAATGACAAAAAGTACCTGCATCTTTAAATGTTTATCTTTTTATGGATGATTCAATACTCAATATTTCTTCATCCTCTTAATTCTCCAAATTAATCTAGAGTAGCCTGTGTTTATCTATTAAATCTGATTTTGCGATCGTAAATGAATGGTAATCCACAGCTTAAGTCAAATTCAGTACCTCCAAAATGGAGTTTTTACATATTTCTGTCTCCTCTCCTACCCAATTCTTCAATTATCCTAGATGAAAATTCAGCCAGCCTTCTCGCTTAAGCAATATTTCAAATGTTCAAAGTTCTTTAAATGTATCTTGGAGACCACTTGGCTCAAACTGCTAAATCTGCCAGTAAAAAAATAATTTCGTCATGCTAATTCTTAAAACTTTATGTAGGGCTTAGTCATCTCTGTCTGGAATTTTGCTCTCAAATTTGGAGTGCTTCCTCTTTTGACTAAATCTTACATTGGACTATACTGTATAAGATGCAATTAATTTCCTGAATGATCATACTTCTACATCTCTCAATCCTACTTCTCTCTGTAGCAAAGTGGCTTCATTTTTCTTTTTTTTCTTACTTGTACTATTTTAGTCATTGTTCTGTTGAGATTAAGGGGAGAGTTCCTTCTCCTACCAGGCAAACTTGCACCACCACTTACATTTACTCAGTGGAAACCAGTACAGTAATACTTGGGATGTTCTATACTACTACCAAAGATCTTAAGACTTTCTCAAATATGCATTGGAGAATAATTAATGTACTGTATATTAACTAGGTGAAATGACTTAGGGAGATGGACCTCAACTAAAATTTAAAGATGAAATTAGCAAAGCAGTGCTTGAAAATTAAGGGATCACCTTTCAAAAGTCTTTTTGCTATTGCCTTTCCCTAATTTGCCAAATCTTACCAAATCAATACTGTACTGTATCACCCAAGTGACCAATTCAGTGGTGTAAACTATCTCCCTGGATTCATCTTGTCTGGTTTTTACTGGACTCCTGAGAGTTTACAAGTGAATCCATAAACCTGTACTAATATTCTATTTAAAACTTGGGTTCTTACTTCTAACAGTTCATACCCTTACAAATGCAGTGATTTACTTCAAGCTACAATGGAAAGTAACAGAAGATATCAGAAATCAATAAGGTAAAATAAACATTCCAATTAAAAAGTAAAATATACCTGTTCTAACTGAATAACTTGAGACAGGTCACCCTGAACTGGCTGTACAGCAGATGATGCTGCAACAGACCTCTGGTGGAGCTGTGACCTCAACTTTTGCAACTCCGCTTCCCGCTGGGCAACAACAACCTGGAAAGTTTTCATTAACTTGCAGAAATATGGTTAACACCACTCAAGTCTTCTATTTAACATACTTCCAATTTTATTAGTGCCATGTTACTGCATTACTCTAATTTCACCTGTTCTATATTGAGCATAAGGATGCTGGTAATTTAGATTAAGCAAAATAGAGTCGTCCATTCTTTTCAGACATTTTATTTCTCTACTCTTTCAATTCTTGACTGTTAACTAACTTTAATTTACTACAGACACATAAAAATGCTACGCAATTAACCTATAGGGTATTACTAACACTGATGACATTTTTTTTAATATTTAAGAGTTAACTTTACTTAATATCATTAAAGGGTACTTGCAATTCAAAAAAGTTCCTGAGACACAAAAATACCATACCGAGTACTTCCTTTATTCCTTGGTAATACAGAGATAATTTACTTCATCTCTTCAGTTCTTTTTATGCAAATAAAGATCTGCTAACTACTTTTAAAAAGTAACCATTTTAAAAATCCTTTGTGAATTTTAATATGGTACAGTATTAGGAATCAAATCAAACCCAAACAAAGCTCATGTATATAACAAATAAAACTACAAATCCTATTAACTGTAAGTCTTCAATTCTTTTAAAACCTAGACAAAAATCAAGCAGCATCTTTATATAGTTGTCAACCATGAAACCTTGAAAATAAGTACTTCAGAACATACCTTCAGCTGATTGACTTTAGCATCAACAGCAGTACTTAATTCATCATACTTCTGCTGTATCCGTGATTTACCAGCTGTCAATTCTCCAGTATGGCTCTTCAAACCATTTACCTCTTCTCGTGCTAACAAAAGGCTCTCTGTCAAGGAGAAAACATAATTTTGCTTATCCTGTATAAAATAACTGAAGGCTAACATAATCAAACCTAGCAATTTAATGCTGCAGTTTGCTAAACTGGCATAATCATCCTCAGGAACAGATTATGGCATAAAACTTACTTTGAGTTAAAGCTGGAATAATTACAAACATAAAAGTTTACCTTGAAAAGATAAAACTTCATTCGTTGATCTGAACATACATACTAAATCTCACAAATCTGGCTTTTCTTACCTTCTTCTTCATGAAAAGGCTTCTAAATCAAAGATAAAAGAAACCTATACTAACCTTGTGCATGAGAGAGGGATTCCTTTACACTGAGGTAGTCAGCAGTTATACTGTTAATATCCCGGGTTGCTTCTGCCAGCCGCTCCCTGAGTTCCTCTACAGTCATGCGGAGGTCAGAACGTTCACTTTCACAAGCCTATGTTACACCATAATTACATTGAAAACATTTAAAAGGTCTTGCTACAGTTTAATATCACATTAGAAAAATTAGCTACCTTAAGAATAAAACTGTGAGCTTAATTAACCAAAAACACTATGAACAAAGAAAGAGTAACTACAGTATGTAGATAACACAGTACAGTGACTATATTCAAAATGCAAGTACCATACATATAACACTACTAATAAAACCTACTTGAGTAACATTTCTTGCTATATATCAAAAATAGGAGAAAACATTACCTGCAGGTCATCCATGAATTGCTGTATCTCATTGTTTTTCCTCTGTATGGCTTCTTCCATCTCTTTCTTTTTAAGACGCCATCCACTAGACCAGTCCTTAATGCAAACAAATAAAAACAATTCAGCATCCACCTTGCAAAAGTAGTACAGTAAGTGTAAATGGACCAGTAAATCATTATCATCTACATGTAGTGACTACTGTATTACATTACTGAGGCCTTCAGTTACTATGAAGCAAAACCAATCACAGAGTAGTTAATAGCATCTCATCTGATTTTACAAGACGTAAGGTAATTTTTACATAATTAGTCTATTATAAAACATTAAAAATTCTTTAAATATAACAAAAGTAATTCTTACATATGCAATGTTTTCATCTTCAGCAATAGCCTGTGCCTGCGCATTAGCGACCATTGTTTTAAGTCTCGAAACCTCTGCCTCCAGTTCTTGTTCTCTCTGTGCATCACCTCTGCCAGCTGCTTCAGCTAAGCGACCTATTTCTTCTTCCAATGACACCACCTGGGAAAGCATAAAACATTTAACACAACTATATTCATTCATACCCATTACTTATAATAGTCCCAGGTTTACTAACCATGAATGTGGGGATGTTATGGTAGTGTATGTGGGTGTTATAAACACTTAACAGTATCAGCAAACAATAACACAGAATTCTGGCATAACTATTCAGGGAACTTTTAGCTTTTCATTTACACAAATATTGAATAACACTGCACAATAAGTTAACACACTATGATATTCAAAATACAAAATGATAGTATATCTGTAAAAAGCTATAGCATGTACTACATAATTCAATTTAAAAAATTGCCATGCTTTTAAGCACAGTATCAAGAATCTTCTATTGCTAATATGATAGAAAAAGAAATATAACATATTACCTTACTTGTATTAATGTATCATCACACCACCTATTATTTTACTAATTATTTTACTTCAGATCTCTTTGGTCTATCCTGACAGCTAATCAACTGCTTTAACTTTATAAGGCACTGATTTTCAGTTTTGAGGCAGACATACTCTTCCCATACTACCAGAGGTATCAAGTGGGAAGAATGCTAAGAAACAAGTAATGAAATAGATACTGTGGATGATATACATCACAAGGGAGAACATCTCAAAGGGAGTCTTGTGGAAACTGACAGACGCAGCAAGACTAGAAAAACTAAATCTATTAAAACTTTGTCTTACTGGGGAGCAAGACCAGTGTTCCTCCTGCAGGAGAAGGAATAGTCCTAAATAATCATGCCGAATAACCAGCGGAGAGACTCCTGACCAACGCTGTTGTTGTAGCCCAAAGGCCAGTGGAGAGGGCAGAAAACACATAAGAATGGGGGGGAAGAAATTGGACCAAAATGATGGGGGAAAATGTAAAAAATTGGGTTGACAGTCATGTGAATGGGTGGTTCCCCAACTTCTCACCTCCTTGCTGATAGTTAACTACCCTGTTAGCATGTTTCGACAACTAGACAAGCTGTCACCAAAAGTATATCCATATAAAATACAGTACGAAGGTCAGCATCCTTGTAGGAATAAACCATGTTCCCAGGATCATGTTGAATCTTTACCAAGTTCTTAATAGCTAAGTCAGAACTAAGTTTATTTTTGTTAATTCCAATTTTCTCTAGGAATGGAAATACTGTATGTAAACAGAAAAAATGAGTTGTTTGACTAATCATTTATTAAAATTACAAATACAGTATATTTACCTGAGAATACTTGCACATCATGACAGCTTGTGTAAGTGTAAATAAAAGCTTCCAGCTTTTCTACAGCTTTGTCCCGTGACCGCAGCTTTGAGATTCCTGCTAAAGTCTGTGAAATTAGGATAAAAAGTATGAAGTTCAGATCAACATTTGAAAAATCTAACACTACTATACAAAAAACCAGGCAAATTATCTTCCTTCTTAAAAATAACCAAGCAAAAAAATTCTCCTATAAAGAAATTTTTAACAACTGTCTATATTTTTCATGTTTTATGTTCGTTTACTTATACATAGAGGAGAAAGCTGTGAGTCTTTGTTGCAATTTCCACTGCAGAATTCCTTTAAGAATGAATTTCCATCAAATGGTGCCTAAACATCATTCAGACTATTTTCCCACATCGTGTCAAGGATATTCACATAAGGTTCTCTCAAAACACTATTTCTCTGCACTCAGGTCAGAAGACAGGATGCAGAGGATTTTCCTGAAAAATATCTGATATTGTGAAATAAAATAAAGAGCTGTGAATATCAGTGCTCATATATATAACAAATGTTCTTATAAATGCTTATGGAAATGAACTGAAAGTTTGATGCACAAATGTACAGAGAGAGAGAAAGAGAGAGAGAGAGAGAGAGAGAGAGAGAGAGAGAGGGGGCATATATACCAGCCTTCTGTAAGTGAGACATCCATCACTTCCAGCAAATGAATAACTGAAGCAGTGATTTAGGAAAAAGTAATATAGTTTCTTTGAGTACTGTCGTCCAAATTTAAATCTTACCTGGTATAGTTCTTAGCTCTTCTTCTCCCATTCTGCAGCCTCCTGGTAATCCCAAGATATTCCCACTTGATTCCCATGATTTAGCATTACACAATGCTGCTTGCTGTCCAAAATCACAAACTGAAAACAATGATGCAAAGCCCACTACAATGTCTATATAGATTTTGCTGTCGTTTGCAAAAATGAACTGAGTTCAAGTAATATAAAACTGATATTACAGAAAGAAAAAAATGGTTATATGCTCTTTCAATGTTGTTGCTGCATTTCAATACAATGTCAATGTATAATTGAAAGGTAGAAACAATTATGCTCAACATCTTGTTCTTTTACACTATTATGTCACAGGTATTGTGAAATTATAACTACTGGAAAGTCTTAAATGATTTATTAACAAACAAGTTATTACTTAATACAGGACATTAAAACCTGAGAACCACACAAAAAATAGGCCACCAAAGAAACCAAACTGACCTCATTAATGATACTGTATTAAAGGCCTTGTTGCTACAATAGAATGCAGAGAATAGGGAAGGCCAGTTGCCCTATTGATGTTTTGCTGTCTACCTGCAAGCATCAGTCATCCGTGCATTGTGAAACTTCCTTCACATTCAAATTCCCAAGCCACTTAACCTAATCTATAAATCATACTAAAGTAGGTTATCTCACACCTCCACTGCCATTAGCCATTAAGTTTAGCCCCACTTCATAAACTCTTATTGGGGAAAAGATTCTGTACATTTATTCATAAAACTATATGTGATAAAACAAGGGTAGCGATATGAAAATTGGCAACTTAAGTGCAATGGTGTTGAACCTCATAATGGTGAAAACTTAGAGACTTTTACTGTACTCTGGCCTGAAGACCTTCACAACCTTTAGGTAATGTATGAAAAATACTGGTTTGTCATGATATAGGCATGTTTTTCCAAGTCCTGTGTGTGTCTTTTGGACTACACTACTGCTGGGACATCACTTATTCTTGTCTTACTTCACTTAACCTCTAACAACTGTGTTGGACCACAGTGGAAAACACATATGCCTCATGCATTGTCGTAAAAATAAAAAAGCAATTGCAAAATAGCGAGTATGGCAGCATCTTATACCTACAAATACAAACCAATTTCATCATCACATCTCGTTGCATAAACGCCATTATCCAGCTACAACAGTTACAGCATTCATAAATTAATCCATTGAGGAACAAAAATACATTTCTTTGAAACATTTTATACAATAAAACAGTCTATAATCTACAAAGAAAGAATATTCTAGAATATTCAGTAAAATTCTGACACAAGGCTTGGATTTATCATCACCTACCCAGCAATGTAAGTCAATGGGCCCTCAAAGTATTATTGTGTTTGTTTACTTCAGAACAACAAGACCTCCACTTCCAATGAGGTTTTCTGCATCCACTGAGGGTCATATCACTTAGCACACAAAACTTTCAAAGGAAAAGGTCTATTAATCTCTGATTTTGAAATGTAAAGTAAATTCAATCTTGATATTTTGGCTTCAATGAAAAGCTAATACTAATACTAACTCATTGCCAATGAGAGTGATAGGGCCTGATATGTGAACTTTGAAAGATCAAAATCTTCCTAGGTACATGAATAGCCAAGCCTAAACTAAAAATAAGGTGAATCTAAGCCGGCTGTCCATGTGAGCTAGGCTATGGCAGTTGACATTTTTCTATAGAACTTTGCCGGAACAAGAATTTAGTAATATTTTGTCAGCTTTCGGCTGTAATTAAGCTGTAAATTATCTTAGAACTAGTGGTAAAACCCTTTGAGAATAGCTAACAGCAAGGGAGACCTGTTGGGAATTTGGGTTTTGGTGGGTAAATAACTTGGGAAAAAGGTTTTGGTACCTTATTGTTGTATTTCCTGTTATATATGTCATTTGGAACATGAAAAACAAGCGAAAAGATGGGCTTAATAAATGGATAGTGAGTCAAAACCAAAGGCACTTTTTTATTCATTATTAGGAAACTACTGATTCTAAGCTGTAACATGCATGCGCTTCAGCTTGGTTCAATCAATCGAACACTTCAGTTGTTGGTTCATCAAGCTTAGTAGAACTGCGAGAGACTGGCAATTGATGTTTTTCTATGTTATTTTACTTGCTGAACAAGAATTTAAAGTAATTACCTCTTGCAGAAATTGTAGAGCATGCAGTAATCTTTAAAAATGCGATATAAGGCGCGCAGCGGATTTCTGCAGCCAACTATAGAGAGCCACCCAAGTTCAAGCGAAATGGTAATGTTTTGTTTCCCGTTACAAAGTCAACAATTGGTAGCGGAGCTAGACTAAAGCAATTGACGCTTTATATGTTATTTTAATGGTTTTTTACAAGAGTTTAAGGTAATATTTTGCCGGTTGGCTGCTCTAAAACTGTAATTTAACCCCTGAGCTGTGTGCACGATCCAAAGTGGCACAGATGTGCAGTTTTCAAGGGTCAATTACATTTTAGTTACAGCCTGACTGACAAAATATTATTTTAAATTCTTGTTCTGCAGGTAAAAATAAACATAGGAAAAACGTCAACTGCCTGGAAAGCTAGCTTCACCGCGGTTTACAAACCCTTAGAATTACCAATTAGAAACTTATGTCATACAGAGGGAACCTAAATTCTACACAAAACATGTACAACTGTTCTTCGGAGCTGTCATGACTACCAAAGAAGTACCGCCCTGGTAAACTAAAGAATGCTACCGCAACCCTCTGGTTCAGCAGCTACTTGTTTAAATGCAAAATTAGCGTTGCGTTGAGTACCAGCCCCTTGAAGTTGAACTTCAAACTAACAAAAGACTGATGAAATATCACAAACAAATAAGGATTATGCATAAGCAAAGACAGTAAATTTCATATGACAAGCCAGAACCAAGCCGCAGTAGTGATCCCAGTTTGCCCCAATAGGAACCTGATAAGACGGAGGTCGGGAAGAAGAAATAAATCGTCACATTAATCCAGGAAGACTAACCTTCTTGTAACATCTGCTTTAGCCTCCTATTACATTCTGGTAATAGCGCAACCCAACTTAATGGCTTCTGCTTTAAACCCTTGACATGGGCCTCTTACAGTCCATCCTAAAAATAACCTATCCGTCAGATCTAAACTGACTTAAAATAAATAAAATGTTGTCTAAAGGACTTAGTACAAGGCCGTGACCCTACGACTGAGAAGCAATAGCTCATCGTTCAATATACCTAAATGATTGGGTTTAGCTTATTGTAATACCTCAATAATAAAATAACAGACAAGCGTCAAAACAATATCTACCATCGACGTCCTCCGCAGGGTCTGATAAATCGTAAAATCATATTTCAACCAGTTTGACAGGACCTGATATTTTTTCAGAAATTTGGTATGTGTCCTGTTGTTGTCTGAATGACGTCACTCAAAAAGCAAGCAATAAGAAACATTGCTTCGGGTTCCGCGCCAATCAGCGTCGCCTTCATTAACTGTTACCTTAGACGCGCGAGCTCAGTCAGCTGTCAGTTTGATAAAAGTACAGTTCAGTATATACATATTAAATATTTGTCAGTCTGATAATCCCCATACTTCGCAGAAAAAGAGGTATAAAGTGTTTGAAGTGTTAATTAGAATCTTTTATAAAATATAATTTCGCGCAAAACTGATAAAAATAGTGAAACTAATCAGTGCTATAAGATTGACAGCAGAGAACGAATATTAAAGGGCTAGCGTAAACAAAACTGCGGTGATTGAGACTTGGAGGATGAAATTTTAGTTACATTATAAAAAAGAATGCGCCATCAAAGAGGATGTTTTATTTGAAAGCACACTAGTTATATGACTTTTAGATATTCATTCGTGTAGTCAAAAGTGATGTTTAAAATTAGTCCAGTCGTGTTTTATTCATTTACTTATTTCCTCATAATTCAACTAATCCTACATTCCTGGAGAATTCGTCATCTCCACTGTGTCAAGTAAATCTTTAATTGAAATTCTATTCTCTGAACTGACTCATCCGAAGTTCCAAATCTAAATCGATCTTCAAATCCGCGATCTAGGCTATTCTCTGCACTGACTCACTAATCTTCCCCAAACAAAATCGATCGGGGACTGGACAGTTAAGGATTCCGTCCAAGGCTTCAAAAAGGCCCTCTTGTAACAATCTCATGAGTTGAAACAGGGGCAAAAATTAATAAATAATCATTAGGTTATCTAAATTTACGACATAAAATTGACTGTCATTAATAAACGTGTGCACTAGAATATTCAACATCAGTTTCTAAATAAAAAAAAGTGGAATCTGAATAATTGGATATGATTTACTATGAAAACTACATTATAATGTGACTTAAAAATAATAACATGAAGAATACTTAAGAAAGTTGCATTTAATCCTAAGAAATATTTAGGCAGTAGGTGTAGGATTTCATTTGCATTTTGAAATGATGGGTGGATGGGTTTTCAGAAATACCCTCACGATTTAGTATCAGTTTACATATTATTTTTACGTTTTATAGTCATATGGCTTTATTTATAACCGATTAAAAGGCTAAAAAAGAAGTTTCTCAATAGAAAGAGCGATATTAAATGGCCAGAAGATACGAGAGGTGTAGTATCAGTGTGACAGAGTATGATGTACATCTATTTCAGAATTTGATGCCATTTTATATATAAAAAACGTGATTACGCTAGATAAAGTGATTATGTAGTACATAGATCAGATTTATACTGCAGCAACACAACAACAACATTACCAAAAATAATGGCAATAAAAACAGTAAAAATATACTTCCTACCGAAGTTGATTTTGCAATAATTACTTGAATTATAAGAACAGTGAAATACCTCTATCATTACCTAAAATATATAAGCCCCGTTGCGAACATTTGTTAAAATGGAATTAACCACGCGTTTCCCAAACAGGAGGAGCTCGTTGACGCACAAGATCATCGGAATGTATCAGAATAAAAAGAATGCAATAAAAAGGTATATCAAATATCTAACTTTTTACTTCATTCCCTTCTTAAACGTCATTAAATACGAACATTCGTAGTCCGATGTAGAAAAAAACATTACAGAAAACGAGTAAGAAGTTCCGTAAGGGTAAATTCAATGTTGTAAGGTGTCAAAGAAACGAGCATAGTGTTACTGCTGATTTATTACAGATCCAGGCGGGTTGATATTATGGCGACTGGACGCCGGGCCGTGAGAGACAATGGAATTGACTGGGTGACCTGAGGCTTCGAAACAATAAACAATAATATACAGTGAACGAGTACGGAATTACAATGGCGAAACATACAGAGATACAATATGATACAGTCTTGATGCTCAGAATGAAGAAACATGTGATACACAATGTGACATCTTCGTGAGCAAATAATTTCATAAAGTAAAATGATTAAAATATGTGACCTGGCACGTTTAGCGTGACTAATTTAGTTTAAATAAAACGGGAAGTCACCAAAGAAAACAAGCTCAGCGGAGACTTAATTAATGGCGCCGCGAAACACTATCCTGGCGCCAGGTGGTGACTTTACAAATACTCCCAAGACGAGGGACGCGTCTGATTAATCCCTGTACCTGGTGGGACGCTGAAGGGTGCCGCGGCTCCTTGAGATAACTGAGGGCCTCCTGCTTGTGAGGCTGCTGTTTGGGCGGTCCCTTCCTGGGCGGCCGCGCCTGCGGTGGTGAGGGCGTGCTGGAGTGCGTTTGGGCGGAAGGGGTGCTGCGACGCTGCCGGGACTCTGCGGGATTGAACTTCTTGCTGAAGAAGGCGATGGGCTGGGAGGCCAGCTGATAATTTGCCTGAGAACAAACGCAGGCAACGCACTGGCGCTCTGTCACAGCTGGAGGGAGCCTTGGGATCCTGAAAACAGGCTGCTGCCTTGCGAGGGCGTCATTCGGGAAAAGGCTTGTTGCTGGTTGGGTCCCAAGACAGGACTTCGGTTGACCCTTAGACTTCCGCCAGGGGCCGTGGTGTGCGCGATCCCGGGATGAAGGTCAGGAAGCTTACCATCCCGGGCGAACCCTGGATCGCCTTGATGGAGGTGGGTGTCGGAACCTTGCTACGTCGCTGCCACCTTCGATGTAAGAGGCTGATGCCTGTCGGAGATACCTCGTGACTCCAGAACTCTGCTTTCTGGACGCCAGCGACATCCACTTAATAAAACGGACGATTTAGGCCGTTTTCTCTTGGGAGGCGCTGGAGGACTGCTTTGATGTGCCTTCTGGTGTTCGCCAGAGACCTGGAAACATGAGAATGCCGTCGACTTAGCAGACGCAGAATTTTAGGTCCCCAGGATGCTGTCCATGAGCCGCTGAAGGTGGCCTGCCTGCTCCTCAGCCCGAAGGTGAGAAGGCGCACATAGGACCCGGGAAGGGCGATGATGGGATGGCTGTCTTTTTGGTATGTCCTCCGCAACAGGTACCTGAAAATAAGATTTAAGAAGGTCCAATGAAGGAATATTTTGGCCCCGTGAAAGGAGGCCGAAGGTCTTGCATATTGGGCAGAGGGTAGTGGTCGGGCCTGCAATGTTGAGCCGCCTGTAGTCGCCCGCAGGGTCTCCAGGAGCCGTCCGGTTTCTGCACCATGGGAGGGGGAGGCCTGGACTGGAGGCTTTCCTGCAGATGCCCATCCGCTCCATCTCCGCGAATGCTTTTTCGCCCTCTGCAGGCGCTGAGGGGAAGCCTCATGAACTTCGCATGTCGGGGGCCGCTTTAGTCACTATATGGTGGTATATGCCGTAAGCTTGGCTGGCCCCGGGACTTGGCGGCTCGGCCTTAAACACCGGGAACTCCGGGCGAAGGTGTGCGCACTGGTGGGGGGGCGACGGCGCTGATGGTGGGTCTGGGTCCCTGCCGCAACGGAGACCGGCAGGAGTCGGTATCGAGGAGGCGCTGGCGCCCCACGCCGACTAGCAGGCCGGGCGCGCCAGAAAATCGCCCTCAGGAAGGGGTCCACGCCCGCGACGATGAAGTCCCAGGAGTAATTCTGCTGGCGATGGAGATCGACAGGAGCCTGCCGAGGGGAGAGGATGGGGTTCGCTGGCGGCCAGGAAGGCTGGCCGGGCCTGGTGTCTGGTTGCGGCCCTCTGATGCTGGGAAGACCACTTGAAGGCTCCTGTGCGACCAGCATCATCCTGCCGGAGACGGTGTCGCGGACGAAAACCTACCGTTTTGAGGCCCCCTGGGTCCCGCCTGCCATGGCGTGCCTGTCTCGCTGGCCGCCGCGCACCGCTTTTTTGAACGTTGAACGAAAGCAGGGCGGCAGGGCAGTTTCGGGCGTCCTTTCGAACTACTTCAGATAGCGACAGAAGCCCGGGACCACCGCTTACTGGGTTCGTGGACGCCTGTTGGCGGCGCGTTGACGGGCTGTTTCGACGCCCAGGCTGGACGGAGCCGGGACCGCTGAGTGGCCGGTTTTAGCCGCTGTGAAGCCTTGACGGAGTCTCGGAGGGCGTTGTGCCGCCTCTATGAGGTCCCCGACAGGCATGGCAAGGGTGAGCGATCTGGCTGCGACTTCCGGGAGGAGTTGGCGAAGAAAATTTCCGTATGAAGTTTATCTCCTGCCGCTTGTTCGTACTACCCGAAGACTGGTGTTGACAGAGATTCACGCATCATGCCCTGCCGCCTTGGATCGAGGGTCGTGGGCAAGGTTATTGGCAAGGTCGACAGCACGGGCGCCCGCTCGGCGATGGGCAGGGAGCAAGCTTGAGGGAGGAACTTTGTGGTGCTGTATGTGAGGTGAGTGTTTCGGGTACCCGCGAGATGAGTTTGTTGTACACGGTCCTCCGGAAGGGCTGAGCACTGTGTCGGCCTCAGGGGATTTCGTCCGTGAGGTCCGCGATTCTGAAGTGGCTCTCCACCCCGACAGCTACCTCGATGGGTTGCCCGCGAAACGGGCGCAGCTTTAGGTGAGGGCGGCCCGCTGACAGTGTTGCCCGCCGCCGTGGGTGTTCGGGCGCTGGTGGGAGTTGCGGAGGGCTCACGGAAGGGCGCGCCGGCGATGGGAGGTAGGCAACCGAGTCCGCGCGTTAACCGCATGAAGGAGGGGATATCCGCTGGCCCATGCTCAGCCCTTGACCCCTTACTGGAGCAGGATATCACACAGTACGCACTTTCGCGCCCGTGGGTTCCGCTTAGTGACGCTGGCGGGGCACGATGAGAGTCGGGGCACGCCAAACGCTGGCTACAGCGCCGTGCTTAGGCCGCTAAGAGCGTTTTTTTGGAGAAATCCTGAGCCAAGACTGAGCCGCCGCAGAGTCCGCTAATGGCTCCGGGATACCCAAATACCACTGTAAGGTGTCAAAGAAAACGAGCAGGCAAAGGTTACTGATTTATTACAGATCCAGGCGGTTGATATTGCGGCGACTGACGCCGGGCCGTGAGAGACAATGGAATTGGACTCAAACCTGAGGTCAAACAATAAACAATAATATACAGTGAACGAGCACGAATTACAATACGAAACATACAGAGACACAATATAGATAGTCTTGATGCCTGTGAATGAAGAAACATGTGATACACAATGTGTGACATTCGTGATAAATACCATAAAGTAAAAATGATTAAAATGCGTGACCTGGCACGTTTTAGGCGTGACTAATTTAGCTTGAAGAAAAACGGAAGTCACCAAAGAAAACAAGCTCAGCGGAGACTTTAATTAATGGCGCCGCCGAAACACCATCCTGGCGCCGAATTGGTGACTTTACAATGTCTTTCTGAATCCGACGCGCTTGCTCTCACTAATGAGTAAATTTTTGAAGATTTTCACTCGAGATAAATAAAAGACTCTTTTTTTAAAGAAAATAATGATAAAATGTGATGCTGCAGAGATGCGTAATGTGTATGGACTCTCTATACTAAACATATGTCGCACAGTAAGAAACGATTTCAATAACTTCAACAGAATTTTTCTCACACTAAATTGACGCTGGTAACGTAGCTGGGAGGATGGTCAAAGATTATTTACTAAGAACACTATAATCACTAGATAAAATAACAAAAATACTTGGTTTTCATGAAAAAGTAACGTGAATAGTGCCCGACCTTTAGATCAGCTCAGATGATCTCAAAATGCATAGAAGTCAATATTTTCTCTTTATGATTATTGGATAGCATGATATATGGTATGCAACAATATACTTTAAAAGCTGCATAACGACCACATGAATCATACGTAATTATGTATTTCATCTTTATAATTACTGGACAGGGTAAAATATGATATGCAACCATTGTTTAAAAACTGCATAACGACCACCATGAATCATAAGTAATATGTATTTTTTTCACTTTCATTCTTGTTGTAGTACCAAAAGCAGCAGTTGAAGAGCCAGTAGCAACGATTAAGTATGGAAATTGTTAATTTGTAAGTAATTATCGTACTTAGAAGCATAACTTCTCGCTGTGTGGCTACCATTATCACAACAAAAATATAGCAGTACAAAAGTATGAAAACTTAAGAAAAAATATTTTGATAATTTTAGATTCCACCACTTCATGTTCTCCGAGACCTACCTTGAACTTAAAAAAGGTCAGGTTAGTTTACCTCTTTATTTACTTATTATCTGTCAGCATCGGCTGCGGAGTTCATCAGAATACTCGGAGAGTACCGCTTACCACTGCCTTAGTTTGTTTTATTTGTACTAAATTAAATTTATGTATGTCTAGACTTATACATATTTGATGCTTTGACTTGTCTTTGTTTGTTAGTCTCACCTTTCTTTCCTCATTTTTCAGTTGCGCTCAATTTATTCTACAGATGCTTGCTTTTCAAAGTGATCACCTATATCTGGCATGTTCCTTGTGGATGATGATAATAATAATAATAATAATAATAATAATAATAATAATAGCTGTTAATTGATAAACTGTCTTTTTTTGTATTTCTTGTATCTTGAAAAATACAGTTTATCAATTACATTACTGTGGCTTTTTTACTCAAGACTGTATAAATTAAATGCCATGGAAACGGCTATAATTTTTTAATGCAACTGCCCTCAGAGAAGGTCTCCTCCCTAACAACAACAACAATAACAACAACAATAATAATAATAATAATAATAATAATAATAATAATAATAATAACAATAGCTGTTTCTACGGCATTTAATTCATACAGAGTCTTCTCTTTTCTTCTTATTATCTTTTTCCCTCAGAAAAAAAGATAAGACGAAGAATAGAGAAGACTCTCTATAAATTAAATGCCATGGAAACAGCTATAACTTTTAATGCAACTGTCCTCAGAGAAGGTCTTCTCCCTAATAATAATAATAATAATAATAATAATAATAATAATAATAATAATAATAATAATAATAATAATAATAATAATATCTCGGAAGAAGATCCTCTTTCAAACAAACTTCATTAAACAGAATGGCCGTTTGGATGCCGTTGAATTTGTATTGTAGTTTCTCAGTCTCTCGAATGAGTCAGTTTGTGGCAGCAGGTAAATTCTATAACAGCTGTCCGAAGTGCATTTACTCCTTGACGTTTCAGTGGTACTCCCTACCATTTAACAGATAAATACAATAACTTTGAACAGCTGTTACATAATTTACCTGAAAACTCAACGGCATTCAGACGGGCATTTTGTTTAATAATAATAATAATAATAATAATAATAATAATAATAATAATAATAATAATAATAATAATAATTTAAGTTCAATGTAGTTTGTCTTAACTTGAATCGATTTCACTGCTTGCTCTAATTTAGAAGCTTAAGTATTGATGAGGACTGCTTTTCGCTCTGGTGAAGTTATAACGAGAACGTTTTTACTTAACTGGCAAATCTAGTCTAAATGCAAACTGTCTTTCATTTATGCTCTAGTCATATAAGTCATAATGTGAACTGCTTTTCATTTTTCCACTGTTCTGTTTCTTAGTCCTGGTATGACATGTCATAGGAAAAAAAGTCACAACTTTGGCCAGGAAAAAAAAGTCACATTAATTTATGGTGGCCAGTTATAAAGTCACAAGGAAAAATTCACAATACTTCTTTATGATATTTACAGTCTTTTGTTTGTTTTCACGGTCATCCCCAACGGGCTTATGCTAAACACGTCGCAAAGGTGGATACACGGATACATACCGGGTTAAAACCCTTGGGGGTCACTCTCTAGGAAAGATTAATGTGACTTTTTTTTGCTGTGACTTTTTTACGTGTGGTTTTTTTGCCTGAATTCGTCAAACGAACCTGTGCTTGCTAGAGAAGTCGTGCTGGAATTTGCTTCTCATTGTGACCTCATTTCTGTGCTTTTCCTTAGGTCGCTTCTAGCTGCAAAACTGGGTAGCAGGATGGTGAAAGATGCCGGAAAATGTTCTCTTGTGATACAGACTTTGCTTTTTCCTGCTATGGTTCATTGTGTTAATATTCTCTTTGGAAAATACCATCATAAGAGTGTTTTTTTTTTATTTTGATAGGCAAAGTCTGTACGAAAAATGAAAAACCATAAAGCAGAAGAGCTCATACATGTGCATGGTTTCACTCAAATATGGTGGATGCGTAGTCTATTATTAGCACGCAGGTCCTTAACTAGATTAAGCTCCGATCCTCCTAACTATTATTTTCTATTTATCTATTTGTTTTACTTTGCATACTTAACGTAAAGTTTGTATGACTATCGTTATTTACACACCATGACATAGAAGCCATTCAAAAGGAGATTAAGAATCATTAGTCAACAGAAATACTTAAAAGTGGCCCTCACAGCCGACTTCACAGACCGGATTAGGTCAGGAATAGCAGGCGACGTCGGTCTGGTGGTGAGTCTATGTACTCTGTAATTTTTACGGCCGTAATCACTCCTTCTCTTTCCGGTCTTCTTCGGTGTTATGACTTTATGGACTGAACCTGGCACCTTCTTGTAGGCGACAATAAGCAACACTCTGATACCTTGGCAGTCGTCATCCCGATGTGTGAGCGGTGGCATCCATCCACCGGGCATGTAAGTTCGTATATGTTACTTTTCTTCAAATCTATATCTAAGGACGACAGTTTTCATGTTTATAGTCACTGGTGAGTTGGATCTTCTATCCTGTTACAAAAGTGACGTTTTCTCCAGTTATTTTGGGGGTACATGGATCCTAAATAGTTTGATGGTGCCATTTTCTTCGTCTTCGCTACCATGTCATTTATTGAAGTTGATTCTGAGCTGAGACAAAAGTGTGTTATGGTTGTCTAACATTTTCATGACTGGGGTGATACAAGAAGTCAGAGAAAGGACAGTAGGTTTATGTGTTGTGTTGTGTACTATAAGATGATGGGTCGTTCATGGAATGTGGAATGGTTGATGTATACAGACAATAACGCACTGACTGGTGATAGTGAAGAGGAACGGCAGAAATTAATGAAAGAGTCTGAAATAGTTTGCAAGAGGAGATAGTAAACGTGAGCAAAAGTGAGGGTGTGGAGGTGAACGGGAACCAGGGAGAAGGAACACTGAATGTTAGTATGGAAGGTGAGATCTTGGAAGCAGCAGATTCTTATAAGTATTAAGGCCTATCCACACTAGGAAACATTGTTTGGAGACAAAGTTTGCAAACTTTGTTTCCAAACAACGTTTTCTAATGTGGACAGACCTTTAGAGAAAAGTTGTCACACAGTAGGTGAAGCAAGAGAGGTAGCAGGATGTGTACATAACATTGGGAGAAAACTTGGAGTTTGTATGGAAGCCAACGTTGGAATGTATGAAGGGAATGTTGAGCCAAGTCTCACCTACAGAAGTGGCGTGTGAATGTTGCATACGAATGAAACGAAGAAGGTGGAAGCTCTGGAGATGAATTTTACCTGGTATTAGAGGTATAAGAAGAGCTGAAATAGCACAAAATTTGGAGATACATAAATAGGATGGTAAAAAGAGTTGACATAGGCAGAAGTATGGACCAGCGTGTTCTGAGTTGGTCTGGTTATGTGGAGAGAATGGATGGAGATAGGCTGGTGAAAAAGAGTTTTACATTCGGAAAGTACTGGGAAGGGGAAGAAGAGGATGACCTAAAAAGGGACAGAGAGATGGAGTGGAAGAGTTACTGGAAAGAAATTGTGTAAAAGATAGACGTGAGTGGCACAGTAAGTGTATGTGTTGGAGGGCTCCATGTATGCTGCTGGTGAGCCTTCTGTGTGTATGAAGCAGCTAGGTCAGTGAAAGTATCCTGTGTATAGGCTGTTTAACAACAGTTAAGAAGTTTTATATATATATATATATATATATATATATATATATATATATATATATATATATATATATATATATATAGTATATATACAGTATATGTATATGTATATATATATGTAATATATTTTATATGTATATTATATATATGTTTTTATATATATGAAATATATATAAATATATATACTATGTACATTTATATATATATATATATATATATATATATATATATATATATATATATATATATATATATATATATATATATATATATATATATGTATATATATATATATGTGTATATATATGTATGTATGTATATATGTGTGTGTGTGTATGCTTTCTTAATTTACTTAAGCACATTTTACAATATTCTGCCCATTGCTCTGACACACTAAATAATTACATCTGATTCTATAACATCTCTGATTTCATTACCGGCTTCATAATAGCTTTTAAACACAGGCAAACAGAAACGGCCCATATACGCGCAAATGCATTTATACAATATACTGTATACAGTTTTATATATTTCCACTCGTTCCTATTTCTTATTCAACGCAATTTTTTCATTAAACTGCCAGTCCGTGAAATATAGCAGAATATTTTAAAAATTATGGATGATAAAATAGATTTTCATTTTTATTTTCAATTTATATTTTCCGCAGCGCAAAAGAGAGAGAGAGAGAGAGAGAGAGAGAGAGAGAGAGAGAGAGAGAGAGAGAGAGAGAGAGAGAATAACGGTTGCCGATTCTCTGTGTCGTCAATAGAGAGATTGTTTTACGAAATTCTCAGTTCATTGTTTTATTTCATAAATCTCGTTAATGAGAGTAATATTCCGGCTATTGTCAGAGTCGCCTCTACAATTCGCTCCATAACAATCTCCGTTGCCCGGTTTCGCTTTTGGAAATTTCGGAACTCGTGCGTACGCGTGTGCGCGCGTGTGTGTGTGGCGTATGGCGTAAAATATTCATGATGATTCTACTTCCCATAATATTGTTACTACTACTACTACTGTACTACAACAGATTAGAATTTCCACAAAGAACAAAGACAAGAGGAAAGATTATTATGACAAAAATTTCATAAAATAGAAATTAACAGTCAAAAGTACAATGCACAGCTTGTAATTGACACATGCAAAGAAAAATGTTTGAATGGTTAAAATAACAATAAATGTAACTGTATGAACTAGTAATAAAACTATTCTGTAACTAATATAAAAGTAACTCTTAAAACATTTGGACATTTGGTAATGCGTAAGTTGTGCGTATTCATATTACTTCTACGTAATTCGCTAGCAAAAATTCGTAAAACTACGTATTTTTACTCATCTCTAAATTGCGTGTTAGCGGTCAGTTTCAAGTTAAATTTGCGTATTTTCATTCCTGAAGCAAACATGATATACTCGTATAGCACATATATAGGACTACATAAACTAATATCGCAAACTAAGTATGATAATTGTACATTTGTATTAAATTCTTCAATAAATGACTAAACTTGAAATTATATCTTGTGAAATTGGATATATATATATATATATATATATAATATATATATATATATATATATATATATATATATATATTTATCCCAAAGACAGGTGTTTACGAAATCCCTTTGCCTCGATCGTGACCAATCTTATATCTCGGCTTTAGGCAAATCACTTCGGAGATTAATACCTTTTTAAACGTTCAGTTAGGTACGACAACAGAGCTCAGCTCCATCCCATATTGTTAAAAGAAGACATAAATAACCATAATCACAGAATAAACTGGAATATGTCACGTATAATTTATAGATTTTTGTTGTTCAAAAAGCCAGATAGTGGAATCATCCTGATTCAACAAAGAAAATACAATGAATCTTTCAAGAGCGCCTGGGATTCAGATATTTTTATAGATAAAATCTTCACCAACCAGCAATTAAGAAGATTAAAGAGGAAACTGTTAACTGAAGTGATGTAACGGCTGACCTATGGACCTTCTGGTATGAATACTGTTTTTCTGTAACTTTTCTCATTCACTTTTGCCTGAGGAGAGAGACAGCCTGGTCTCTGAAATATAGCCTTTACTTTGCACATTTGGCATTTTTATGGGCTCCTTATATTTGTTGGAATTCTGTTTGTAAAGAAAATTTTTAGTAATACATACAGTATATATATATATATATATATATATATATATATATATATATATATATATATATATATATATATGTGTGTGTGTGTGTGTGTGTGTGTATGTATCTTCTTCGTTTCACAAAATACTGTATTGGATTTAGTATCTGTCATCCGTACCACAAGCAATATATCACAGTAAGTTACCTATTTATACATATTAAGTAAACAAATACATTGAATCACCTGCTATATGTATACACAGTGTTGTTCTGTGTCATTTTTTCTTGGTTTCTGGGTTAGTGTCAGTTAATCAACATTGGTTTTGAATCACAGACCACACTAAGTACCAAAATACCAGACAATAATATGTTCGATACACTCCAGCTGGTATAGTAGTTAGAGTCGTGGTTTGCCACTCAGATGTTGTGGGTTCGCGTCTCCCCCAGGGCGATGAAAAATCACTGGCTCTGTATCATTATCAGTTACTGCTGCAGTGTGGGGTCTGCGGTGGGAGGTTGAAACCAACATTCTTTGGAAGCTTGAATTTCAAGTCAATGGCACCTGTGTGCTTGTTCCATGTGAATAGGTTTCATCTACTGAAACCAGATATCACTGGCATTAGTTCCCCTTGCCATCTGTGGGGCATGAGCTTGAAAACCAATGCTTAGACACTTGCAACAGACATTAGGAGTCCGGCGTGATCGGTAATGAGTTACAGTGACGCGCGGGGAGCCAACAAACTTAATCCGACATAAAAGATAATTTCTTTTCCCCCACAATTTTCAGTTATTATTATTATTATTATTATTATTATTGGCATTGAAGAAACCACAGTGAATGTAAATAGATGTATATATGTTTCATTTTGGAAATTATATATGCAAAAAGAGAGTTTTCAGAACCTGCCTCGATTATTGCTGCATATTTAATCTTGTATTATTATTATTATTATTATTATTATTGTTATTATTATTATTATTATTGAGATTTTATAATCTTACTACATTTTGACAGAATAATGAGTTTTCACTCCATCAATCATTTATTTTATTTTGACGTTTTTATGATGGATTTATGTACATCCTTTATTACTATTTTAGGACGAGAAAATATTTCTTTGAACTGGAACAAGGAATGATAAAAAAGCCCCAGAGTCTGAATTTTAAACATAATTCTTTAAGTACATTAAAAAAAGAAAACATATTCCATATATTCATTTTTAGAATCACAAATTAGTGCCTGGAATTGTTAACAAAAAATAGTCATAATAATGTAAAAAGTATAATGAACTAATTCTTAAAGTTTGGCTAACATTTTATCTCAGGCTCAAAACTTATTTCTAGACGAGCTTGTTGACGCGCGGAACCCGTTGCTGCTGTCTCCCCTACCCTCCTGATCCATACCTACCACGCCCTCATCCGGGGAGGACAAACAGGTTTGCGGGAGGAGCGTGGATGTCTCCCTTACCCTCCCGTTCCCCCACCTACCCTGCCCCAACCCGGGGTGGACAAACAGGTTTGCAGGAGGAGGGTGGATGTCTCCCTTACCCTCCCGTTCCCCTACCTACCCCGCCCCCACCCGGGGCGGACAAACAGGTTTGCAGAGGTGGGTGGCTGTGTCATTTCTCCCCTACTGTCACCCGGAGGAGGACAAACAAGAAAGCTCCACTCGGATTTTATTATTATAGATGGACAGAGAACCAAGACGGGGAAGAAAAACGTTTTATACCGTATAACCCTGAGATACAAGTATTTCTTTTCCACCATCACTACAGAGCTTCAACTGCCCTGTTCATATACCCCATCTCCCTTGCCTCCCCAAAACCAAACCACTTTCCACAAGACTCGTACTTATTTATCAAAGTTTGAATCGTCCAATAATTCATTCGCACTAATTAAACAACAAAAGGCCTCCTGGTTCGAGCCCCAAATATTTTCCATTGCCCTACGACACTCAAAGGGCCTCATATGACTGTTGTTGGCACCTGAATTTATTTATACCGGAGAGGGCCATCAGTGTATGAAGTGCCATCTCGTCGGGTGTTACGCAACACTCAATTTACCGCCCCGTAAACTTTGATAATATTACGGCCTGATGGTAATTGAACTGAGGATTTTAACTCGCTCCCAGCCTAGCTTTCAAAGTGCGAGTCGACGATTATTTGAGATGTGTTACCGATTATAATTTCGGTGCTAATGTTACTAAGATAATGAGGCCAGCTATTTTCATTAAAGGATTGGACAATCCGAATATTAACGCTAGTTTTTTTATGTCAAGTGGCCTTGATTGGCAGCTGATTCATATTTGAACTGGGGGTGCAAAAATATTTGCATTATTATTATTATTATTATTATTATTATTATTATTATTATTATTATTATTCAGAAGATGAAACTCACGGGGGCCACTGACTTGAAATTCAGGCTTCCAGAGAATGTGATGTCCGTTTGAAAGATGTAACAGAAGGTAATAGGAAATACAGGAAGATGAGATCAGTAATTAGAGAAGTAAAAATTACTTAACAAATTAATAAATGAATAGATAAAAATGTAAACATATTATGAAATACAAAAAATATTGCTTTAGGGGAGTAATACATTGCATCTTCGCTTGAGCTTTTGAGGTTCCAACTGTACGACATCCTTAGGGGAAACTGTTCCACAGTCCCACGGTGTGAGGGATAAAGGACCTCTGGAACTGGGAAATTCGACAGCGAGGCACATTTATTGTATATTGGTGCTGCTGTTCATGAATCTGTCGCTCGGCATATAAAAGGATCAGGATCAATTGTGAATGTGAAAGATCTCTGTTAAAATACAGATTATGATAAACTGACAAACAAGAGACCATCCGTCGATGGCCAATCATAACTGCTAATGTTAGGAAACAGAAACCTACCACCACGAACCACTCTGTCTAAAAGACATACCTCTGGCAGTGGCAGACATCCACACCGGAGAGCAGTATGCTAGTGAAGGAAGGACAAATAACCTAAAACAGGTTGCATTGATTTACATCACTTTATATATATATATAAATATATATATATATATATATATATATATATATATATATATATATATATATATATACATATATATATACTATAAGGTCACAGTTAATAGTAACTTGCATTATTCATAGTCAAATTTATCAACAAATATATAGCTATATATAATATATATATATATATATATATATATATATATATATATATATATATATATATATATTATATATTTGATATCAGGAAATTACATTATAAATCACAGACTATAGTACTATCCTTCGATATTTAAACAAAGATTTTCTAGTTTTGAATACAATGTGATATATACTGATGTCCAGTTCGTAGTGAACGTACATTTAATTTCCCGTGACTTAATGTGTTCCCTAAGAAATTCTCCCACCTTGAGCCAGAAAGGTAAGATTATGTAATATTGATTATTCATATAGTCCTTTCCGAGGACTATCTGAATGTAAAGGAAGAGTTGAATAGTTAAAGGACACAGGAGCACTTAAAATTGGAGTTAGAGAATTCCCCATAAGGAAAATAAAGATAACTATTTTTTCATTAAGGGTTTGGTACAAAGTTTGAAGCTCCATTAATGATGTCAACATGAAACGTAATATAAGAGAGTCCCACTTAAGGGGGTATATGTAATTAGGGGATTTGTGGCGAAGTGGTATTCGGAGGTAAGCCAGTAGTTAAGGTCGAACCGCCAATTATCTAAACAAATGAAGATAAGTTTTCAGAATGTGCAGTAACCAGAAGTGGAGATGTAGATGATCTTAGTTTAAGGAACTTATTTGGTTAAAGTGAAAATGGCACATTTAGATATGATTAATCTGTTTAAAGAAGTTTTATGACCAATTAGAGGAGGAAATCAGAGCCGAGGGAAACAGTTTTGAAAAATCTTATTCACACGGAGGAGAAAATGAGTAATTTCGCAATGGATGACACTTAAGGAAGTTTAGTAGTATCAAAATAGTTTGAATTCGTAGTGCCTGAAAATTTTTAAATTTTCATACTGCACATGAAAATTTAATCTAAAAACAAGCATCATCTAGTTTTTTTTTTTTTTTTACCGAGGATGAACTCTAACTTAAAATATTTTGTGACGCTTATCAAGCCTGTCAAAAGGTTGGTAAAGCTCAACACCGCCCAAAGGTTGATACGTTAAAAATAATTCCGTAGATTGTCAGCGTTTTGAACAGCTAATGCAGGATTGTGATGAACCTCTACCTAAAACTAAACTAGGCAGTTAATAATTGTTAACCATCGTGTAATTCCACAAAGTTTCCTGTTAAATTCCTGTGAGGTCTGTCAGTGCTGGGAAAATCAGATACCTTCCAAAAGTTTGTATTGGAATTCCTAGTAAAATATGTATGGATCCAGGGTCTGGCTTTATTGTCTTAAGAAGTGTTAAGGTGTTCTAGATTTTTATAATCAGGATTATTTCATGGAACTTTAAGACTAATCAGGTCCTATTGTAATAACTGGGATTATTGTGCTTTTATTTGATGTAAGGGATACCGTAAGTTCAGCTACGAATGATACTACTTTTCAACTCGCATATACTCACGAACTATGAAATCCTCGGAAACTGGTAAAAGAACATATAATGGTAATCAAAAGTAAAAGGTCTTGGGAGTTAGCCCAAGAACTTGTGGAGATAGAAGAAAAGCACAGTATGACCAAAAGATGAAATAAAGTAACTTTACTTCTGAGAGGAAGTTCTGGTATATTTACCCATTGAGGGGGAAACCCTTAATGGAAAAGTACGTGGGGCCTTGTAAGATTGTGAAAGGAAAGTGATTAATAAATGACAAAAGTTCCCTGAACGACAAAGGAATATTTATTTGTGGAAATTTTCCTTTTCCACAAATTATCAATTTACTTCGAACGTAGGTGTATCTCTGTAGAAAATATTGCAGCAAGTAAAAGCAAGTAAAAAATGAGTTAAGTGTCCTAAGAAATTCGAAAACCTATCATCCCATTTAGACAAGGGTCAAAAGAAATGATAAACTAATTATAGAATCTGTTTAGAGACAATCAAAGTATCTTTGGGGACTCTAAGCACGTCATTAGGGTGAGAGAGAGCATGTCTCCGCAGCAGAAGGCTCCCATGAAACGACCAGCAAAAGAGCACCTCTTGGAAAACGGCCTCGCTGAAGATTGAATGGGCGAGTAAATGTGTAAATCCTGAAGGCTGAAGGCATTTTCAGGATTCGTACGGATTACCGTAAGTTGAATATCGCTCAAGACCTTTCCAGTACCCAGGATAGAAGGCATAATGACTAAGCTAGATCTGACAGGCTTTACCAAATCTAACTAGAGGACATAAAAAATTGCAGCATTTGTCAGTGGTTTGTATAATTACAAGGCGATTCCCTTTGGATTATGCAATTTTCCCATTACGTTTCAAAGGCACTAACATGGTGTTAAGAGGTACAGAGCGGGTGTTCGTCTGCATAATCATCCAAGGGAACACTGGGTAAGAGCACAGGATAAAGTTAGTGTTTGAGAGTTTTTAAATATATAATCGTGAACTTTGCTAAACGTATGGAAAACCCACAGTCGAGTATTTAGGTCATGAAATTATTAACATGGATTTGGGCAATATACTATAGTTTCTTAACTTGGTAGTGTAGTTTAATACAGAAGATTTTGCAGGGATTTTTCAGAGTGCCAGTCCACTACCAGAACGCTGAAAAAGGTTAAAACGTTTAAGTGGAAGGACGCATGTGGTAAAACATTTTTAAAACCAAAACTAATATTTGTATAGAGTCATAGTGACAGCTCAGAGCATGACGGAACCTAAACACCCGTTTGATAGCACAGTGGAAAAGGAAGCCTTGAGTTTGATTTTAAATTGACACCATACCTTTAAGTATCTTCTTAAGTAGAGGCTTATACGGATGAAAATTCGATATTAAAAAGCGGAAATCTTGTAAATTTAATAAATGAGTCATTAATATCAATACTCTATTTTTCATGTACGGAGTGGGGCATGTCGTCAGTTCATGAGAGCATCTGTAGTAGCAAGAACGGGCACTGGAGACCGGTCCTGGTCGTTTCGGCCGTAAGTCATTTAGGCCGTAACATCCAAAACAACGTAAGACGTTGTTTATGGTATTTACCGTTATGTTTATGGTATTTGCCGTCATTATTTTATGTTCTACGTACATCCTCAAGGGGCTGGTACTAAAAAAGGCGCCCATTTTCCACGTAAACGTGCTTGCGGCCGAAACGACGCGAACTCCTGGAAACGACGTCTGGCTTTGTATGTCGTTGTTGCACGGTTCATCTCGTTCAAACGGGTCCTTAGGGAAGAAGACACTGCGCCTTGACAATCTCTCGGATTCCACAATAGCTGTAGGTCCCGTTGCTAAGTAACCAGCTGGTTCTTAGCCACGTAAAATAAGTCTAATCCTTCGGGCCAGTCTCTAAGAGAGCTGTTAATCACCTCAGTGGTTTGGTTAAACTAAGGTATACTTAACTTTGACAATCTCTCGTATTAAAGGAAGACGAGAGAACGGAAAATGGGGGAATTACTAGAAAAGCATCGAGCTTTTCAAGCCTCCCATAATATGGAGCAATCTGTGCAATTTTAAAAAATTTTTTTCGCCTTTTTTTTGTGTTAAATTAACATCTTTTCCCTGAGTATCATTTACTCCTGCTTTGCGTAACCTAGACATTTGGCGACTCCTTGAACTAAAAGGGTGGGAAGTGTGGATATACATAAAAGGTTCCTGGAAATAAAAAAAACTGATTATCGCATTTTGTGATCTGGTCATGTGGAGAGATCAGAAGACGATGGGGCTGGGAATGGGATTTCGCTGTATGTGTGTTCCGCTATTAAGGTAACTAAAGTTTTCAAATGACGCTGACCCCCTGACTGAGCAGTGAAAAGTTAAAGGAAACTGCCCCCGTAGGAGAGGGGGTTAGTGCCGTCAGTGCACCTCATGCGGTGCACTGTAGACATTATTTAAGGCTCTTTGCAGCGTCCCTTCTGCCCCTAGCTATAACCCCCTTTCATTCCTTTTACTATACCTCCTTTCATATTCTTTCTTCCATCTTACTTTCCACCCTCTCCTAAGAGTTGATTCATAGTGCAACTGCGAGGTTTTCCTCCTGTTACACCTTTCAAACCTTTTGCTGTCAATTTCCGTTTTAGCGCTGAATGACCTCATAGGTCCCAGTGCTTGGCCTTTGGCCTAAATTCTATATTCAATTCAATACACGGTAGGAGACTTAACCTTACGCATGACCCTCTTTAATTTGGTTTTGGGACTAGCATGAAAAAAAAAATATTGGTAGTTTTATTCCTAAAAGAAAAAGAACGGTAAGTTTTGAAGACCCGCTATGCTTTAGAATAATGTATTAAGCCAAGTGTTCTGCCTCCAGCGGATTTAACATTTTACTGACGATGGCCACCGACCTTCTGAAGTCAGTTTATATTAAAATTCACCCATTTTTCGGAGCCACCAACCATTTGCTCTGGACATTCTTACCCTTTTCCGCGATTTAGTGTAACTATCCATTTATGGCCTTAAGTTGTTTTACGGACTTAGTTATTAGGAATCAAGGTCGATAAGGTCACGACACAGAACTGGAATACTGTAGGCACTCCTTGATATTCTAGGACAAAACTGTTAGCAGCCAAAAATACACGAAAACACGTTCAAAATCACACAAAAGTGAGAATCTGAGTATTCCGTAATTATTAAGAGTCAAGTAAAAAATCCGCAACGTCAAGGGTGAATGCTAATTACTGTACTACACACGTCTACCACGTAGGGGGCGGGGGTAGTGCCGTCAGTGCACCTCATGCGGTACTGTAGGCATTACTTAAGGTTCTTTGCAGCGTGCCTTCGGCCCCTAGCTGCAACCCCTTTCGTTCCTTTTACTGTACCTCCTTTCATATTCTTTCTTCCAACATACTTTCCACCCTCTCCTAACAATTGATTCATAGTGCAACTGCGAGGTTTTTCTCCTGTTAAACCTTTCCAGATCTTAAGGCTGAAGCGCTCAACACGCAAACGCCGCCTAAACAGCGAGGAAGCGGTCACCGCAAAATGTTCAGAAACAGGTCAAAAATTGTCACCATTTTTCATGACGATCCTCCATTTTATGGGTACGTTTAATTAACTTACGTATCTTTGAGTTATACCGAAGATTTTTTTACACGTGGATTCCATCTAATAGGTTATTACTATGCACTTTTTCTCGGCACACCAAAATCTTCTCTTAACGTATTTCTATTTATCACCTGATGAATCTTACTGATAGCAAATACGCGATAATTCTCAAGTACACAATGTAGATAATCTTGGAATAGCTAACTGTAGTCTGGGTAGTTAAATTTAATTTCAATATTAACCATTTTTTTCGCTGTTGATAATTCTAGTAATCTAATCTAATCATAAACTGATGTAAGAAATAAGAAAACCTAAAGAAAAAAAGGAAGGTTCAGCTTTGGGATAACGCCCCGGCGTTGCGTCACAGCAACAATCAAAACAAGTTTAGTAATATGGTATAATCGGATACAGTTTATAAGAATATTATCGTTATGGGTCACTGTTGAAAACACGCTCAAACATTTGGTTTTTATAATTAGGTAAGATGTAAAAGCTCCCTTCCCTTCGTCTTTTATTTTCTTATATGTTTTTAAATACGGATTTCTTTACGAAGTAGACAATCCTTTCCACTTCCATCAACAGCGCTTAAGTTTAAAAACATTTTTCTATACCGCCCATTTAATCCTTTCATTATCGAGATTGATTTGTGAAAGGTTTTAGTACATCTTCGTTAGGTTAGGTTTCTTGTTTTTCATAGCAGTGTTTATTTATATTATATTTGCTGAAACTCTAATGTAGCCTAATCACTAATAGTATACCCTTCGACCACTAGCTGCAACCTCTTTCATTCCTTTTACTGTGCCTCCGTTTTAATCTCTTCCTTCCATCTGACTTTCCACCCTCTCCAACAATTGTTTCATAGCGCAACTGCGAGGTTTTCCTCCTGTTACACCTTTCGAACCTCCTTACTGTCAATTTCCCACCCTTTCAGCGCTGAATGACCTCATAGGTCCCAGAGCTAGGCATTTGGACTAAATACTATATTCGATTCCAATCTAGTATGGGGATGTCGCAATCTAATCAGTAACAAGGACGCCATCCCCTAACCTCGCTTAACCTTCCATACGGGTATGTCGTGTATAAGCAAAAATGCAGGGGTGCCATAACCCAATTTCACCATTCCACACTTCTCATATGAATATTATAGCCTATTACAATATCCATAACCTGTTACAGACGCGCTGTAACTTGAACATAACCACATTCGGCCGCCGTAACCGAACCTGTCCTTTTGACGAATAACAAATGTATGACTAACCAGCATTTCTACCAACACGTAAATACTGCAGTTATTATATTTTGATAGAATTCGAACTGATGAAGCAACGAGGAACTGAACGTACTATTTACTGAGTCAGTACCATGGCTGGCGTCAGAAGGCGTATCGACGGAGGCTTTCCGATCGGCATGCGGCGACTGACCGAATGATTCAGCTGGCGTTGCAGTGACAACGGTCATCGACGCCGAGGGTTATCGGTATGGAGTTTGAGGCTCATGTACCCTAAGTAGAAAGAGCTGGTGCCCAAAGTGATTGGCATCAGTTACTGCATCGCAAGCGAATTTCATTTATCCAACCAGTCAGTTTGTTTCCTGGGCGATATATTAGCACGAAGGTGCCCGCCCTTACCCAAAATGTCTTATGATGAAAGCCACACAAATGTAAATCACTGATTCAATTCCCCTAGATAATGTAGTGACCTTTTATTTTAAACATTTCAGATCTTCCCTAGATAGTGACCCCCAAGGGTTTTCGGGGGTAGTTATCTAGGACTAATATCTTAATGATATTTACAGTCTTTTGTTTATGTTTTCACGGTAATCCCCAACGGGTTTGTACTAAACACGCCGCAAAGGTGGGTACATACCGGGTTAAAACCCTTGGGGGTCACTATCTAGGAAAGATCCAACATTTCTGACTATTACTGTTACTGAACCATTACTGGGGTTGGTCATTACTCGGAGGGTCAGACGCCGCTGATATATAAGTGAGACTTGTAACAAACCGTAGAACTCTGGTGTGTGTGACACTGAGTCACAAAAATCAGGTAATTTCTTGTGGTAATCTTCATGGGTCCTTCATTTTATCACGACTGCTATAATGAGTAACATATATTTATATGACAATAATAACAACGATAACATTAATAAGAAGTAAAAAATGCGCCGAAGTTTCTTTGGCGCAATCGAGTTTTCTGTACAGCTGCTACAGCGTATAATCAAGGCCACCGAAAACAGATTTATCTTTCGGTGGACTCGGTATAATGCTGTATAAGCCGCAGCCCATGAAACTTTAGCCACGGCCCGGTGGTGGCATATCTATATATATATAGTTGCCAGAAGCACGATTATGGCCAAATTTAACCTTAAATAAAATAAAAACTACTGAGGTTAGAGGGCTGCAATTTGGTATGTTTGATGATTGGAGGGGGGATGATCAATATAGCAATTTGCAGCCCTCTAGCCTCAGTAGTTTTTAAAATCTGAGGGCGGATAGAAAAAGTGCGGATAGAAAAAAGTGCGGACGGACAGACAAACCCGGCACAACAGTTTTCTTTTACAGTAAACTAAAACGATTATTATTACTACTTCCAAAACGTCAAAGATTTGCAGATTCAAACTTATTTGCTTGCTTTCAAAGTTCTGTTTTTCTGCCGCTTGCATGGGTGCTAGACATTCATTCTTTCAACATCTGAAACCTGACTATCAGAGTGGCGGCAGTATGTGTTATCTGACAGATTTTTCTTTTTCATTTAGCCTGCTGACCGGCGCAAGGAAGAGTGATATTCTTTCAGCAGTATAATCTATGTCCATAATTTTCTGTAGCTGCAGAAAACTTATCAACACTGTTTATTAATCACACTTGTAATTTTGTACTTATTGATGTCTTTATATTTTATCTAATGCATGATCTCATTCATTCCTTTTATTGTTTCCCTATCTATATCTTATTTCTTTATTCATTTCCGCTAGATAACTTAATGATTCATTTGTTTAAAAGATCTTCCGATGTCGGCGAAAGTAGATAAAAAGAAAAGCATTGCTTTCAAAGCGGCACGGAAATTTACAGTATATTATGAACACGTTCCCCGTAATTCGAGAGAGAGAGAGAGAGAGAGAGAGAGAGAGAGAGAGAGAGAATTTTCGCTACTATAAAGGAAGTATGCTCGAATAAGCAACGGAAGCCAAATGTGACGTCATTCACTGAGGCGTGTAATGCACTCTGACAGCCAATAGGAAGCGGGGAGATTGGGAGTGGTGGCGGGGGAGGGGGGAATACCACGTCCTTCGGTAACTATAATAGGTGATCGACAAAATGATAACTCAATGGGCAACATGCAAACAATGTTCTTACGGATATATAAACATACACGATTTTACACGCTATTAAACGGCAAAACACGTTTAAGAGGAAAGACTTTCAAGTATAAATATATTGCTAAGATTTGTGAATATTTTTATTTCTGATTATTATGGAAATTCCTTTTTGAAAGGTATTCAGCATTCACTCAATATTCCATACAAATATAATGTACACAGACATAATATACATATATATATATATATATATATATATATATATATATATATATATATATATACATACATACATACATACATATGTGTGTATATATATTTAATATGTATACACACACACTCACACACGCACACACACACACACACATATATATATATACATGTATATATATATATATATATATATATATATATATATATATATATATATATATATACTACACATATACTGTATATAGTATAAAAGTGATTAATCAGTTACCGTTACTGACGATAATATTATTAAAATTCCTTTTTATTCTGATTTTGAAAGGGGGTTGTGAAGACAAATAAGGCAATTTAAATTTTTTCTTTTCCTTTACAAAAGGACCAGAGGAGAGGATTATGATTAACAGGGTGGTAATCGGATTTCCTCTTTTCACCGATCGAATAATTTACTTTTTTATCACTCCCCCAATAAACTTCTAGGGTCTTATCGTGACCCACTAACGCTGACAACACAGACTCGTGGTCTGTAGCAAGTTTCCTATTGTGCTTAATTTTGGGATGAAGTTGCTAGCCACGCGGCCTTGATCACTACAAGAGATGTATTTAAGGCTTTTATTAGTTTTCTGTAAAAGAAAACTGAGATGGCTGTTTGTTTGTCCGTCCACACTTTTTCTGTCCGCCCTCAGATTACTAAAAACTACTGAGGCTGAGGGCTGCAAATCACAGGTTGATCATCCACCCTCCAGTTATCAAACATATCAAATTGTAGCCTTCTAGCCTCAGTAGTTTTAATTTATGTATAGTCTGGCACCGCCATATAGGTGCCAATACATGCCACCACCGGCCGTATTGAAGTTTCATGGGTCATGGCTGAGAATTTCATGAGCCGTGGCTGAGAGTTTCTTATGTGCACATACGCTGTACAAAAACCCAACGAAGGATTAGAGGAATTTATTTTCCTGGTGACAGAAATTCATTTCTCGGTATAATGTGGTTCGGATTCCACAATAACCTGTAAGTCCTGTTGCTAGGTAACCAATTGGTTCTAGCCACGTAAAATAAATCTAATCCTTCGCCACCTAGAAGAGCTGTTAATCAGCTCAGTGGTCTGGTTAAACTAAGTTATACTTTTGTGGGAAAACTCGAGGCCGAAGAAACTTCGGCGCAGTTTTTACTTGTTTGCACTAGAGTGCGGCATAAATTCATTTCACTTTAAGCACACGGGCGTCTGCGTTACTTGCACAGGGCCCATCGCTGTGTGTGTGTGTGTTTGAATATATGTGAGTTTAATTGGATGTGCGTATATGAAACTCTTAACTACACGAGGAACTTTGTTCTCAAAATCTCGAGACATAATGACTCCTCATGATATTGTCTAAAGATTTATAAGTCCATACTTTCCAGGATTTTAGAGGATTACCACTCAAACTTATCTATCTTAAAAAAAATGATCTTGAAAATTTCGCCATAACTCATTATGCTAAGCGTTATCGGGTTTAAAGAGTTTGCTAAGCAACATCAGTTCAGTACTTGGATGGGGGACCATCAATGAAAGACAATGGTTGTTGACATATGCTTCCGTGATCGTTGACGAAGAAATTGCAACAGACCTTGCAAAGCACTGTTTTACATGAAAGAGCAGGCGAAAGTATTAACAGATAAACAACAGATAAACGAAGGTAAATAAGGACAGAGCTCTCTCTGTCTGTCTGTCTGTCTGTCTGTCTCGCCTTCACGATATATATATATATATATATATATATATATATATATATATATATATATATAATATATAATATATATATATCTATTATATATACTGTATATATATATATATATATATATATATATATATATATATATATATATATATATATATATATATATATATATAATGTCCACATGTACACCAACAAACAATTCATATCTGTATACATACTTTTCACACAATTATACATACGTACATGCATTGAACACATATTTATGTAGGGGGCATCAGGCCACATGAATGTTTGCTAATAACTGACCCCTTAAGGGTACCTCGCAAAGAAACGATACAGTGTCTCCATTTCGAAAAACCCAAATGTTAACGTGCCATTAATATTGGTGAAATAAGACGTACCACCGCATTTAAGAAAGACCCAGGACTTACCAACCACATAATTCTAATCTTATTAATATAAAGCTCACTTAACCTTACCTATCTTATCATTCGCCTGCGGACCTTTACGCCGATTACATTAGCTTTTGCGATGGATGTTTACATTCAACTAATCTAAATTCATTATTCCGCATTTCACGTCACTAGCGATTCACTTCTCCAACCGCAACTTTTAGGCAATTTTCATGAGTCCCCGGACGAACCATCTTTATCTAACTGAAGGTTTTTCTCCATGTCCTAGAATTCATTTATGTAGACACTTATCACCTAACCGGGGCTTCTCTCCCCGGACCAAATATCACTTGTCATACTTGTCCGTCGCAAATGCCATGGGCGATCCCCGATCATCAAACTAGTACTTCTCACCAGCTCCATATAAGCAGTTGCCATATTATTATCATATTTCAGAAAATGAACTCTATTCGTATGGGACAAGCTCACAGGGACCGTGAACTTGAAATTCAAGCTTCCAAAGAATAGGGTGTTCACTTGAAAGAAGTAACAGAAGATAATAGGAAATACAGAAAGAAGAGATCAGTTATGATCAATTATGAGAAAAGAAAAAATAAATTAACACATTAATAAATAAACAGATTAAAATGTGAGCATGTATTCCAACAAGTGCCGCTGGCAGAAGCCTACAATCTAAATAGGGCCTACTCTTCTGAAACCTTGACGGATATGTTCTCAAGTAGGCCTACACTTGACCATAAGAACAATTTGTATGCTAGGGGAAGAAGATTTTCAGAGTATATTATTCCCAAAGAGACATCTTTAAGAACAAAAAAAAAGTAAAAAATACGCCGAAGTTTCTTCTGCGTAATCGAGTTTTCTGTACAGCGTATAATGCTGTATGAAACTCTCAGCCACGGCCCATGAAATTTTCACCCGTGGCCCATGAAACTTTCAGCCACGATATGGTGGTGACCTGTGTTGTTGGCACCTATAGCGGTGCCAGACGCACGATCATGGCTAATATTAACCTTATAAATAAAATCAAAACTACTGAGGCTAGAGGGCTGCAATTTGGTATGTTTGATGACTGGAGGGTGGATGATCAGCATACCAATTTGCAGCCCTCTAGCCTCAGCAGTTTTTAAGATCTGAGGGCCGACAGAAAAAGTACGGACAGACAGCAGACTAATAGCTATCTCACTATCTCAGTAGTTTTCTTTTAAAGAAAACTAAAAAGGGGGATGAATAAAATTGGACATCACTAGGGAAGAACCTCAAACTTGAAGAGCACCCCTGGTAGGATCCCAGCACAAGAAAACTCAAAACAGGAAAAATCCTAAATAGGAATAATAGGAATACCACAAGACGAAACCCGAAAATGGGATTCATGCAAGGGAGGATAAAAAACAGGTTTATCATTAAAGGATCTTATCAATTTCATTACAGTCCAAGTGGTTAGCCGCAACTTGATGGTTAATTTATACTCAAATACTCTCAATAGGGAGACCCTTATCACCTCACGAAGATAACTTTACTTATAATAAGAAAAAAATCTTAAAAAAATAGAAATCCTACTTTGCAATTAGATAATTTTCTAAAAACGGAGATAAACTAGCTAACTATAGACGAAGCGTCACGTAAAGAGGGAATGAAAAAATTAAAATCAAAATCGTTTGTTCTTACAAGAGCAACTGAAGTAGAAGCTGGTGGCCATTCAACATCAATATTAGATGACAACACGGAAGACAGATCTTAATGGCGGTCACGAGGGCCCGTGGGGGAGTAGTGTCATCAGTGCACCTCATGCGGTGCACTGTAGGCATTACTTACGGTTCTTTGCAGCGTGCCTTCGGCCCCTAGCTGCAACCACTTTCGTTCCTTTTACTGTACCTCCGCTCAAATTCTCTTTCTTCCATCTTACTTTCCATCTCTCCTAACAACTGATTCATAGTGCAGCTGCGAGGTTTTCCTCCTGTTACACCTTTCAAGCTTTTACTGCTGATTTCCGTTTCAGCGCTGAATGACCTCATAGGTCCCAGCGCTTGGCCTTTGGCCTAAATTCTGTATTCAATCAATCAATCAACTGACTGAGAGGAAATCAGTAATCCTCAGACTGCAGTATTTTGTGACTTCCCTTTCTAAGCTTTCGCTTCCCTTGACACTTCAAGAGAAGCGTCTATCGCTCCTCTGGAGTGAAGTGAAACTTGACATCCTAGGCTATATTTTCCGCTGCTTTCTTCCGGCCTGGGCGAGATAAAGATATTTAGGATGTCCGTCCCGTCCAAATGAATATCTACTAGATTCTTGAAGTATCAATTAAAAAATTTGTGCGCACTGGCGGGCGAGGGAGGTTGTTTTGCAAATGGGCTACCATATTTTGTTGCTCCAAGAACTACAAAATTTAATCTCTTGTGTTAAGGGATAACATGATATGATAATTAAGCAAGTAAAAAATGCGCCGAAGTTTCTTCGGCGCAATTGAGTTTTCTGCACAGCCGCTACAGCGGCGTATAATCAAGGCCACCCAAAATAGATCTATTTTTCGGTGGTCTCACCATAATGCTGTAATAGCTGCGTTCCCATGAAATTTTAACCACGGCCCGGTGGTGGCCTATCCTATATCGTTGCCAGAAACACGATTGTTTCTAACTTTAACCTTAAATAAAATAAAGCTACTGAGGTTAAAGTGCTGCAATTTGTCATGTTTAATGACTGGAGGGTGGATGATGAACATACCAATTTTCAGCCCTCTAGCCTCAGTAGTTTTTAAGATCTGAGGTCGGACAGAAAAAGTGCGGACAGAAAAAAGTGCTGACCGACAGACAAAGCCAGCCCAATAGTTTTCTTTTACTGAAAACTAAAATGATCTATTTATTAAGATTTACATTTTCGATAAAGATATTGGTTTAGTTGTAAAGATATCTAGACATTAAGGTACCATGACCAAACACAGGATGGAGATTATAGCCTACTCATGAGATGGAAAAATGCAGAATGAAAGGGAAGTATTGATGTAAATAATAAGACTTTAATGAAATGGCTTTAACACAGACGAAAGAAACGGAAGCCATGAGAGTTCACACCGAAAACTGGCAACAAACCTTGGCGGTCTGGTATGTGGTGATAAATCATAATGATCCTGAAAGCTATCGGTGACGATAAACCACAATGCAAAACAAGACAAAAAAAGAAATATATGATGATACGAGCCCGGAAATGATAAACAAGGATACAAGCAATGAGGCAATGAGTGAAGCAGTGATTTATAAAATAGCAAGATTAAAAAAGCAAATTAAACATGTAAGGTAAAATAAAAGAAATTCAGGTGTCCAGAGATGCAATGAATGAGAAGGATAGAGATCTTTGTTTTAAAAAAACAACAGAGCGGAAGATGTAAGTTTAAGAGATGAAAAATTAATAGAATACAGAGAAATGACGAGTTACGGAGCTGAGATGGTTTGAAAATAAACAGAGAATAAATGGAATGGAATGTAAAATTTGGTCCAAAAGCCAAGTGCTGGGACCTATGAGGTCATTAGGAACTGAATGGGAAATTGAGAGCAAAGAAGGTTTGAAAGGTGTAACAGGAGGGAAACCTCGCAGTTGCACTATGAAACAGGAGAGGCTGAAAAGTAAGATGGACGAATGAGGACATGAAAGAAGGTTTAGTAAAAGGAATAACAGGGACTGTAGCTAAGGGCCGAAAGGACGCTGCAAAGAACCTTAAGCAATGCCTACAGTGCACCGTGTGAGGTGCGCTGACGGCGCTACCACCCTACTAGGAATAGAAGTAGAGAAAGCGCCAATACTTCGTGACTGAAGTATTCAAAACGAACGAATTGAGAGAGGAAAGGTATAAGCTTCAGATTTACCAAAAATGTTATTTAACCGACAAGGAAAAGTGGACGCATGAAGGCAGGCAGTCATACGTTGACATACTTTTATCTAATTAACTTTTACAGGAGTATACTCCTAAAGCAGTGGTTCTTAACCTTTTTCAGTGCCCGTAACCCTTGAAATCTCAGAAAATATAAATACAATACGAACATATAAAAAGGACTAGTGATACAAAACTCGCTGGCTATCATGTCTCGTACCTCGAGGTTTAAGGTTTCGTACCCCTTATGGGTACAGGCAGAGCCGTATATATACGGCTCTGGGTACAGGTACCTCAGGTTAAGAACCACTGTGTTAAAGCTAAGAGAATCACTGAGCGACCCTTTCTTGCATTGCTGTAATAGCGCACTAGATTGTGATATCGCTATAGAATACGCCTACGGTACTGTAACCTGTGACTTTACCTTGATCGAATAGGACCACTCTCATCTGGGTGTAGATAACCTACCCAGCACTGAATTATTTTTCGCTAAGTTGTTATGACGAAATGCGCGAATTTCTTATGGGTAAATGATCGCAGTATGCATTGCTAATGATGTTATCTTTACGTTACCTCTCTGTTGTTTCTTTTCACGATCTCTACCTTATTTCTCCATCACTCTATCTATCTACCTATCTATCTATCTATCTCTCTCTCTATCTATTTCAGTTGTGCTTTCATCAATCCATCGAAACACTTACCAATTCCCTCTGTCCTTAAGTTTTCGATCTGATTTGTTAAAAGAGTCACGGAGCCTACAGGAAAATAAATCCTAGAGGAAAATAAATCCTAAAGGAAAATGAATCCTAAAGGAAAACAAATCCTAAAGAAAATAAATCCTAAAAGAAACTAAATCACAAAGAAAATAAATCCCAGATGAAAATAAATCCTAAAGGGAAATAAATCCTAAAGGAAAATAAACCATAAAGAAAACCAAATCCTAAAGAAATGTGCGCAATTCCTTCATTTCCACTTGTACTGGTATATTCCCCCTTCTTGCTTCACTCCATTTCCATCTAATGATATTAATTTTCGAAAGAGTAAAAAAGAGAGGCTTCCGTGCCGGGCACATCTAATCCACCTCCGGTAACGAAGACGAGAGAGAGAGAGAGAGAGAGAGAGAGAGAGAGATCCTATACCTGCGTCCGTCCCGGGCGCACCACCCCGCATATGAACCCACTGCATTGATATCTCACTAATTAAATCGCCCTATTACCACTGGAAATTGGAAAATTGGACTTTCGGAGACCCCGAGGAACCTTTTCTAAGGCCCAACTGGAGTCGGATAATAATCGCTTAATGGCGGCAAAGGTCCGACGTCGGATTCTTCAAAGGACGCGCCACTCGCTCGACTTCCAATAAAGCTAGCGAGTTGTGCTAATTTCCAATAAAGGTAGCGGATTGTGCTAATTTTCAATAAGCTAGCGAAGTGTGCTAACTTGGTCATATAATTTCTGTCTGCCGGGGCTAAAGACATAAGGATTTCATCATTCCCGCCTCCAATATCCGCCATCAAACGACCATTAATCAAAGCCTCCATTGAAGTAGAGATTTAAATATTACTTCGTTGCCGATATTAATATTTGTAATATATGAACATGAGCGATGCAGATCGGCAGGGCACGGAAATAGAGAGAGAGAGAGAGAGAGAGAGAGAGAGAGAGAGAGAGAGAGAGAGAATGTCAATCAACCTCGATTTCTAAGATCGCTTCTTTTCTCTATATCATCGCTTTCATGTAAAATTAAGAGTTTTTAAATTACGTAACAACAGATCAAACCATACATTTAGAAACCCTTCTGTCATGTCTTCATATAAAAAAAACTAGCTTTCTTATTTATTACTGAAATTTAAACAAATTTCCCCTTCAAAACTCAGAAAGGAAAAAGAAAAAAGTAACAAATGCAAAATACACCTAAATCGAGCAAAATATGTTTTAATAACTCAAGTGCACACTTCTAATAAGCACGTACATGGCAGGTCTCCCTGAATGAATGGATGGCTCCAGCGAGCCTTCCTCGTAATGGTGCAGGCCCAAGTTAAGTCATCTTCATCAGCACCACGGTACTAATTAGGCGTTTGTCCATTTACCTGCACGTACACTTGTTATTTCAGTTATTTATGACTTCAATACGTTAATATACAGCATAAAGACACCCCTAACTTTGGTTACCTGGACGTTGGTCAGCTTCAGTTGTTTGCAGTTTAGTAAAGAAAAAACTGAGGAACGGAAAAAAGTAGTGAACGAAAGTTAAGGCGCTACAAGGAGCCGTTGCAAAGGCATATCTTTACTACTATTCCTACTAACCTCTTCTTCTAGTTCTCAGTAATAAAAGACCAGCAGATTAATCTGCAGTTGTGATTTTCGATATTGCTCTGGAGAGCTGGATGCCGCCCCTACTTCCTCGACCCGTCTGCACAAATGTCATATCCCGGATTTTAACTGATGCCGTTTGGAAATCCGGAACTCAAGAATTAACTGGCGTAACCGGGACTTCATATCACGAACACTTTCTGGCACCTTAATCGTTTAGCTTCAGAGGCGGTCTTGGGATGGGACCGAGGCTGATGCCTGCCCAAAACAGGATCGATCGCCTCTCTTCTTAAAGTAAATGGAGTCCCGTTTTTTTTTTTTTAAAAGTAGCAAATTACAGATTTGGGAAATACAGGGGAAGGAAGAAAATTCCGACATCCCAGAAATAAACGGTAGGCAGGATTGACCGCAGCGGCTAATAATTATTTGCGACTTTCGCAGGGTTCCGGTGGGATTGCGAGGTTAAATGCCATCATTTCTCATTCTTTCTTGGTAAAAAGAAGTTTCCTACTACATCACCGCAACAAGAAAAGAGAAGAAGAAGAAGAAGAAAAAAGCAAGCGCTGCTATAAGGACTAATGGATTGGCGTCTAATTACACCCATAAAATTGGATATAGTCCGTAATGGTACTTCAGTAACGAACGTACATCATTACAATTTTTCGTTTGTAATGATACATTATGCTTTAGAATAAACAGTGAAGTCTAATATATTTTGCCTCATTTTTAATGTGCGCGAGAAGTGAAAAAAAGTTTATTCAATTCGAACTGATTTGCAGTGATCATTTTCTAAACTAGAACAATCAAATTAGATTTTTCAGACTGTAATGTATTCAGTTTTCATCATGAAAACTTTTTTTTTTTTCTAAATTGACTGCTCCCTAATATAACTGTCCTTGGTGACTTCAATCACATTCTAAAGAAAATATTTTAGGTTATCATCAGGTTTTGAGATCCCGATCCTATTTTGCTAGTTTGGTACTGTTTTCTACAGCTGGTTAAAAAAAAACCATCAAACATCGAAATCTTTCAATAATCTGAAAATTTAATTTAAATATTTTTTCAGTACTGGAAAATTTTCAAAAAATTTTTCTTTAAATTTTTTTCTGCATGATTACCAAAATATTCTCTTCGGTGACTCTGACTGACCTTCATGAGAATGGAATGGTTAGCGGCCTTTGAACTAGAAGCTCACCCAAAGGTTTTGTCCCTATTTTAGTTCTGGTCGTCATATTTGGAACGGACTGAATGCTTCGATTTTACATGTACCTTGTAAGATGTCCTAAAGATACCTAATATCTAATATCTAAATTTTTGGGTTTTGGGTCGGTAACGCCCATGCTTACTAAAGATAACCAAATAAATAAATTTTTATGTTCAAGCTTCTGATCGTAAGGGGATAACGCCCACACCTTGTAAGATGTCCACTAAAGATAACCTAATAAATAAATTTTGGGGGTATAAAAAAGCTCTTCTGAACTTCAGGGGATAACGCCCATACTTTACAACAAAGAACAGAACAAATGAATGAAAATTGAAACATGCATTGTTTGGTGCAAGATGTAATGAGAAACACTTTGTTAGCAATTAAGGGTCCATTAACATTCACAGCACTCTGCTGTCAAACCCAACAAAGTTGGAATAAAAGGGCATATGATACGAACGTGAAAACGTGAAAAAATTTTGAATTACTCAAAGATGTCTAGTTAACAGGATGTACATTTACTTTTCTTTGACACATTCCTATGATGCTAAGGGAATTCAGAAAACTGAACTTGTCTTTGTTTACAATAATATGACTTCCAGCATTCTCTTTATTTATGAATGACTTTGTGGTGATATTGATAAATTACTGCCAAAAAGAAATTGCGACCAGCGTTCTAATTTTCCTTTTTCGGTTTGACGTCAATTATTATTATTATTATTCATAAGATGAAACCTATTCATATAGAACAAGCCCACCATGGGAACCACTGACTTGGAATTCAAGCCTCTAAAGAATATGATGTTCATCAGGAAGACGTAAGAGGAGGTAAAGGGAAATACAGAAAGAAGAGATCTCGCTTATTAAAAAAGAAAAAATAAATGAATAAATTAATAAACAGATAAAAATGTATTAAAATACCAGGAGAATAGTATTCGGGTAGTAATTCAAGTAATAACAAAAGGGTACCGCAACATTCTTGTTCTTGATTTCTCGCCAAAAAGCTGCTTCATCGAGTAGTCGCTGCAGGCAGCAATCGCAGCAAAATGACACCAAGACTCAATAGTAAACTCTTATTCAAACTTTTTCTTTTCATAGAAACCAAATCAATATTGATTTGGAAATTGACGCCATCTTAGTCCCTTTAAAGAAGGAGGAGCGGCTGACAGAGTTTTAAGTCGGTCTTCATATTTTTGTTTTGGTTTTCTGTAAAAGAAAACTATTGTGCCAGCTTTGTCTGTTCAACCAGTATTTTCTGTCCGCCTCAGATCTTAAATACTGAGGCTAGAGGTTGCAAATTGGTTTGTTGATCGTCCACCCTCCAATCATCAAACATACCAAATTACAGCCCTCAGCCTCAGTGGTTTTTATTTAATGAAGGTTAAAGTTAGATATAATCGTGCTTGGCAACGATAAGATAGGCACCACCAGGCCGTGGTTAAAAAGCGTTTCATGGGACGCGGCTCACACAACATTATACCGAGACCACCGAAAGATAGATCTATTTTCTCGGTGGCCTTCATATACCCCTTCGTAGCGGCTGTACAGAAAACTCGATTGTACTGAAGAAAGTTCGGCGCATTTTTTACTTGTTATTCATTTCGAAAAGAGACTGAACCGTGAAAAAATAACATAACTTTGCTAACAATGGATACAAAAATTATATTGATCGTAAAATATAGCTTCACACTTACTCTCATTAATCTGAAAAGGTAAATTCCATATTAATGTCATAAGATAATTTCGAAATTGTAAGTAAAAAGCCACAATAATGTATACGAGTGATTGTATTTTTCCAAAATTGGAAAAATACAATATATTATTGTGGCTTTTTACTTATTATTTCCGGTCACATTATAGTGATGCACCATAAATAATTTCGAAATTATTTTTAATTCTCGTGAAAGTATTCCAGGCTCTTGCATTCCACCGGATAATTCCGAGCAATTCCAGAGTTTGCTCTCTTAATAATTTTGAGTATTTCCAGACTTTTCCTCCTCTTAATAATCCGAGTTATTCTATACTTTGGCATTGCACAGGATAATTTCGGGTTGTTTTAGACTTTAGATTTCTTCAATAACTGTGATTTACTCTAGACTATACTTTGGATTTCCTGAACAAGTCTGAGTTATTCCAGATTCCTGCCTCTTCTAGATTTCGGATGCCATGAATAATCATTTGAATTATTCTGGTCTTTCGATTCCCTGAATAATCTGAGTTATTCTAGACTTCCAATTCCATTAATGATTTTAAAGTTTTTCTAGACTTAGGATTACTTGAATAATTTTGAATTATTCTAGACTTTGGATTCAAGAATAATTTTCAGTTATTCTAGATGCATTCTCTGACAATTTCGAGTTATCTGAAACTTTGCACTCCTTGAATAACACCGAGATATTCTAGACTTCTGCAATCAATATTTTCGAGTTTTTCTAGACTTCTGCATTCCGCAGAATAAATTCTATGTATTCTAGACTTTTTAGTTCCATTGAATAATTCCGAGTTATTCTAGAGCATTGCATTCCCCAGAATAATTTCGAGTTATTGTGGTTTTACGCATTTTGCGCCGAATTTCAAGTTATTCTACAGTTTTGCATTTTCCTAAATGTAGTTCGAAAAAGCGGAAGATAAAAGGACACCTTCGGCAGGAAAGCCTCATAGCTATTAGATAGATAGATAGATAGATAGATAGTTTTGCTGACCACAAAATTACAATACTTTCATATATAAAAAAGATGCAAAATGCCAATATTTCCATATCTGAGAGCAGATCAATTTTTTGGTCTAATTAAAACAAAAGTTCCATACTAAAACAACTTTGAAAAACTGGGAAGCTATCCACAAAAATTTCTGAAAGTAAACCAAATCGCCCAGTTTATCATTAGCAAAGTTACATTCAGTTACATGAAAGTATAACACATAAAACATTCATTTTTAATTGAAGTAAACACTCGGTTAGAAATTCCTTTTTGCGGTTTCAGGCCTTAATAAATTAATGTTTCGCACTGCACTCAGCTGCTGTTAAATGCAAATAAAAATAATAAGCGAATCGCCAAAAATATTGAACTATTCTTTTGTTTTCGTAAAGGAATATTTTTTGCCTTTAAATGAAAGGTGATTAATTATTAACACTGCGATATGTCGAATGATTACTGCAATGGTGCAATTCAAACCCAGCAATTATACCAGTATAAGACTTCCCTCTGTGAGGATTTTTTTCTTTGCAAATTATTTTACGGATTTCTGGGGCTACGACTGCTGTAACAAACAAGCTACGCAGTTTTCCTTTTTTATGTTTCAAATTCGAATTTCTTTTCAATTTTATTGTGCTTATCTTAGGATCAGAGGCAACCTTATCTATTCAAAATTTACTTTTTGATTATATACATGTCCAGTATATACTGTATATATATATGGGTTTGTATACGCAGTAATATGCATTTACATATATGATTATTATATATATATATATATATATATATATATATATATATATATATATATATATATATATATATATTTCTTAAATGAAACCTTCCTTTTAAACTTACTATTTTTTTGTTTCCTATTCAATTTCTTTACGGCGTGTAAAACCTAGACTTTGCGACGACAGTTTTAATGACTATAAATCGATCAATATTATCATTACGTTTTCTCTTAAATTACTTTTGACCTGTAATTCTCTTTAAGTTACCATGAGTGACAAGCCTGATTTATTTCTGGAGTTGTGAGAACGGGCATCACAATATCTATGGTAATCGACGCTGGAACGAAGTATAATACCAGCTCTGGATTTATTATTATTATTATTATTATTATTATTATTATTATTATTATTATTATTATTATTATTATTCAGAAGACGAACCCAATTCATATGGAACAAGTCCAAAGGGGCCACTGACTTGAAATTTAAGCTTCCAGAGAATATGGTGTTAATTTGAAAGAAGATACGGATGTTAATTGGAAATACAGAAAGAAGAGATCAGTTATTTAGATGAGAAAAAGTAAATTAAAAATAAACAGATAAATAAATAAAAATGCAATTAAATTCTAAAATACACGGAGGAAAGCTTTTGGGCAGTAATACACCGCAACTCACTTGAACTTCTGAGGTTCCAATTGCACAACATCCTCAGTATGAGGAATAAAGGACCTCTGGAACTGAGAAGTTCGACAGCGGGGCACATTTGCTGCATATCAGCGCTGCTCTAGAGTATATCTAAATGGCACAAGCTCTTGAATATAAAGACACTAGAACAAGAGCACACGTTTTGTTTTCATCCCAGCCTCTTCGTCTCCTTATTTAAAATGGATTTTTCATCGCTGCTGCCGGAGTAACTACAACAACAGAAGGTACCGAGGTTTTTATAATAACTAGATCGCGGACACTTGATAAATAAGTGAAATATTTCTAAAGGGTGTGGTCTACATCAAACCGACTCTTGATTATTTACCATTTCGTAACGTTTTATAATAAAGTGCATATAGCACCTTGTACCATAGTTACTACAGTACATTTTTAGGGTAACGGAGTAAAATGAAAATGGAACATTTATCATTGAAATGGGCAACAGAAAAGGATATGGATTCAAAAGGGAAGCTGAAAAGGATGCAAGTTCTGAAAGCGTCAGTTGAAAGAAATGTAAGATTTCAAACCGGCGGTTGAAAAAAGAAAAATTTAAAGCGGCGGTTGAAAAAAAAGATTTCAAACCGGCGGTTGAAAAAAAAAAAAATTTTTAAATCGGCGGTTGAAAAAAAAAAGATTTCAAACCGGCGGTTGAAAAAAAAGATTTCAAACCGGCGGTTGACAGAAAAAGGCAAGATTTCAAACCGAAAGTTAAAAAAAATTGCAAGATTCAAACAGCGGTTGAAAAAAAAGGGCAAGATTTCAAACCGACGGTTAAAAAACAAGCCAAGATTTCATACCGGAGGTTGGAAAAAAAAGGCAAGATTTCAAACCGGAAGTTAAAAAAAATAGCAAGATTCAAACAAGCTGTTGAAAAAAAGGGCAAGATTTCAAACCGACGGTTGAAAAAACAAGCCAAGATTTCATACCAGAGGTTAAAAAAAAAAGCAAGATTTCAAACCGGTGTTACACAGAAGATAATATTTGAAAACGATGGGTGAAAAGAAAGCTAAGGTTGGTTTTAAAACAACTTTCGAAGAAAAAGGGAAAGTTTGAAAAAAGCAAATGAAAGGTGCTTAATGTTTGAAAACGACTGTTGAAAAGAAGGTAAAGTTTTTCTCCGAGCTATTTAGTTTTCATTGGAAAATTACAGTTTTTTTTTTTCCACACGAAAATTTCATCGGCCGACGTTTGTCAAAGTTACCAAATAGTCCATTCTTGCTGACGATAAATAAAGGCTTCCTCTAGAGGAGCTAGTAAGTTTAAACCCGGATCAGCTGATAAACAAATCAAGCTATGACCTCCAGACGTCAACGAAAGGAAAAAACCTCCCAAAGTGGTCAAGAACAGACTCTGCTGAAACCTTGAAAAGAAAAAAAATGAAACAAATATTATCAAATTGGACACTCATGTGCACAAACTTCATTTGCTGTTGATGTTTATGAAGAATTATCTGTAATGTATTGGCAAAGAAATTCAGTATGGTCGTTTAGAGATAAGAATAATATAAATGGTAAGTACACAAGAGAGAGAGAGAGAGAGAGAGAGAGAGAGAGAGAGAGAGAGAGAGAGAGAGAGAGAGAGAGAGAGAGTCTAATATGAGTACACGTTAAATATCACCGCTGCGTTTATACATTAAAAATCTATCACACAGAAAGAAATTTTCATAATACCTTGTAAAATCTTTTGAGAGAGAGAGAGAGAGAGAGAGAGAGAGAGAGAGAGAGAGAGAGAGAGAGAGAGAGAGAGAGAGATGAGTACACGTTAAATATCACTGCTGGGTTTATACATTAAAAACTATCACACAGAAAGACCTTGTAAAATCTTTTGGAAAGAGAGAGAGAGAGAGAGAGAGAGAGAGAGAGAGAGAGAGAGAGAGAGAGAGAGAGAGATCACTATCATATTGTGCATCGAATAAATATATGGAAAATAAGGGCAAAAATAATACAATTTAGGAAGGCACATTACAAAGACAAATCACACGGAAGAATATTTCTTTAAATAAACAATAGAGTATTAGAGGCAATATGACAAACTAAGAGAGGAATTAATGCAATTTTAGTAGCCCAGGCCCGAAAAAAACAACGAAAAATAGAAAGAAAGGAGTTAGGGTGCAGTTAACCCTACAAAAAGCGTGGGATCCGCCCCTTAAAGCAAGGAGCCTCCGGGATTCGGGAAAAACAAGAAAAGGGAGAGAATTCAGGAGTAAAAAAAAAAAAATATTGTCATGAACTGGAAGATAGCCAAAGAAAACACCAGTTAATGTCATGATGAAATGAAGTTAATAACATGATAAGATAAAATTAACATCACGAATAAATGAAATTAATGCCAAGGGAGAATAAGTGTTAATATCGAGAGAAAAGAAAGTTAATAGCAGGAGAAATTAATAGAGATAAAAAGAAAAATTAAAATTAATACACTAAGACTATGAAGCTAATAATCATATGAAATATAATTATTTTCATAAGAAATGATATAAAGCTATATCACGAGAAAATAAACAAAAGTAATAATCACGATTCGAGTAAATAAAATAAATAAGAATAATTGTACGAAGAAACACGAATTGCCAATGCAGTTTTATAGCGGTCAAAATAAAAAAGAAAAAAGAAATCAAACAGTATGGTAGGAAAAGAAAGTATCATGTGCCGGTAAGGGGTGGAATATAAAATAAAAATAGAGAGAATTCTACGAGCACACGGAGAAAGAAAATATTAACAAAAAGGGGGAAAAATTGCATTACGGTGCGTTGTGGCACACACAAAAAATACAAGTATTGTGGGAGCGCGCTGCCAATTGAATTACCAGTTTGTTAAAGGTAAAGAATGGAATCATAGGTGTAGATGGATGGACGTAAGGATATGTATATGTATGGTTGAATATTTAAGATAAAAAAATCAGGTGTTAGGCTTCAAGAGAAGGTAAGACAACGCCGTAATGGCGAATCTAGAAATGACAACGCTCGAGATGGCGTGTGGGTTAAAATGTAATAATAATAAAAATAATAATACATATACATAGAATATGCAGATACAATACATACAATCTAGATGTTTGAGATAACCTGATAAAAAATGATAATCGGCTATAGCCACACAGTTGCTAAAGAAACAGACAAAATAGTATTCATAATAATGGTAATGACAGTACTAATATGGGGAATAGTAAAAAAAATATCAAAAATTATAACAAAGATATATGGTGAACAGTGTTATGGGTAAAAAGCAGAAAAACGTAAAAAAAATTTATTGAATTTAAATGTGGGAGTGTACACAATTTTTTTTTTTTTGAAAACGAATCACAATAGGATGATGCTATTTCGAATCCTTCGTAAGTGAGCGCACAAAAACGAGCTGGTAATTATAAAAGGGATTTCAAGTTCTTTGTACAGAGCAAAGGACAGGGGAAGATATCCATACGAAGGAAAACTCAAAAAAATGTCTATTTTCAGAGACAAAAGAGTAATATTTGTCTCTTTCCTAGATAGTGACCCCTAAGGATAAATTTTAACCTGGTATGTATCCACCTTTGTGGCGCGTTCAGCACAATCCCGTTGGGGATGACCGTAAAAACATAAACAAAAGACTGTAAATATCATAAAGATAATAACCCCCAAGAAATATTATCCTAGATAACGACCCCCGAAAACCCTTGGGGGTCACTATCTAGGAAAGATCCTATTACTTGATGGTAATATGATGGAATCATTTCAACCACGAACATGAACTAAATGTCACCGTATAGCATGAATTAAAATAATAATAACTCAAGATTCAAAAGTCCGCCGATATTCACCAGCGCAGCTGAGCGCAGCGCACTCGCTTCCCGAGTTGAAGCAATGTCTACTGGGCGTCGGTGATCTTAGAATCTTATTGGCAAGTTTACAAAGCTACACTTATGACAGGAAAAGTAAATATGCCAACTTGCATTTATCCAAATGCTTATTTTGTCATATCAAATTTCGGGAACATACGAATATTAGAACGACTCCGGTGGTCGCCGACAGAATTATTATTATTATTATTATTATTATTATTATTATTATTATTATTATTATTATTATTATTATTATTATTATCATTCATCAGAGAAGAAACCTATTCATATGGAACAAGCCCACCACAGGGGCCATTGACTTGACATTCAAGCTTCCAAAGAATATTATGGTGTTCATTAGGGAGAAGTAAGAGGAAATAAAGGGAAATACAGAAAGAAGAGATCTTCCTTGGTAAAAAAAAATAATTAATAAATAATAAAGAGATAAAAATGTATTAACCATTAACTTTCTGTTGACTTCCGGACCGCAGTGTGAATCATCCCCGGTTGCACCAAACCATCGGTGTTCGTTGCAAGCTTCAGTTTTTTTTATTTTTGTTTTTATTTTTGTTTTTTTTTTTTTTTTACGTAACAACGCACCCACGAACTACACTCATATCCCTTTTAACGGAGCTTGGAATCGGCATAAGTGTGTGTCTAAAGTTTCGTGGCCGTGTTATATGAACTAAAATAACAAGTTCGACTGTCCTTGAAGGTTGTAGAAATCATCACCTGAACGAACTCAAAGAAGTTTTTTAGTTTTCTGCAAGAGAAAACTATTGAGATGGCTATTTGTCTGTCCGTCCGCACTTTTTCTGTCCGCCCTCAGATCTTAAAAACCATTGAGGCTAGAGGGCTGCAAACTGTCATGGTGATCATCTACGCTCCAATCATCAAACATACCAAATTGCAGCCCTCTAGCCTCAGTAGTTTTGATTTTATTTAAGGTTAAAGTTAGCCATGATCGTGCGTCTGGCACCGCACAACACAGGCCACCACCGGCCCGTGGCTGAAAGTTTCATGGACCGCGTCTGAGAGTTTCATGCGGTATTATAAGCTGTACAGAAAACTCGATTGCGTCGAAGAGGCTTCGGCTCATTTTTTTATTTTTTTTTTAAATTTTAATCGATGGATATATGGGCGGTATTGTAGGAACGGAGCAATGATGCCACGTAATTACAGAAATGCTACGACTGCTGGCTCAGCCGAGAAAGTTTATCGTTGTATTTGTTCTTGACGATAAAACAATACTGCACTAAAGCCCGCATGGAATGGAATATAAAATCTAGGCCAAAGCCCAAACGCTGGGACCTATGAGGTCATTCAGCGCATGAAAGGGAAAATGAGAGTGAAAATATTTTAAAGGTGTAACAGGAGGAAAACCTCGCAGCTGCGCTATGAAACAAATGCTAGGAGAGGAGGACAGTAAGATGGAAGAAGGACAGTTTGCAAAAAGATACAGTAAAAGGGGTTGCAGCTTGGGGCCGAAGGGACGTTGCAAAGAACCTTAAGTAATGCCTACAGTGCACCGCGAGAGATGCACTGACGGCACCACCCCTTCCGGGAACACAGAAACAGGAGTAAGTCTGCAGCGGTCTTCAGAAGGTGTTAAAAAGTAACCTTTGTGAGAATGAATGTGAGAGCAGAAAATATTAAGTAGAGCCTGAATTATGGACTGAATTTACGTTGTTGAAAATGATTTACCGACTGAATTTGGTGCTGCGCAGACGATGATGACATGCGAAGGATAGCGACAGCATTCAGCGTTTCCTTTAGAATTTATATCCATTTGACACCATTTCCTAAAGCACTACAATATACTGATTCCGTAAAATAAAAGAAAGTGCTTCAGTGGCTCGTTGACGATGTTCGTCCATATCTCTTCTATTTTTATATAGGTTTTATTCTTAATATATACTTTAAAAGTATATAGAGATATTTTACTGTCATGTCTACACCCACCCACCCCACTCACTGCATTCTGAATAATTAGAATAACAATATTCATCCAAATGAATAACAATCTCGAGCCTGGGTGCCGTTACTATTGCATCGCCCAGCCAAGGTGCCCACTGCCTAATCTTAACTCATTCTATCTATAATAATAAAGTCCCAGTGAATCTTGTTTGTCCTCCCCCGGGTGACAGTAGGGGAGGCATGATACAGCCACCCACGCCCTGCAAACCAGTGTGTCAGCCCTGGTAGAGGGCGGGGTAGGTAGGGGATCGGGAGGGTAGGGGAGACAGCAGCGCCGGGTTCCAGCGCGCCAACAAGCTCGCACTGTAAATAAGCAGCATAATCATTTGAAAATATTCAGTATACCCAAGTATCAGAATATATAGAATTTAGGCCAATGGCCAAGCGCTGGCACCTATGGGGTCATTCAGGGCTGAAAGGGAAATTGAGAGTAAAGAAGGTTACAAAGTTGTGACAGGAGGAAAACCTCGCAGTTGCACTACGAAACAACTTTTAGGAGAGGATGGAAAACAAGATGGAAGAAAGGGAAGATGAACGGAGGTACAGTGAAGGGAATGAATGGGGTTGCAGCTGAGGGACGAAGGGACTCTGCAAAGAACCGTAAGTGATGCCTACGGTGCACCGCGTGAGGTGTGCTGATGGCAATAACCACATACAGTGTATGTTTGAATTGAAGGAATATACAATGAAGGAAGGCTACACCTGGAACCTATGAGGTCACCCAAAGGGGCTGAAACCAGAAATTGGACAGTAAAGCTAAGCTTGAAAGGTGTGTAAACAGAGGAAAACCCCGGGTAGTGCCAGCACTATGGCGAATCAATTGTCAGAGAGGGTGGTGGAAAGAAAGAAAGATGGAAGAAAGATAATATGAAAGAGATACAGTAAAAGGAACGTGAGAAAGGGGGTTGCAGCGCTTTAGTATCAGCCAAAAGAACCTTAAGTGCACGCACTGATGGCACTAACCTCTCTACGTGGGAGCCAGCAGGCACCAAGCGTTGGGCAAAGTTAAGTATTACCTTAGTTTAACCTCAGACCACACAAATCACAATACCCTCCTAGGCTGCCTGAAGGATCAGACTTATTTTACGTGGCTAAGAACCAATTGGTTACCTAGCAACGGAAATCCCAGCTATTGTGGAATCCGAACCACATTATATCGAGAAATGAATTTCTATCACCAGAAATAAATTCCTCTAAATCTTCATTGGCCGGTCGGAGACGCGAACTCGGGCCTAGGAGAGTACTAGCCGAGAACTCTACCGACTCGTCCAACGAGGAATTACCCAATGGGCAAAAATGACAATGAAAATTAAGGCTTGAAAATCATTACCACTTCAGTCACCTCCAATGCTACGTTTCTAAATATTCCAGTGTCTTGGAAATTACTACGTATCATTTTTGGCGCTTGTTCCACACGCAGTCCATCTGAAAAGCTCGATCTTTGTAATAATGAAAGTTGTAAGTATTCCTTTCTACCTTCTCTGGCATCACCACAATCATTCTTTTCATAAATGTCCATCACGTGTTCTTTTTCATTCTTTTTATCTAACGTACCGTGCTTTTCTATTCATTATCCTTTAAGTTACTGGTATATTATCTTTTAGACTATGATTTTACTTCCGTCTTCTTACGTATTTCCCCCGAACGTCTCGCTGTTTATCGCATAATCTGCTCTACCCTCTTATCTGTTCATTACTCATCCGTCCTATTATGCTTTGGTACAATTTTCAAATGTTGCCGATTCTCCTATGAAGATATTCTCTTGGATATCTACATATCTACCGTATAGTAAAATCTGCTCTCTCTCTCTCTATTCACTATCTATCTCTATCTCTTTTTTCAGCCAATTATTAGCAGTTTTCTATTTACTCTTGGCGTTCTTATCCTTCAGCACAACTCAACTATATCTGTCCCCTCGTCTTCGCTCTAAAGATATGTCGCAACATCCTCTTCTCTGTTCTCTATCTACACATCTTCCTATCCCTTTCTCATCAAATCACCTCCTATTCTCTTCGCTCTCATCCTTTAGTACTTGTCGGCCATAACTGTCCCTTCTCCACTATCCCGAACCGAAGTCCCTTCTTCCCCTCGACCACCTGGTAGGGACGATTATCCTGGATTATGTAAATAATTAGCCGTCAGACGCGATTAAAATGCTCGCTCAATTTAAACATTGATGCCATGACCCAAAATGCACCTTAAGGGCCCTCCGTGACTCAGTTTTTGGACCATCGACATTGGCCCTTAGTGGTCCCTGAAATAGGGGTTAGTTCTGGGTTTCTTCCGAGGGCAGGTTTATGCCCTCGAGAGGGCCTGTTTGGACGAAACGCCTCCAAACTGCACCGAACCAAGCCCCACGGAGATCCTGGGTTTTAGTGGGGACTGCCCCATAAAAGCCCTTATGTGTCCCTTGAATAAAGGTTAAAATCTAACCCCCGAGGCTGCTGTGCATGCTCCTATCTATCCCCCTTGTACACACACATACATATATACTCATGAAAAGCTAAAGGGCGCCTCAGAATCCTGGCCGGCGTCAGGCTGAAATGCTTCCTAAGGACGAGATACATAAAGCCAAAAATCCTTTGGACAACGAGAACGGTCTCTTACGCACCTCCGGCAGACCTGTCCATCAACTGTGACTAGTTACGCTCAAAGCGGAGTCCTTTTTTTTATAATCTTTTCCTCTTTTTTTTCTTTATTCTTTCTTTACAGAGTAGTCCGTTTTATTCATATGTTCCAAACTCCTTTTCAGCCTTCCCTACCCTACTGCAGAGGAGACCC